>NW_022060097.1:0-300000 GCF_007399415.2 Gopherus evgoodei
GCCGGAGCTGGTACGACAGGTGAGGGGTGCGGGGACCCCAGGGGTCTGCCCGGCCAAGCGCCCATGCGGGGACTGCCGGGGCCGGTACGACGGGTGAGGGGCTTGGGGACACCCGGGGTCTCTCCAGCTCTGAGAGGGGGTGGGACCGAGCGGGTGGCTGGGAGCCAGGACTCCCAGGTTCTCTCCGTCTCTGGGAGCGGGTAGGGCCGAGTGGGGGGAGCTGACTCATCTCTCCTGCCCCCAGTGTCCATTCAGTGCCCCAGTGCCTGGACTGTGCCCGGTTCAACACCTGCCAGGACTGTCTGCAGCACTTCGAGTGCGGCTGGTGCGGGAACACGGACAACCCCACGCTGGGCAGGTAACGGGCTGGGGGTCGGGGCCGTTCCCTCTAGGGGGCGCCGGCTTCCACTTCGCCCCAGGGCGGGACTGGCTGGCTCAGGGGGGCAGGGAATGGGGCAGGGGCCTGTCCCCTCTGGGGTGCCGGCTCCCACTCGGGCCCAGGGGGTGGAACTGGCTGGCTCAGGGGGCCGGGAATGGGGCACGGGGCCTTTCCCTCTAGGGGGGTGCCGGCTTCCACATGGCCCCAGGGCAGGACTGACTGGCTCAGGGGGGCGGGAATGGGGCACGGGGCCCATCCCCTCTAGGGGGCGCTGGCTCCCACCCGGCCCCAGGGCAGGGACTGGCTGGCTCAGGGGGGCAGGGAATGGGGCACGGGGCCCATCCCCTTTAGGGGGCGCCGGCTCCCCCCTGGCCCCAGGGCAGGACTGACTGGCTCAGGGGGGCGGGAATGGGGCAGGGGCCCATCCCCTCTAGGGGGTGCTGGCTCCCACCTGGCCCCAGGGCGGGACTGGCTGGCTCGGGGGTGGAAATGGGACCGGGGCCGTTCCCTCTAGGGGGCGCCGGCTTCCACCTGGCCCCAGGGCAGGACTGGCTGGCTTGGGGGGCGGAGAGTGGGGCAGGGGCCTGTCCCCTCTGGGGGGCGCTGGCTCCCACCTGGCCCCAGGGCAGGACTGGCTGGCTTGGGGGGCGGAGAGTGGGGCAGGGGCCTGTCCCCTCTGGGGGGCGCTGGCTCCCACCTGGCCCCAGGGCAGGACTGGCTGGCTTGGGGGGTGGAGAGTGGGGCAGGGGCCTGTCCCCTCTGGGGGGTGCTGGCTCCCACCTGGCCCCAGGGCAGGGACCGGCTGGCTCGGGGGGGTGGTGTTGCTGCCCCATCTCTGCTGTGACTCCCCGCCTTCCCCCCCAGCTGCCTGCAGGGTGATTTCTCCGGCGTGGGCGGCTTTCCCAACTGCTCGGTGGTGCTGTGGGAGAGCCATGGGCTGCCCCCCGCCCAGCCAGCCACCTGGTCCTACGGGCAGTGCCCCGACGTGGACGAGTGCCGGCTGGGCCTGGCTCGCTGCCACCCCTTCGCCAGCTGCCGCAACACGCCCCAGGCCTACGAGTGCCGCTGCCAGCGTGGCTACGCCGGCGACGGCACCAGCCACTGCAACCAGACGTGAGGCTGGGGGAACGGGGCGGGGTGGGGCTGGGGGTGCTGGGATTCGGGGGGGTCTGGGAAGGGGTGGTGCAGGGCTGGGGGGCTGGGATTTGGGAGGGCTGGGGGTGCTGGGATTCAGGGGGGGTCTGGGAAGGGGGTGGTGCAGGGCTGGGGGATGCTGGGATTTGGGGGGTCTGGGAAGCAGTGGTGCAGGGCTGGAGGGTGCTGGGATTCGGGGGGGTCTGGGAAGGGGTGGTGCAGGGCTGGGGGGTGCTGGGATTCAGGGGGTCTGGGAAGGGGTGGTGCAGGGCTGGGGGGTGCTGGGATTCAGGGGGTCTGGGAAGGGGTGGTGCAGGGCTGGAGGGTGCTGGGATTCGGGGGGTCTGGGAAGCAGTGGTGCAGGGCTGGAGGGTGCTGGGATTCGGGGGGGTCTGGGAAGGGGTGGTGCAGGGCTGGGGGGTGCTGGGATTCAGGGGGTCTGGGAAGGGGTGGTGCAGGGCTGGGGGGTGCTGGGATTCAGGGGGTCTGGGAAGGGGTGGTGCAGGGCTGGGGCGTGCTGGGATTCAGGGGGTCTGGGAAGGGGTGGTGCAGGGCTGGAGGGTGCTGGGATTCGGGGGGTCTGGGAAGGGGTGGTGTAGGGCTGGGATTAGGAGGGGTCTGGGAAGGGGTGGTGCAGGGCTGGGGGGTGCTGGGATTTGGGGGGTCTGGGAAGCAGTGGTGCAGGGCTGGAGGGTGCTGGGATTCGGGGGGTCTGGGAAGCAGTGGTGCAGGGCTGGAGGGTGCTGGGATTCGGGGGGTCTGGGAAGGGGTGGTGCAGGGCTGGGGCGTGCTGGGATTCAGGGGGTCTGGGAAGGGGTGGTGTAGGGCTGGGATTAGGAGGGGTCTGGGAAGGGGTGGTGCAGGGCTGGGGGGTGCTGGGATTTGGGGGGTCTGGGAAGGGGTGGTGCAGGGCTGGGGGGTGCTGGGATTTGGGGGGTCTGGGAAGCAGTGGTGCAGGGCTGGAGGGTGCTGGGATTCGGGGGGTCTGGGAAGGGGTGGTGCAGGGCTGGGGGGTGCTGGGATTCGGGGAGTCTGGGAAGGGGTGGTGCAGGGCTGGAGTGTGCTGGGATTCGGGGGGTCTGGGAAGGGGTGGTGCAGGGCTGGGATTTGAGGGGGCTGGGAGGTGTTGGGATCTGAGAAGGGGTGGTGCAGGGCTGGAGTGTGCTGGGATTCAGGGGGTCTGGGAAGGGGTGGTGTAGGGCTGGGATTAGGAGGGGTCTGGGAAGGGGTGGTGCAGGGCTGGGGGGTGCTGGGATTTGGGGGGTCTGGGAAGCAGTGGTGCAGGGCTGGGGGGTGCTGGGATTTGGGGGGTCTGGGAAGCAGTGGTGCAGGGCTGGAGGGTGCTGGGATTCGGGGGGTCTGGGAAGGGGTGGTGCAGGGCTGGGGGGTGCTGGGATTCAGGGGGTCTGGGAAGGGGTGGTGCAGGGCTGGGGGGTGCTGGGATTCGGGGAGTCTGGGAAGGGGTGGTGCAGGGCTGGAGGGTGCTGGGATTCGGGGGGTCTGGGAAGGGGTGGTGCAGGGCTGGGGGGTGCTGGGATTCAGGGGGTCTGGGAAGGGGTGGTGCAGGGCTGGGGGGTGCTGGGATTCGGGGGGTCTGGGAAGGGGTGGTGCAGGGCTGGGATTTGAGGGGGCTGGGAGGTGTTGGGATCTGAGAAGGGGTGGTGCAGGGCTGGGGGGGCTGGGATTCAAGGGGCTTGGGGGGCGCTGGCTGTCCTGCCTCCACCCCCACCCCACTCCGGCGTCTCCCCAGGTGCTACGAGGAGTGCGGGCATGGGCGGTGCAGCGGTCCCCCCGACTACACGTGCGAGTGCGACCTGGGCTGGACGTCGGGGCTGGGTGCCGGGGGCAACGGCAGTGCGGGGGGGGCCCAGTGCAGCGTGGATTGTGGCTGCCACTTCCACAGCAGCTGCGAGGCCGGGGAGCCCGGGGT
Organism: Gopherus evgoodei; assembly: GCF_007399415.2. NCBI lineage: Eukaryota > Metazoa > Chordata > Testudines > Testudinidae > Gopherus > Gopherus evgoodei. Next base: position 3,444 of record NW_022060097.1, read on the forward strand.
GTGCGATGAGTGCCAGGGTGAGTCCCCCCCATAAACACCCTGTGCCTCCCGTGGCCCCTGCAAACCCTATAGCACCACATCTCGCCATTGCCCCCCTGTGCCTCGCGGCCCCCAGTATCCCCCCTGCGCCTCCCATGGCCCCTGCACTCTCCTCCAGGGCCCCTGGTAAACCCCACAGCCCCCGCATCCCCCCACAGCCCCCCTGCGCCTCCTGTGGCCCCTGCACTCACCCCCCTAGGGCCGCCTGCAAACCCCACAGCCCCCGCATCCCCCCATAGCCCCCCTGCGCCTCCTGTGGCCCCTGCACTCCCCCCCCAGGGCCGCCTGCAAACCCCACGGCCCCCGCATCCCCCTATAGCCCCCCTGCGCCTCCTGTGGCCCCTGCACTCACCCCCCTAGGGCTGCCTGCAAACCCCACAGCCCCCGCATCCCCCCATAGCCCCCCTGCGCCTCCTGTGGCCCCTGCACTCCCCCCCAGGGCTGCCTGCAAACCCCACGGCCCCCGCATCCCCCCATAGCCCCCCTGCACCTCCTGTGGCCCCTGCACTCCCCCCCCCGGGCCGCCTGGAAACCCCATGGCCCCTGCATCCCCCCATAGCCCCCCTGCACATCCTGTGGCTCCTGCACTCCCCCCCCCCCAGGGCCGCCTGCAAACCCCATGGCCCCCGCATCCCCCATAGCCCCCCGGCGCCTTCTGTGGCCCCTGCACTCACCCCCCAGGGCCCCCTGCAAGCCCCACAGACCCCGCATTCCCCCATAGCCTCCCTGCACATCCTGTGGCTCCTGAACTCGCCCCCAGGGCCCCCTGCAAACCCCACGGCCCCCACATCCTCCCAGGGCCCCTGCACCCCCCCCTCCCCTGGAGCCCCCTGCACCCCATATGGCCCCATCCTTCTGCTTGGGCCCTGCACTCTCCCTACGCCCCTTCCACATCCCCAACTCTCCCCCCGCTAACTCTGCCCCCCTCTCTGCAGATTGGACCCACGGCGAGCACTGCCACCTCTGCCGGCCCGGCAGCTTCGGCGACGCCACGAGCCCGGCTGGGTGCCAGGCATGTGAGTGCAACGGGCACGGCCTGCCCGAGCTGGGCCACTGCCACGGGGCCACGGGGGCCTGCTACTGCGCCCCCCCTGCCGAGGGACCCCACTGCGAGCGCTGCGCTGCCGGGTTCTATGGGGACCCCAGGTGAGACCCCCAGAGCCCCCCAACCCTCCTGACACCCCCTCTTCCTCCTGCTCCCCTGACACCCCAACTCCCCCCGAGGGGCCGTACTGTGAGTGCTGTGCCACTGGATTCTATTGGGACCCCAGGTGAGACCGCCAGAGCCCCCCCACTCCCCCAGACACCCCCTCTTCCTCCTGCTCCCCCAGCACCCCAACTTGCTGAGGGGCCGTACTGTGAGCGCTGCGCCGCTGGGTTCTATTGGGACCAAAGGTGAGATCCCTCCCCTGAGATCCCCCAATTCCTCCTGTCCCCCAGAGACACCCTGTCCCCCAGAGACCCTGTCATGGAGTCACCGGGCGATGCTCGGGAACTGCTCCCCACAAAGCCAGGCAGGACTTTGGGGAGCCTCCTCTCCCTTGGAGCAGACTTGTTCAGGGCAGGAAGCTCCCACTGCTTCACCTCCTGGGCCTCTCCTTGGAGCATTCAGCATCTTCTGCCCTCCGTGTGCTTCCCACAGCGAGTCCCCCCCAGCGGGGTCCTGGGGGGGCCACAGGGTCCTGCACCCCCCCACTTCGCAGTCAGACGTGACTCTCAGCCAGCCAGTAACACAGAGGTTTATTCGACGACAGGAACAGGGTCTAAAACAGAGCTTGTAGGTACAGCGAATGGGACCCCTCAGTCAGCTCCGTCTTGGGGCCAGGTAGGCCAGACCCCAGGTCTGGGCCTCCCCCCGTCTCCCCAGCCAGCTCTCAACTCACCCCCTCCAGCCCCTCCTCTGGGCTTGTCCCGCTCCGGGCCAGGAGGTCACCTGATCTCTTTGTTCTTCTTCGAGTGATTGCTCATATCCATTCCAGTTAGGTGTACGCGCCGCGCGTGCACATTCGTCGGAAAACTTTTACCCTAGCAACTCAGTGGGCCGGCAGGTCGCCCCCTAGAGTGGCGCCACCATGGCGCTCCATATATACCCTTGCCGGCCCACCCGCTCCTCAGTTCCTTCTTACCGCCCGTGTCGGTCGTTGGAACAGTGGAGCGCGGCTTAGCTGACCTCCACTTCCCTAGCTACTCGTTTTCTCGTATATAATTATGCAGTTATAACCCTTTTATATATATATATTTGTATGGTTATACGTTTTTCCTTTGCTAACATGGTTAGTTTAGTTAGCGGGGTTCAGGAAGTAGCCCTTCCATGAGCCCAGTGCCGGAGCCATGCATGGCTCACCAGATTTTCAAAAGGGGCCCGGCTTACCAGAAGCCGCGGCCGAAGAGAGATCTACATGACTCCTGTTTGAAGAATCACACTTGACAGATAAGTGCCCCATTTGCAAGGCTTTTAAGCCGAGAACAAAAAGGTGCGGGACTTTCACTTGCCCCTCCACCTTGGGCGCGGAGCGATGTTCAAGCGGCGGGCAGAAGCGCCTCCTCGGCACCGGACCCCGCCGGTACCACCAAGGCCTTCCGGCACCGACCGTCGCCGGCACCGATGTCGACTCGGCACCATTCTCTTCTTCCGAGGTCGAGAGAGTCTACGATTCCTGCTGGTGCCTGGCGGCTCCCCGGCACGCGCCGTGGTTGAGCCCCCTGCTCCCGCTACTTCCGTGCCACCTGCATCGCAGCCAGAGAGCTCGCCTCAGTTGCGTTATCCGGCCTGCAGAGGCACCGATGACTTCGGCTCCGTCGATTCCAGTCCCCCAGGACCAGGGAATCCGGTGCCTGGCAGCTCCCCGGCTCGCGCCGTGGTAGAGCTTACTGCTCCTGCTGCTTCTGTGTCAGCTGCACCACAGCTAGACAGCTCGTCTAAGATGGCTCGCCCGGCGCCGACGACGTCGGCACCGTCGATCCCGGTCCCACGAGGGCCGTAGAATCCGGTGCCTGACGGCTCCCCGGCACGCGCCGTGGTTGAGCGTATTGCTCCTGCTGCTTCCGTGCCAGCGGCACCGCAGCCAGAGAGCTCGTCTAGTCGGATCGCCATGCGCTGACACCTACTACGGCACCGATGACGTCGTCACCGTCGATCCCGGTCCCATAAGGGCCGTAGAATCCGGTGCCTGACGGCTCCCCGGCACGCGCCGTGGTTGAGCGTATTGCTCCTGCTGCTTCCGTGCCAGCGGCACCGCAGCCAGAGAGCTCGTCTAGTCGGATCGCCCGGCGCCGACGCCTGCTACGGCACCGATGACGTCGTCACCGTCGATCCCGGTCCCACAAGGGCCGTGGAATCCGGTGCCTGACGGCTCCCCGGCACGCGCCGTGGTTGAGCGTTTGCTCCGGCTGCTTCCGTGCCAACGGCACCGCAGCCTGAGGGCTCGTCTACGTCGGATCGCCCGGCACCGACACCTGCTGCGGCACCGATGGCGTCGGCACCGTCGATCCCGGTCCCACACGGGCCGTAGAATCCGGTGCCTGACGGCTCCCCGGCACGCGCCGTGGTTGAGCGTATTGCTCCGGCTGCTTCCGTGCCAACGGCACCGCAGCCAGAGCTCGTCTACGTCGGATCGCCCGGCACCGACACCTGCTGCGGCACCGATGACGTCGGCACCGTCGATCCCGGTCCCGCAAGGGCCATAGTATCCGGTGCCTGACGGCTCCCCGGCACGCGCCGTGGTTGAGCGTATTGCTCCGGCTGCTTCCGTGCCAACGGCACCGCAGCCAGAGCTCGTCTACGTCGGATCGCCCGGCACCGACACCTGCTGCGGCACCGATGACGTCGGCACCGTCGATCCCGGTCCCGCAAGGGCCATAGTATCCGGTGCCTGACAGCTCCCTGGCGCGCGCCGTGGTCGAGCTACTTCTCCGGCTGCTTCCGTGCCCACGGCACCGCGGCCAGAGGGCTAGTCTAAGTCGGATCGCCCGGCACCGACACCTGCTTCGGCACCGTCGATCCCGGTCCCGCAAGGGCCGTAGAATCCGGTGTCCGACGGCTCCCCGGCACGCGCCGTGGTTGAGCGTATTACTCCCGCTGCTTCAGTGCTGACGGCACCCCAGCCAGACGGCTTATCTAACTCGGTTCTCCCGGCACCGGCACCTACCGAAGCTCTGATGACCTCGGTACCATGGATCCCGGCCCCACGAGGGCCGTCGAATCCGGTGCCTGACAGCTCCCCAGTACGCACTGTGGTTGAGCCTGCTGTTCCCTGCGCGCCGGAGATGTTACCAACGGCGAGGGCTCTCAGTGCCATGACGGAGTCAGTGCTGCCTGACCCGGGCACCGCCGGTACGGGTAATACAGTCTCTTCAAGGGACTGTCCCCTGTCAGTACAGCAGAGCGGCACCGTCCATGATCACGGTCCCGCAGACGCGCCAAGTCCTGTCGGCACACCGGACACCACTGGCAGTCCCGGTACTGTTTTCCTCGGTACGGGTCACACTCACTGCACCGGTCGGTATCCCGTTCGCCGACCCGCTATCGGCACCGTTCCGACATCTGGCACCGGGGCAGGTACCTTGACTCCTGTAGCTCTTCTCCGAGCCTCGAGATCTCGGTCGACCTCCCGACACCGTTCTGGTTGCGGGTCTGGATCTCGTTCCAGGTACCGATACGCCTCCCGATGCCGGTCCCCGGTGCCGAGTTGGGCAAGGTCCGAGTGAGTCAGGGACTCGGCCCGTGCCCTCTTTTAGTACCTCCATGGCCGTCCGGACACGCATCCGTGTCACCCCATATGCGCGGATTTTATGCTCAGGACCACGATCCTGATATCATGGCCAGCGGGCGCCAGCCCCGAAGCGGAAAGAGCCTTGGCGAATGCAAGGTGTACTCTGCAGGGGCCCTGCACCTCTGGGGTGCGAAGCAACAAGCCTTGCTTAGCTGCGATACTTATAGCACCTGGGTGGAGGAGTTTCTCCCTCGAACCTCCCACCTAGAGTTCGCTGCCGTCTTGGAGGACGGGGGAAAGGATTTACCCTTTGTTGGTAAAGGCATCTTCGCGGCAGAGACAGCCCCAGACTGCGAAGCCTGCTGGACAATAGGGTCCTAATGCGTCTCAGCATGTATACGCCTGCGACCAAACGCAGGCCTTTATGGCCCCAGCCGCCATACTCTGTGCCTAGCCAGAGGCAGAACTCTGGAAAACGGCAAGGCCAAGGTGGTCGCAGACAAACGTCAGGCCCCCTAAAAAGCCAAAGTCGAGGTCCCTCGCAATTACCACTGGGACCAAAGACGGACCTTCCAAGGTTCACCGGAGGGCGGTGTACCAGTCGCAGGACGGGATCCTGATCCCGCTTTCTCCTGGCATGGCCCCAGTTACTTTTAGGTCGCTGGGTCCTGCGCACGATGGAGCATAGGTACCACCTTAAAATTGCTCCAGCCCTGTCCCCCTTCAGCGGACAAAAGGGGCTAGCGGTTTTACTCCCGTTATGCCCTAGTCCCCCACTCGACCACAGGTCAGACCTTCCTGGTCCTGCATGGACTCAACCGGTTTGGGATAAGGTTGAAGTTCTGCATGGTATCCCTGGGAACCATTATTCCATCCTTGCCTCCGGGGGGCTACTATGCCGCCCTGGATAGGAAGGACGCGTACTTTTGCAATGCCATCTTCCCTCCGCATGGGAGATGCCTCCGCTTTATAGCCAGCGGTGAATACTCCCGGTTTACGGCCATAGTCGCCGCCTACCGTAGCTATGTCGGATATGCGTTTTTCCGTATTGGGACGATTCGCTTATCCGAGGAGACTCTGACACACAACCCACTCAGCCGTGGGCATCGTCACGGTCTTATTCACAGATCAAGGCCTGATGATTACTATAGAGCAATCCACTCTGGTTCCCACGCAGAGGTTGGGCTTCCTAGGGGCTATCTTGGTCTCCTACCTAGCCGGAGCCTGCTTATCGCAACTGCGGTTTTAGGCGATGGCATCAATCATCTGAGGTCTGAAGGCTTTCCCAACGACCTCAGCTCGTTCTTGTCTCAGTCTCCTGGGTCCATGGTTGCCCGCAAGTTTGTAACCAAACACGCCAAGCTCCGCCTCCGTCCTCTCCAAGTCTGGCCCACCTCGGCGTACCGCTTGGACAGGGAGCCAATGGTCATGGTAGTCACCGTTCCCTCGAACGCCTTAGGCTCCCTAGAGTGGTGGCTAACCCCCTCCTTGGTGTGGACAGGATGCGGTTTCATCCGCCCCAGCCCTCACTGCCCCTGACGGCGGACGCATCATCTCTCTGCTCGAGTGCTCATGGTCACCTCCGAGCTTAAGGCCTTCGGTCTTCTAGAGAGCTGGCATTCCTCATTAATGCCCCAAAAATCAGAGTAGTCCGCCTGGCGTGCCAGGGGTTCCAGCGGCAGCTGCGAGGCCGTTGTATCTCGGTGTTTACAGCCAACACAATGGCCAGGTGCTTCATAAGCATTCAGGGGGGACATAGTCCTCCCCCCTTTTTTGTCAGGAGGCCATCCATTTCCGGGTCTTTTGCATGGCCCGCTCGATGGAGCTGGCGACGTCCTTTCTCCCAGGCGTTCGGAACGTCTTATCTCTTTGACTCAGCAGGTCTTTCCTGTCTTACGAGTCATCACTCTGCCCCATGTGAGGCGTCCCGCTTTCCGGAAGTGGAAATGGTTCCTCACACAGACCTGTTCGCTCACCGCGAGTGCAGGAAATGCCAGGTGTCCTGCTCCTTCCAAGGTCTCTCCTCGGAATCGATCTTGGACGCATTCCTGATACCGTGGAACGGCCAACTGCATTATGCCTTCCCGCTGTTCCCACTGGTTCGTTACGTCCTGCTCAAATTCCGCAGGGGCGGAGCGTGCGTCATCATGATCACTCCAGAGTGGTCCAGGCAGCACTGACATACCACGTTGCTCGGCCTGTCAGCCCAGACCTCATCACTCAGGGCAATGACAGGCTTCGTCACTCGGACCTGCAGCCTCTTCGCCTCACGGTGGCTCCTGCGTACCTGAGTTGGGGTGACAGGCAGCCTTCCACCTGGTCAACGTACCGAGCCAGGTGGAAGCGTTTCCTTTACAGCTGCAGTACGCTCGATCTTGCTCCTGCTGAGGTCTCGATCCCCTCTATCTGGCCTGCCTCTGGCCTTCAGCGGCAGGATCTGGCGGTATCATCGCTGAGGATACGCTCAGCAGCCGTCCCTACCTTCCAGCAGGCTAAGATGGACGTTCAGTGTCCCACGCTCTATGGGTTCGAGGTCCCTCAAGGGCTTGGAGCGCTTGCACCCTCGGGTGCGCCGCCCAGCCCCGCCCTGGGGCCTCAACCTAGTCTTGGCCAGACGGGTCTCTGAGATCAGAGCTCTTACGAAGGTTCCACAAAGACAAGGTGCAGTTGTGACCGCACCCGGCTTTCCTCCCTAAGGTGTTTTGGCCTTTCATGTTACCCACAGCTCAACGCAATGGGCATAACCTTTGCACTCCTTGGACATCTGTGGAGTGCTCGCATTAGTTGTGCTGACAGAATCATTTCCTAAGGTGCCCCAGCTCTGCCCCGGTAGCGGGCCAAAGGGAGGGCTTGCTTGTTTTCCTCTCAGAGGATCTCATCTTGGGTGATGGCGGACATCCCCACTTGTTCTGATTTGGCTCATATTTCACCAAGCCACATCACCGTGCATTCTACCAGGGCTCAGGCTTCATCTGCCGCCTTGCTGGCTCGTGTTTCTACCCACGAGACCTGTCGCGAAGCTCCATTGGTCCTCGGTCCTTACCTTTGCTTCGCAGTATGCCCTGGTTCAGCAGTCAAGGGAGGCTGTAGCCTCTGGCTCGGCAGTTTTATTCTGCCATATTTCACTCCGACCCCACCGCCTTTGTAAGGCTTGGGATTCACCTAACTGGAATGGATGTGAGCAATCACTCGAAGAAGAAAAGACGGTTACTCACCTTTGTAACTGTTGTTCTTCGAGATGTGTTGCTCATATCCATTCCGCACCCGCCCTCCTTCCCCACTGTCGGAGTAGCCGGCAAGAAGGAACTGAGGAGCGGGTGGGCCGGCAGGAGTATATATGGAGCGCCATGGTGGCGCCACTCTAGGGGGCGACCTGCCGGCCCACTGAGTTGCTAGGGTAAAAGTTTTCCGACGAATGTGCACGCGCGGCGCGTACACCTAACTGGAATGGATATGAGCAACACATCTCGAAGAACAACAGTTACAAAGGTGAGTAACCGTCTTTTCTCCAACACCTTCTGCTGGCACCTTGCTGGGAAGGGGCTCAGGCCAGCGGGAGACTGGGGGGTCAGCCATTCTCTGTGCAGACACCATCACACCGGCCCTCTCGGGCTCTGCACCAATCACACCCCCTGATCCCACCACCTAGATCCTTGAGAAAGGCATAGGGGAAACTGAGGCACCCACACAGTATTCAGAGAATACATTAAGAACATTCCCACTTCGTCACAGACCCCATCCCACCACCAACCGGCCGCACTGCCAGCGCTGCAGTGCTGGGTACAGGGACCCCAGGTGAGACTCCTACCCTCCCGAGACCCCCAGGCTGGGAGCTCTTGTTTCTCCGGGTGAAGCCAGGCAGGACTGGGACAGCGTCTCCGTGCAGGGTACCTGTCACCAAAGCCGGAAACCTGCTCGGCTTCGGGGCGTCCTGGGTCCGATCTCGGAGCGTTCGGCCCCCTGCTCACCCCGGGCCCCCCCACAGCGAGTTCCCCTGAACGGGCCCCTGGGGAGCTTCACACGCCCCCAAAGGGCCCGGCCCCCCCCCCCCCCCCCGAGTCCCAAACCAGGAGGAGACTGACCCGCGTCCAGCTGCCCGGCCTCAGTCACGCATAGCCGCCCCTCTCCAGCCTTTGCCTCTTTTCGGAGGAAACTGGTGACCTGGTCTCTGTTCTCCAACACCCTTGGAGGGGAGGTCGGGGCCCATCAGTGTCAGCCGGTCTCTGCAGCCCGTGGGCATCGCACCTGCCCTCCAGGAGTCTCCGCAACCATTGCACACCCTGATCCCCCACTTGGTACTTGAGTGATAGAAGTGGTGTTTTCCCTTGTTATGTTGTATGTGAGTCTGTGCTGCATGAATATGGTGTGTGCCTCAGTTTCCCTGTGTACCGCACCAGTGGCCAGGTGCGGGGGAGACGGGTGTGTGACTTGCTGAGACCCTCGGGGGTAGTAAGTGATGGCCGATGCCCTTTGGCCTCTGAGACCCAGGAGGGGGATGTGACCAGGTGACATTTCACCCAGGAAGCGAGACAAAGACAGGAGGAGGGCTGGGGGCAAATGATGCGTCTGGGGCTAGGCAGCTGGAAGCGGGTCAGTCTCCTGTTTGGGGGGGGACAAGGGCACTAGGCTCTGGGTCCCCCCCACCCCCCAGACCGACTTTGCTGCGGGTCCCTGGTCACTGTGCCCACAAGCTCTGTTCTGCGCTGGGTCCCCCATGACGAATAACCCGTCAGGGTCACTCACTGGCTGGGAGTTGCTGCTGGCTGGGGGGGCCCTTTGGGGGCGTGAGGCTCCCCAGGGGCTCCGTCCAGGGGGACTCGCTGTGGGGGAGGGGGCCGGGGGTGAGCAGGGGGCTGAACGCTCTGAGGTCGGACCCAGGAGGCCCTAAAGCTGAGCAGGCTCCTGGCCCTGGTGCCAGGTGCCCTGTGGGAGACGCTGCCCCAGAGTCCGGCCTGGCTTCACCCGGAGCCGTGAGAGCCCCCCGCCTGGGGCTCCGTGACAAGGGGAAACTGAGGCAAACACAGTCATCAGAGAAAACATTAAAAACATTCCCACCCCATCACACCCCATTCCCCGATGCAGGGGCCACACTTCCAGGTAAGATGGGGACCCCAGGTGAGACCTCCCCCCGCTCCCCAGAGACCCCCCGCTGCCCCCGAGGAGTACACTGCCCCTCCCCTGAGAAGTAACCCCCCCCGCACTTGCTCATGTGGAATCCGCATGAGCGCCCTGTGTTCGGGACAGGACCCCTATGTGGGCCCCACTCCCAATGCTGATGCTCTCTTCTCTCCAGGAACATGGGCACCTGCTACCGGGCGTGTGAGGGGCGCTCGCTGCTGGCCAACCTCTCAGGTTCGGGGTCCTTGGGCTCCCGGCGGGCGGGGGGTGTGCCTGGGGACCTGGCCCACTGCGTGTGGGTGCTGTCGGTCTCGCCTGGCCTGGAACCCTGCCCGCCTGCCCAGCCCTGCCCCACCATCAGCCTGACCCTGCAGCCCGACCTCAGCACCCCCTGCATGGTGAGTGGGGCGGGCTAGGGGGGCATTGTGGGGAGCAGGGTCCGTGGTGGGGGGTGGAGCAGGATCTGACCATGGGGGGCAGAGTGGGGTCCAGGTTGGGTGCTATGGGAGGGGTCTGACGGGGTACCAGGGTCTAGGTCCTGTGGTGGCAGCTGTCATGGGGGGAACAGAGCCCGGGAGGGGGAGAAGAGCCTGGGCCGGGTGCTGTGGGGGGGGCAGGGGGGAGCAGGGCCCGTCTCACGTGCCAGAAGAGGGGGGAAGCAGATCCCAGGCCAGGTGCAGCATGGGGAGAGAAGCAGAGCCTGGGCCTGGTGCTGGAGAGGGGGAGCAGGGCCCGGGCCGGGTGCCGTGGGGGTGGAGGGGGAGCAGGGCCCAGGCCGCGTGCTGTAGAGCGGGGGAGCAGGGCCCGGGCCGCGTGGGGTGCTGGGGGGAGCAGCCAGCCCAGGGGTCCCATCTCCGCCTGCCCCCTAGCACAGCTACGCCTACGCCTTCGACGGGCTGCCGGCCTTCCTGGACAGTGGGGAGATCCAGGCCGACCGGACCCTCATCAGCGCCTTTTGCGGGCAGGGCCGTGCACAGCCTCTCACCGTGGAGGCCACGTCAGGTGGGTGCTGCCAGCATGGGGGGGGCAGCTCGGGCCTCCCGGGGTCTTGGGCATAGCACGGGGTTGGGGGTGTCCTGGGACCCCAGGCTGGGGGATCTCACGGCTCCGGGTGAAGCCAGGCCGGACTCTGGGGCAACGTCTCCCACAGGGCACCTGTCACCAGGGCCAGGAGCCTGCTCGGCTTTGGGGCCTCCTGGGTCCGACCTCGGAGTGTTCAGTCCCCTGCTCACCCCGGGCCCCCCTGCAGCGAGTCCCCCTGGACGGGGCCCTGGGGAGCTTCACACGCCCCCAAAGGGCCCTGCCCCCCCCCAGCGACTCCCAGCCAGTGAGTTACCCTGTTGGGTTATTAGTCGTGGGGGACCCTGCATAGAACAGAGCTTGTGAGCGCAGGGACCAGGGACCCACAGCAAAGTCCATCTGGGGGAGACCCAGACACCACCAGTCCCATGCCAGGAGACTGACCAGTTCTTCTTCGAGTGATTGCTCACATCCATTCCAGTTAGGTGTGCGCGCCGCGCGTGCACGTTCGTCGGAAACTTTTTTACCCTAGCAACTCCAGTGGGCCGGCAGGTCGCCCCCTAGAGTGGCGCCGCCATGGCGCTCTATATATACCCCTGCCGGCCCGCCCGCTCCTCAGTTCCTTCTTACCGCCGTGTCGGTCGTTGGAACTGTGGAGCGCGGCTTAGCTGTCCTCCACGTCCCTAGCTCTCCTAGTTTTCAATCGCTTATCTCTAGTTCTATATAGTGTTAATTAGTGTTGTTAAGTAAATAGTTTAGTCAATAGTTGTTAAATAGTTCTTGGCCGGGGGCTTAGCCCTTCCCGGCACCCGGCGCCAGGCTCATGCCTGTTTCGCCGGGCTTCAAGCAGTGTGCGGCCTGCAAGAAGCCCATGCCCACCAGCGATCCCCACGAAGCGTGCCTGAAGTGCCTCGGGGAATCGCACAGGTCTGACAAGTGCCGCATCTGTAAGGCTTTCAAGCCGAGGACAAAAAAGGAGAGAGATCAGAGGCTCCGAACTCTCCTAATGGAGGCGGCACTTGACCCGTCGACTTCGCGGACCGTGGTCTCGGCACCGGCACCGGATCGCTCCGGCACCGAGAAGACTCCTCGGCACCGACCTTCTCCGGCACCGGAATCACAGCCTAGGCCGTCGAAGTCTGCTACTCCGGCCAGGCAGACCCGGCTTGAGCGCCCGGCCTCGACATCGGCCGCGGCACCGCCGGCACCGTCAGCACCGTTGACTCCGGGCCTGGCGGGTCCGTTGAGTCCGGTGCCGCCGAGCTCCCCCATGAGATCTGGGGTTGAGATAGTGGTCCCGTCAACACCGGAGACCTTCGCCTCGGCTCGGGACCTTATTGCCCTGACGGAGCCCACTCGGCTGCCACCCCCGGTACCTCCGGTGCGGGTCGTGTCCAGGGGCAAGCCCATGATGTCGGCGCCGCCCAGAGACAGTCGTTCGCCATCCAGGTCCCGACGTCTTGGGCGCTCCAGATCCCGACGCCACTCGCAGTCCCGGCACCGCTCCCCTCAGCGGCACCGGTCGCACTCGCGGCAACGGTCGACCTCCGGACGGTCGCGGTCAAGCTCCAGTCGGCGTCACCGGCACCGCGACTCCAGGAGCAGGTCCCATCGCTACTCGCCGCACCGGTCGACCTCCCGGCACCGAGCTGGTGGCAGGTCCCGGTCTCGGTCGACCTCCCGGCGCCGAGCCGGTGGTAGGTCCCGGTCGACCTCCCGGCACCGAGATGGTGGCAGGTCCCGGTCCCGGTCTCGGTCGACCTCCCGGCGCCGAGCCGGTGGTAGGTCCCGGTCGACCTCCCGGCACCGAGCCGGTGGCAGGTCCCGCTACCGAAGCGACACCCGGTACCGATCAGGATCCCGGCACCGTGACAGATCCCGGTCCCGGTCCCGATCCCGGCACCGATACGACTCCCGGCACCGGTCCCCGGCACCGAGACGATCCTCCGTGCCGACCCGCGCCGGCCCGTACCATCCGGGGTCGGCCCCGCCGTGGCCCTCGAGACAGCCGTCCGTATCTTCGCAGGCGGACAGTGCGTATGCGCTCGGCACCGACCGGCAGGCGGCGCTCTTCGGGGATCCGCCGCTGGAAGACCAAGGCCCACCACAGTGGGGATTCTGGACACCCTGGGCATACCATCAGGCCCAGGGCCCCCAGCAGCTCCCTCCCACACCGGCGAATGCGGAGCGTAGGGCCCCTGAAGCCTCCTTGTCTCGCCCCCCTCCCTCCCCGGAGGCGGAGGAAGGGTCCAAACAGCAGGACTCCGCTGTGGCTCCGGAGGTAGAGGCGAGGGCTGAGGAAGACCCTCAGTTGGACACTATCGTGCCTGGGGTCTCCTCATCCTCCTCCCCGGATGAGGCGGTGGCGGGTACCTCCTCCAACAGTCCCCCCCCGCTGGATCTCAGGGCGCACCAGGACCTCCTCAGGCGGGTGGCCCAAAACCTGAGTCTGCAGGCAGAGGAGGTCTCGGAGATAGAGGACCCGATTGTTACCATCCTCTCTTCGGATGCTCCCACCAGGGTCGCCCTGCCCTTTGTACGGACCATTCAGGCCAATGCCAATACTATCTGGCAGTCCCCGGCCTCCATCCCTCCGACAGCGAAAGGAGTCGAGAGAAAGTACATGGCCCCTTCCAAGGGGTATGAATACTTGCACGTTCACCCGACTCCCGGTTCACTGGTGGTGCAGTCGGTGAACGATAGGGAGCGTCACGGCCAGGAGGCTCCGGCCCCCAAATCCAGAGAGGCCAGGCGGATGGACCTCCTTGGCCGTAAGGTATATTCGGCTGGGGCCCTGCAGCTCAGGGTCTCTAATCAGCAGGCCCTGCTGAGCAGGTACGCTTTTAACTCCTGGGTGGCAGTGGACAAATTTAAAGAGCTGCTGCCACAGGATGCTCGCCAGGAGTTTACGGCCATCCTGGACGAGGGCAAAAAGGTCGCGCGCACGGCCTTACAAGCATCCTTGGACGCTGCGGACTCGGCTGCCCGTACCCTCGCGTCGGGAGTTACGATGCGTCGCATCTCCTGGCTGCAGGTTTCCGGCCTTCCGCCAGAGCTCCAGCACACGATACAGGACCTTCCTTTCGAAGGCCAGGGCCTGTTTTCGGAAAAGACAGACCCCAGACTCAAGAGTCTGAAGGACAACCGGGTCATTGCGCGGTCCCTCGGGATGCACACCCCCGTGACGCAGCGTAGACCCTTTAGGCCACAGCAGCAGCCGTACCGTAGGCCGTTTTCCCAGTTCCGCCAGCGGCAGGACCCTTACAGGCGCCGCGGCAGGAACGGCAGGCGCAGGCAGTCTGGGAACCAAGGGGGGCAGAACCAAGGCTCCTCGAAACCCCCGCCTGGTCCTAAGCCTTCATTTTGAAGGTGCGCCCGAGGGCGCTGTAGCAGTTTCCCCTATGGATCCTTTCCCCCCGTTTTCAAACCGCCTTTCGTTTTTCCTCCCGGCGTGGTCCCAAATAACATCGGACCGCTGGGTCTTAAACCTGGTGCGGACGGGATACCGCCTGCAGTTTGTTTCGTTTCCTCCTTCCCGCCCTCCTTCCTCGTCCCTCTTCAGGGACCCCTCTCACGAGCAATTCCTTCGACAGGAGGTGCAGACGCTCCTCAGCAAAGGAGCCATAGAGGCGGTTCCGGAAAACGAGAAAGGCAAGGGGTTTTATTCCCGCTACTTTCTGATCCCCAAGGCCAAGGGGGGCCTCAGGCCTATCCTCGACCTGCGAGAACTCAACAAATACCTCGTGAAGTTGAAGTTCCGCATGGTATCCCTGGGGACCATTATTCCATCCCTGGATCCGGGAGACTGGTACGCCGCCCTCGACATGCAGGACGCGTATTTTCATATTGCCATTTGGCCGCGCCACAGACGCTTTCTCCGCTTCGTTGTGGGGGCTCTTCATTATCAGTTTGCAGTCCTCCCTTTCGGCCTGTCCACGGCCCCAAGGGTGTTTACAAAATGCATGGCAGTTGTCGTGGCGCATCTTCGACGCAACCGTGTCCACGTGTTCCCTTATCTGGACGACTGGTTGATTCGGGGCACGTCGGAGCAGCAGGTCAGCAGCCATGTCCGCCTGATCACCGCCGTATTTGCAAGTCTGGGCCTCCTGATAAACACAGACAAATCCACTCTGAGGCCCACGCAAAAGGTGGAATTTATCGGGGCGGTCTTGGACGCCACGATGGGCAGGGCCTCGCTGCCTCTGCAACGGTTCCAGACCATGGCGGCGATCGTTCAGCGTTTGCGGTCAGCCCCGTTGACGTCAGTAAGGACATGTCTAACCCTGTTAGGCCACATGGCAGCGTGCACTTTTGTGACCGGCTACGCTCGGCTCCACATGAGGCCTCTCCAGCTGTGGCTTATCAGCCGTTACAGGCCGCAAAGGCAACCTTTAGACATGTTAGTCACAATCCCCCAGAAGGTCTTGGACTCTCTCGGCTGGTGGTTGGACCAGTCCGTGTTATGTGCGGGTCTTCCCTTTCACCCCTCTCAGCCATCGGTATCCCTGACAACGGATGCCTCAGATCTGGGCTGGGGGGCCCACCTGGGGACCCTGCGGACACAGGGCCTGTGGTCCCAGGAGGAGGTGGGGCTCCACATCAACATACGGGAGTTGAGAGCGGTCCGCCTTGCTTGTCAAGCGTTTTGTCATCAGCTTCAGGGTCGTTGTGTCGCCGTGTTTACGGACAACACGACGACGATGTACTATATCAACAAGCAGGGCGGCACCAGGTCCTCCTCCCTGTGCCACGAGGCGATACGTCTCTGGGACTTTTGCGTAGCCCACTCCGTTCACCTCAGGGCTTCCTTCCTCCCTGGAGTACGGAACACTCTGGCGGATCGATTGAGCAGATCCTTCCTGTCACACGAGTGGTCCCTTCGCCCGGATGTCGCTCTCTCCATTTTCCGGAGGTGGGGTTATCCCCGGGTGGACCTCTTTGCGTCCAGGGGGAACAGGAAGTGCCCAGCATTCTGCTCCTTTCAGGGCAGGGAACCGGGGTCGATAGGGGACGCCTTCCTCATCCGGTGGTCGACCCACCTGTACTATGCATTTCCCCCGTTCCCTCTGGTCCACAAGGTCCTCCTGAAGGTGCGCAGGGGCAAGGCGCTCGTGATCATGGTAGCCCCGGCGTGGCCCAGGCAGCACTGGTACACCATGCTGCTGGACTTGGCCATAGCCGACCCAGTTCCCCTGCCCCTTCATCCGGACCTGATTACCCAGGACCACGGGACCCTTTGTCACCCAGACCTGCAGTCGCTGCACCTAGCGGCGTGGCTCCTGCGTGGCTGACTGGCCCAGAGCTGCGATGCTCCACGCCTGTGAGAGAGGTGCTCTTGAGTAGCAGGAAACCGTCCACAAGAGCCACGTATTCAGCGAAATGGAAGCGCTTCTCCTGTTGGTGCGTAGAGAGAAATCTCCGCCCTATGGAAGTTTCGGTTTCCGAAATATTAGACTACGTTTTGTCCCTCAAAGGGCAAGGTCTGGCCTTATCGTCGTTGCGAGTCCACCTAGCTGCTATCTCCACCTTTCACCCGGGTGCGGACGGTCGCTCCGTTTTTTCTCACCCGACGGTGTCGAGATTCCTTAAAGGGCTGGAACGTTTATTCCCTAACGTCCGTCCCCCTGCTCCCACCTGGGATCTTAACCTGGTGTTGTCCCGACTCATGGGGCCCCCCTTTGAGCCGTTAGCTACTTGCTCCCTGCTCTACCTCTCTTGGAAAACTGCCTTTCTAGTGGCTGTCACCTCAGCTAGACGGGTGTCGGAGCTCCGAGCTCTTGTGGTAGACCCCCCATATACGGTCTTCCACAAGGACAAGGTGCAGCTGAGACCACACCCTGCTTTTCTGCCCAAGGTGGTCTCAGCCTTCCATGTCAACCAAGAGATTTTCCTTCCGGTTTTTTTCCCAAAACCTCACTCCTCAGGCAGGGAGCAGCAGCTCCACTCGCTGGATGTCCGTAGGGCTCTCGCGTTCTACATAGACAGGACTAAGCCCTTCCGAAAATCCCCCCAGCTTTTCGTGGCGGTAGCAGATCGTATGAAAGGTCTTCCTATCTCCTCCCAGAGGATATCCTCTTGGGTTACGTCCTGTATCAGGACTTGTTATGACTTGGCCCATGTCCCTGCGGGCCGTGTGACTGCGCATTCTACCAGGGCGCAGGCGTCATCGCTGGCTTTCCTAGCCCGTGTGCCCATCCAGGAAATCTGTCGGGCAGCGACCTGGTCATCGGTCCACACTTTTGCTTCCCACTACACCCTGGTCCAGCAGTCGAGGGAGGATGCGGCCTTCGGAACTGCGGTGCTCCGGGCCGCGACTTCTCACTCCGACCCCACCGCCTAGGTATGGCTTGGGAGTCACCTAACTGGAATGGATGTGAGCAATCACTCGAAGAAGAAAAGACGGTTACTCACCTTTGTAACTGTTGTTCTTCGAGATGTGTTGCTCACATCCATTCCACACCCGCCCTCCTTCCCCACTGTCGGAGTAGCCGGCAAGAAGGAACTGAGGAGCGGGCGGGCCGGCAGGGATATATATTGGGCGCCATGGCGGCGCCACTCTAGGGGACGACCTGCCGGCCCACTGAGTTGCTAGGGTAAAAAAGTTTCCGACGAACGTGCACGCGCGGCGCGCACACCTAACTGGAATGGATGTGAGCAACACATCTCGAAGAACAACAGTTACAAAGGTGAGTAACCGTCTTTTCCCCCAGCCCAGCCTCCCACCCCCTGTAGCCCCCTCGGCCTTTGTCCCTTTCCTGGGTCAGCAGGTCCCCTGGGTTCCCCTCCCACCCCCCGGCTGGCTTTGCAGGGGACAGGCCAAGGGCGCAGCCACAGGTGGGCCTGTGTGGGCCATGACCCATCCATTAGCATCCAGCCCCACCCCACAGCCTCGGCTCTGCTCCAGCCCCACCCCACAGCCCTGGTTCCGTGCACCCGCCCAGCGCTCCTGCACCCACTTTCCTGGGGGCCCCCCAATCCGCCAGCAGGAGGGAGGCAGGTGAGCACTTTGGTGGCCCCAGAGGAGATCCCCAGGGGAAGTCGGGCCCTGGTGTGGGGTGGGGGCAGGTGCTGGGAGCCATGGGCACTGAAATGTCCTTTCCTGGCTACGCCACTGGGGACAGGCTCCGGCCATCAGGAGCCAGGCTACAGTGTCAGCCGGTCTCTGTGCCCAGGCAGCCAGTTGCAGCCACACCTGCCTCTGGGGGTCGCTGCACCGATCAACCCCCTGATCCCGCCGCCTAGGGACTGGAGTAACGCAGGGGAAACTGAGGCACAGAGTATTCAGAGAAAATGTTGAGAACTGCATCACAGAGGGGCCACACCATCCCTCCTGGTTCCCAGCTGGGCACAGGGTGGACTGGGGGGTGACAGAGACACCCCCCCACCTCCCCTGGCCATGCACAGGTGGGGGGTACAGACCTCTCTAACACCCTCCCCCCCCCAGGGCTGCTGGTTCTGTACTACGAGGCAAACTCTAGCGAGGCCTCAGGATTCAATGCCACCTTTGTGGTGCATCGCTGCCAGCCCGGCTGCCGGCCCACCCAGGAGTGCTGGGGTGGGCGCTGCATGTGCCGGGGGGGCTACGCCGGACCCCACTGCCAGCTGCGGGTCTGCCCTGGGAACTGCTCCGCCCACGCCGGCCAGGGCGTCTGCAACACGGTGAGTGATGGGGTGGGCAAGGGGCAGGCATGGGAGGGGCCTGGGACGGGGGAACTAGGGAGGGCAGGGGACTGGCATGGGAGGGGCCTGGGATGGGGAGGGTCTGACGGGGGGCAGGGGACTGGCATGGGAGGGGCCTGGGACGGGGGGGGACTGATGGGGGGGCAGGGGCCTGGAATGGAGAGGGACTGACGGGGGGCAAGGGGTGTCACGGGGTCCCCGAGCGATGCTCTGGAACTGCACCCCACAAAGCCAGGCAGGACTTTGGGGAGCCTCCTCTCCCTTGGAGCAGACTTGTTCAGGGCCAGAAGCTCCCACAGCTTCACCTCCTGGGTCTCTCCTTGGAGCATTCAGCATCCTCTGCCCTCCGTGTGCTTCCCACAGCGAGTCCACCCCAGCGGGGTCCGGGGGGGGCCACAGGGTCCTGCACCCCCCCACTTCGCAGTCAGACGTGACTCTCAGCCAGCCAGTAACACAGAGGTTTATTCGATGACAGGAACAGGGTCTAACACAGAGCTTGTAGGTACAGCGAACGGGACCCCTCGTCCGGGTCCATTCTGGGGGGCAGTGAGCCAGACCCCCACGTCTGCACTTCACTCCTCATCCCCAGCCAGCTCCAGACTTACAACCCCCCCCCCCCAGCCCCTCCTCTCTGCTCAGCCCCTTTCCCGGGCCAGGAGGTCACCTGATCCCTTTGTCTCCAACACCTTCAGCTGGCACCTTTGCAGAGGGGGGGCCCAGGCCATCAGTTGCCAGGAGACAGTGTCAGGCATCTAGGTGCACTGGCCCTTTGCTCTGCAGCAACCACACCCCCTTATCCCACCACCTAGATATTAAGAACTGCCATGGGGACACTGAGGCACCAACACCGTATTCAAAGCAAACATTAAGAACATTCCCATTTCATCACGGGCTGGCATGGGAGGGGCCTGGGACAGGGGAACTGATGAGGGGGGCAGGGGGCTGGCATAAGAGATGCTTGGGGTGGGGTGGGCAGGGGACTGAGATGGGGGCAGGGCAGGGAGGCTGTTATGGGGGGCACAGGTACGGGTTGCACTGAGGAGGGACGGGAACATGAAGGGGGAGGCGAAGGGGGAAGGCTGGGGGACTCTGCTGGGGGTCCATAGCGGGGCGGAGTCCAGGGTTGGGCGAAGCATGTGGGGGGAGGAGGCGGAGTCAGCGCAGGCCCTAGGCGGGGGGGGGTGTACCCGTCTTACCCTCCCGCTCCTGCCCCCCAGAGTCTGGGTCTCTGCATCTGTGGTGACGGGTTTGGGGGCGCGGATTGTTCGGTGCCGCTGGACCCGGGGAAGATCGTCTGGGAGACGCTGATTGACAGCCAGCTGATGCCAGTGAGTCCCCTCAGCGGCCCCCCCCTCGGCCCCCCCCGCCTGGGCACTGCCTGCGCATGCACCCCCCTGCCCAGCGCCATCCCCCCAACCCTGCCAGGCCCCCCCCTTACTGAAGTACCCCCCACCCTGCCTGGGCACCACCTGCTCTTGCACCCCCCTGCCCAGCCCCCCAACCCTGCCAGGCCCCCCCGCCCAAGTACCCCCCAGCCACCCTGCCTGGGCACCACTTGCTCATGCACTCCCTGCCCAGCCCAGCCCCCCCCAACCCCACCAGCCCCCCCCCACACTCTGCCTGGCATAGGCATTGCCCAGCCACCCCTTGCCTGCACCATCCCCCCGGCTCCACCCAGGCACCATAGCCCTGCCTGGCATGGGCACCCACCCCCTTGCTGGTGCTTGGCATTGCCCCCTGCCTGTCACCGTCCCCTGCCCACACCCAGTGCTGGCCTCCCAGCACCCATCCACGGCCCCTCGGGCCCTGACCCTGCCTCTGCGTCTGTCCCAGGACACGGCCAGCCGGTTCCTGCACCGCCTGGGCCACACCATGGTGGAAGGGCCAGAGGCCACGCTCTGGATGTTCGGGGGCCTGTCCCTGCGCCAGGGGCTGCTGGGCAACGTCTACAGGTGAGCGGGGAGCCGTTGGGCTCCACCCCCTTCCTCAGGCTCCGCCCTGGGACCTGCTGGGCTCTGCCCCCTTCCTCAGGCTCCGCCCCTGGAACCTGCTGGGCTCTGCCCCCTTCCTCAGGCTCCGCCCTTAGGATCTACTGGGCTCTGCCCCTTAGGCTCTGCCCCTGGAACCTGCTGGGCTCCGCCCCCTTCCTCAGGCTCCGCCCCTTAGGCTCCACCCTTGGGATCTGCTGGGCTCCGCCCCTTCCTTAGGCTCCGCCCCTGGAACCTGCTGGGCTCTGCCCACTTCCTCAGGCTCCGCCCTTAGGATCTACTGGGCTCTGCCCCTTAGGCTCCGCCCCTGGAACCTGCTGGGCTCTGCCCCCTTCCTCAGGCTCCGCCCCTTAGGCTCTGCCCTTGGGATCTGCTGGGCTCCACCCCTTCCTCAGGCTCCGCCCTGGGACCTGCTGGGCTCCACCCCCTTCCGCAGGCGCTGCCCCAGGATGTGCAGGGCTCCACGCCCTTCCGCAGGCTCTGCCCCAGGACCTGGGCTCCGCCCTCTTCCTCAGGCTCCGCCCCTGGAACCTGCTGGGCTCTGCCCCCTTCCTCAGGCTCCGCCCTTAGGATCTACTGGGCTCTGCCCCTTAGGCCCCGCCCCTGGAACCTGCTGGGCTCCGCCCCCTTCCTCAGGCTCCGCCCCTTAGGCTCCGCCCTTGGGATCTGCTGGGCTCCGCCCCTTCTTCAGGCTCCGCCCCTGGAACCTGCTGGGCTCTGCCCCCTTCCTCAGGCTCCACACTTGGGACCTGCTGGGCTCCGCCCACTTCCTTAGGCTCCGCCCCTGGAACCTGCTGGGCTCTGCCCCTTAGGCTGCGCCCCTGGAACCTGCTGGGCTCCGCCCACTTCCTCAGGCTCCGCTCTTGGGACCTGCTGGGCTCTGCCCCCTTCCTTGGGCTCCGCCCCTGGAACCTGCTGGGCTCTGCCCCCTTCCTCAGGCTCCACACTTGGGACCTGCTGGGCTCTGCCCCCTTCCTTGGGCTCCACACTTGGGACCTGCTGGGCTCTGCCCCCTTCCTCAGGCTCCACACTTGGGACCTGCTGGGCTCTGCCCCCTTCCTCAGGCTCCACACTTGGGACCTGCTGGGCTCTGCCCCCTTCCTTGGGCTCCACACTTGGGACCTGCTGGGCTCTGCCCCCTTCCTCAGGCTCCACACTTGGGACCTGCTGGGCTCTGCCCCCTTCCTTGGGCTCCGCCCCTGGAACCTGCTGGGCTCTACCCCTCAGGCTCCGCCCCTGGAGCCTGCTGGGCTCCGCCCACTTCCTCAGGCTCCACACTTGGGACCTGCTGGGCTCTGCTCCCTTCCTCGGGCTCCGCCCAGGCTCTGGGGATGAGGCTGTCTCTCTGGCCCCTCCGGCTCCGGGAGACTCTCGCTCTGGGTCTCTCCCCACAGGTACTCCATCCCTGAGCGCCGCTGGACCCAGATGCTGGCAGGGACGGAGGATGGGGGGCCGGGGCCCAGCCCCCGCTACTTCCACGCCGCAGCCTACGTGCCGGCGCGCCAGGCCATGGTGGTGCTGGGGGGGCTGACGGCCGGCGGCGTCGCCAGCGACTGCTGGGTGCTCAACCTCACCACCCTGCAGTGGAGACAAGAGCAGGTACCCACAGCCCCCTCCCCCCACAACAACCCCTGACCCCGTGGTGACCCCAATGACCCCGCCTTGTCCCTGTGATGGCCCCCAGTGACCCTGTGCTGACCCAGCACCAACCCCACCCCGACCCCTGCCCCCACGCTGACTCTGCCCGTGAGCCCTGGCCCCTGATCACCACAGCTGGGCTACCAGAGTCCTGTGACCTCTGACCCCTGGTCCCTGACATGTCACTCATCGACCTCGGTGCCCTGTGACCCCTGCACCCTCCCCCCTCCCCCGCAGGGTCCCCCAGAGGATTCAGGGGGCCTGGGGCCAGGGCCGCCCCAAGCACGGCGGCACACCGTAGGGGGGTGCTCTGCCGCTCGCCGGTCCCGCGGCTCCGGTGGACCTCCCGCAGGCATCCCTGCGGATTCCCCACCGGAGCCGCAGGACCAGCGGCCCCTCCGCAGGCACGCCTGCGGGAGGTCTACCGGCGCCGCCTGCCGCCCTCCCGGTAACCGGCAGAGTGCCCCCCGCGGCATGCGCCCCAAGCACGCGCTTGGCGCGCTGGGGCCTGGAGCCGGCCTTGCCTGGGGCAAAGTGAGGGAGCTGCAGTGCTTGTACTCAGCCGACGACGGTCGGGGCCTTCGGCGGCATTTCAGCGGTGGGAGGCCCTTCAGTCGCTCTGCATCTTCAGCAGCATTGACGGGCCTCCTGCCATCGCAAGGCAGCCGAAGACCCGGACCACTGCCGGGCCAGGGCTCGCAGGGCCCCTGTGGGGGCCTGGGGAAAATTGCCCCACTCCCCCCCCCCGGTGGCCCTGCTTCCGTGGGGGCCCCCAGCCCACTCTGAGCTCTGCTCTCCCTCAGGACCCCCTGCTCCCGGCAGTGGCGGGACACACAGTGACCCCCCGGCGCGGCATTTCCCTGCTGCTCATCGGTGGCTACTCCCCGGCCGACGGCTTCAACAAGCAACTGCTGGAGTACGGTGTGGAGAGCGAACGCTGGCAGGCGGGGACGGCGGCCGGGACTCCCCCCACAGGTACAACCCCCTCCCCCAGGTACAAAGCCCCCACCCCCTGCCATGGAGAGTGAGTGCTGGCAGGCGGGGACGGCGGCCGGGACTCCCCCCACAGGTACAACCCCCTCCCCCAGGTACAAAGCCCCCACCCCCTGCCATGGAGAGCGAACGCTGGCAGGTGGGGATGGCAGCCGGGACTCCCCCCACAGGTACAACCCCCTCCCCCAGGTACAAAGCCCCCACCCCCTGCCATGGAGAGCGAGTGCTGGCAGGCAGGGACGGCGGGCAGGACCCCACCTTACAGGTACAACCCCCCAGGTACAAACCCCCCACCCCCTGCCATGGAGAGCGAGTGCTGGCAGGCAGGGACGGCGGGCAGGCCCCCCCCCCCCCCCACAGGTACAACCCCCTCCCCCAGGTACAAAGCCCCCACCCCCTGCCGTGGAGAGTGAGTGCTGGCAGGCAGGGACGGCGGGCAGGACCCCCCCCCCCCCACAGGTACAACCCCCTCCCCCAGGTACAAAGCCCCCACCCCCTGCCATGGAGAGTGAGTGCTGGCAGGCGGGGACGGTGGCCGGGACTCCCCCCACAGGTACAACCCCCTCCCCCAGGTACAAAGCCCCCACCCCCTGCCATGGAGAGCGAACGCTGGCAGGCGGGGACGGCGGCCGGGACTCCCCCCACAGGTACAACCCCCTCCCCCAGGTACAAAGCCCCCACCCCCTGCCATGGAGAGTGAGTGCTGGCAGGCAGGGACGGCGGGCAGGACCCCACCTTACAGGTACAACCCCCCAGGTACAAACCCCCCACCCCCTGCCATGGAGAGCGAGTGCTGGCAGGCAGGGACGGCGGGCAGGACCCCCCCCCCACAGGTACAACCCCCTCCCCCAGGTACAAAGCCCCCACCCCCTGCCGTGGAGAGTGAGTGCTGGCAGGTGGAGACGGCGGGCAGGACCCCACCTTACAGGTACAACCCCCCAGGTACAAAGCCCCCACCCCCTGCCATGGAGAGCGAGTGATGGCAGGCAGGGACGGCGGGCAGGACCCTCCCCCCCCCACAGGTACAACCCCCCCCGGTACAAAGCCCCCACCCCCTGCCATGGAGAGCGAGTGCTGGCAGGCAGGGACGGCGGGCAGGCCCCCCCCCCCAGGTACAACCCCCCCCCAGGTACAACCCCCCCACCCCCTGCCATGGAGAGCGAGCGCTGGCAGGAGGGTCCAGTGGCCGGGATCCCCCCCTTCCCCCCTCCAGGTATGAACCTCCCACTCCCCGGCGTGGAGAGCAGGAGCTGGTAGATGGGGCAGGTTTCCGGGATCCCCCCACAGGTACCTCCCGGCGTGGAGAATGAGCATGGCAGACGGGGCTGGCGACCAGGACCTCCCCCCCCACACACAGGTACCAGCCCACAGGCACCCTCTGGCGTGCAGAGCGAGCCCTGGCAGGCGGGGCCTGCGACCGGGACCCCCCCACAGGTGCGAACCCTTCAGGTACCCCCAGCATGCAGAGCAAGCGCTGGCAGGCGGGGCAGGTTTCTAGAACCACCCCCCACAGGTAAAACACGGCCCCACTCCCCCACAGGTACCCCCCAGTGTGGAGAGTGAGTGCTGGCAGCAGCTGGGACCCCAGTGTAGGGACACAGCAGGGTGAAGGGGGATTCAACAGCTGCCCTGCCTGCTGCCACCAGGTCTGTTGTTTGGGGACCTGACCCCCCCTGTTGCCCCCAGGTCTGTATGGGCACTCGGCTGTGTACCATGAGGGGACAGATGCCGTGTACGTTTTTGGGGGGCAGCGTTTCCACGTGGAGACGGTGTCGGCTTCCGCCGAACTCTACAGCCTGCACTGCCCCAGCCGGACCTGGAGCCTGCTGGCCCCCGCCCAGGGCCGCAAGGTGGGGGCAGTGCCAGGGCAGGAGTGTGGGCATGGGGGGCAGGGTTTTTTGGGGTGCAGCAGGGACATGGGGGTGAGGGGTAAAGTTGTGGGGGATGTGGCTTGGGGTTGCAACGGGATGGTGGGGTTTTGGAGGTACAGCAGGGATGTGGGGGTTTTGGGGTGCAGTGCAGCGGTGAGGATTTTGTGGGTACAGGGGTTTTGGTCTACAGCAGGGATGTGGGGGTGGAGGTGGGGGCAAGGCTGGGATACAGCGGGATTATGAGGCTAGAGGAATTTATAGATTGTAGGACTGGAAGGGACCTCGAGTCCAATCCCTGATAGACCATCCCTCATAGACATTTATCTAACCTACTGTCACAGAGTGTGGGGGAGTCCAGCCCTGCACCCCTCTTCCTGGGACCCACAGTGACTCTCAGCCAGCCAGTAAAACAGAAGGTTTATCGGACAACAGGAACACAGGTTACAGCAGAGCTTGGAGGCACAGCCAGGACCCCCCAGTGAAGTCCTTCTGGGGTTTCAGGAAGCTTAGTCCCCAGTTTAGGATTCCCTGAATTCCAACCACCCAGCCCAAAACTGAAACTGAACTAACTCCCTCCAGCCGGCCCCTTCCTTTGTCCAGCTTCCCAGACAAAGGTGCTGACCCCCCCCCCCCTTCCTGGTTCAGGTTACAGGCCTAGGTCCTGTCCCTCACCTAAAGTCCTCCCCTGCTCTCCCATCCCCCACACAGACAGTCCCTACTGCATCACATCTCTCCCCCCTTCGAGACTGAACTGAGCGGGGTCACTCTGCCCAGTGACCTGGGGAAGTTCAGGGTCCCCTCTCCGGGACAACGCATCCGCTGTCAGGTTGGCACTTCCCTTCACATGGACCACGTCCATGTCATAGTCCTGCAGGAGCAGGCTCCACCTCAGGAGCTTGGCGTTGGCTCCTTTCATCTGGTGCAGCCAGGTCAGGGGAGAGTGGTCGGTGCACACGGTGAAGTGTCGCCCAAAGAGATATGGCTCTAGCTTCTTAAGGGCCCACACCATGGCCAGGCATTCCTTCTCGATGGCCGCGTAGTTCTGTTCCCGGGATAGCAGCTTTTTACTCAGGTACACGATGGGGTGTCTCTCCCCCTTTTCATCCTCCTGCATTAACACCGGCCCCAGTCCCGTGTCTGAGGCGTTGGTGAACACCATAAAGGGCTTGTCAAAATCTGGGTTTGTCAGAACTGGGCCACTGACCAGAGCCTCCTTCAGCGCCCGGAGAGCCTGCTGGCACTGCTCAGTCCAGATCACCTTGTCTGGCTTCCCCTTTTTGCACAGTTCAGCGATGGGGGCGGCTATGGCACTAAAGTGGGGCACGAACCTTCGATAGTACCCCGCCATCCCAATAAAGGCCTGGACCTGCTTTTTGGTTTGGGGAGCAGGCCAGTCTCTGATCACCTCCACCTTGGCTGGTTCCGGCTTCAGGCAGCCGCTCCCCACCCGATGGCCCAGGTAAGATACTTCAGCCATCCCCACCTTGCACTTCTCAGCCTTTACTGTTAACCCAGCCTTTCGGAGTCGGTCCAGGACTTGTTTAACCTGGGACATGTGGTCCTCCCAAGTCTGGTTGAAGACGCAAATGTCGTCAATATACGCCACAGCATAACTCTCCATCCCCCTCAGTAGCTGATCCACCAGGCGCTGGAAGGTGGCCGGTGCTCCCTTGAGGCCGAAGGGCAGGGTCAGAAACTCATAGAGCCCCAGAGGGGTGATAAAGGCTGATTTCAGCCTGGCATCTGCGTCCAGCAGCACTTGCCAGTAGCCTTTGGTAAGATCCATAGTGGTGAGGTACCGAGCACCTCCCAGCTTGTCTAGGAGCTCGTCAGGCCTGGGCATAGGGTAGGCATCAGATACGGTGATGGCATTGAGCTTTCGATAGTCCACACAGAACCGGATTGACCCATCCTTCTTGGGGACCAGCACCACTGGCGAGGCCCAAGGGCTGGAAGACAGCTGGATCACCCCCAAAGCCAGCATGTCCCTGACCTCTCTTTCAAGATCCTGGGCAGTTTTACCAGTGACCCGAAAAGGGGAGCATCTTATAGGGGGATGTGACCCGGTCTGCACCCGGTGGACAGTCAAATTAGTGCGTCCATGCTGGTTGGAAAACAGCTGTCGGTACAGATGCAGCACCCCTCTGATCTCAGCGTGCTGGCCCGGGGTCAGTTGATCAGAGAGGGGAATCGCCTCCAGGGGGGAGCCAGCTTTTGTCCCAGGGAATAAATCCACTAAGGGGTCATCTCCCTGCCCCTCCCAATGTCCACACACGCCCAACACCACATTCCCCCTGTCATAGTATGGTTTCATCATGTTCACATGGTACACCCGACGGTGATG
Organism: Gopherus evgoodei; assembly: GCF_007399415.2. Taxonomy (NCBI): domain Eukaryota; kingdom Metazoa; phylum Chordata; order Testudines; family Testudinidae; genus Gopherus; species Gopherus evgoodei. Next base: position 30,847 of record NW_022060097.1, read on the forward strand.
TGCCCCGTTTGACAGCTCCACCACATAGTTTACCTCATTTAGTTGCTTGATAACCTTGAAGGGCCCTTCCCAGGCAGCCTGGAGTTTGTTTTTCCTCACCGGGATGAGAACCATCACCTGATCCCCGGTGGCGAAGGCACGGGCCCACGCCGTGCGGTCATACCAGACCTTCTGCCTCCTCTGGGCTCAGGCCAGATTCTCCCTGGCCAGGCCCATGAGCTCGGCCAGTCTTTCCCAGAAGGTCAGGCCATACTCCACCACTGACTCTCCATCGGGAGCGGCCTTCCCTTCCCATTCGTCCCTCATCAGGTCTAGGGGCCCCCTTACCCGCCTTCCATACAACAGTTCAAAAGGTGAAAACCCGGTAGATTCCTGGGGTACCTCCCTGTACGCAAACAGCAGGTGAGGTAAGTACTTGTCCCAATCCTGCGGGTGCTGGTTCATAAATGTTTTTAGCATCATCTTCAGCGTCCCGTTGAACCTTTCCACCAGCCCATTGGACTGGGCTTGATACGCGAGGCCCAGTTGTGCTGGACCCCACATTTCTGCCATAAGGACCGGAGCAGGGCCGACATGAAGTTGGACCCCTGGTCCGTTAAGACCTCCTTGGGGAACCTCACCCGTCCGAAAATTGTCAGCAGCGCATCTGCCACTGTGTTTGCTTTAATAGAGGACAAGGCCACCGCCTCGGGGTAGCGAGTGGCAAAATCCACCACCACCAGGATGTATTTCTTTCCTGACCGGGTCATCTTGCTGAGGGGTCCCACTATGTCCATGGCCACCTTCTGGAAAGTTTCTTCTATAATGGGTTAAGGCCTCAAATCCGCTTTCCCCTTGTCCCGGGCCTTCCCCACCCTCTGGCAGGGGTCACAGGATTGGCAGTACTGTCGGACATGGGTAAAGACCCCAGGCCAGTAAAAGTTCTGTAGCAGCCTCTGCCTGGTGCGCCGGATTCCCTGGTGCCCTGCGAGAGGGATGTCATGGGCCAGGTACAACAGCTTGTGACGGAACTTCTGGGGAACCACCAGCTGCCTCCTGATCCCCCATGACTCTACTTCCCCTGGGGGAGCCCATTCTCGGTACAGGAACCCCTTCTCTCACAGGAACCTCTCCTTGCAACCTCTCCTCTTGGTCTGTACCGCAGTAAGGTCAGCCCGGTCCCTGGGCTTCCGCCAGGAGGGATCTTTCTGCAACTCGGCCTGGAACTCAGCAGCTGGGACAGGGATGGGGATCTGCTCTCTCTCGCTGGCTGGGTCTGAGGCCGCGGCCTCTCTGAGCTGTGTCCCTGGGCGTTCCCTCCCCACCAGGTTAGGGTCCTGCACCTCGGGCAGAGTCCCTTCTCTGTTGTCGAGGTGCAGTGTCCTTCGCCGACCCTAACTATGGGTCATGACCAGTGCACCCCGGACATTGCTTGGCCAGACCTCCAGGTTCCCCCCCCATTAACATCTCCGTAGGCAAATATGGGTGTACCCCCACATCCTTGGGGCCTTCCTTGGCCCCCCACTTCAGGTATACCCTCGCCACGGGCACCTTGAATGGGGTCCTGCCCACGCCCATCAGGGTCAGGTAGGTGTCAGGCACCATCCAATCTGAGGCCACCACCTCGGGCCGGGCCAGCGTCACCTCTGCGCCCATGTCCCAGTACCCAGTGACCTTCCTCCCATCTACCTCCAGGGAAACAAGGCACTCTGTCTGGAGGGGCAGCCCTGCACCCACCCTGTAAACCAAAAAATCAGAGCCTGGAGCATCCAGCCCCACAGAGGAGCTGACCTGGGAACCTCCTCCTTCCTTCACAGGTGGTATGTTGTCAGCCCCTCTTTCCTGGAAATGTAGCCCCTCCTCCGATTGGGTTTTTACCCAGTCAACCTTCTGCGGGTTGGGTCTGCTTGGTCTGTCCCTGAGCTTGGGGCACTGGGCCCGTATGTGGCCTCGTTGGCCACAGCGATAGCAGCCCATGTCTCATGGGTCCCCTCGAGTGGGTCGGATGGACCTGCCGCTGGATGTTCCCCTTTTGGGGGGGTTCTCCATAGGACCCCGCTGGGAGGTCCCATGATGACTCTCTCTGCGTTGAGGCAGGCCTGCTCCTTTGAGACTCCTCCCTGCCCGACTGTCCACAAATTGGTCGGGCAGCTGGCCTGCGTGCTGCGGGTTCTCCGGCTTCTGGTCCATCAACCACAGCCTCAGGTCGGACGGGCACTGCTCGTACAGGTGCTCCAGTATGAATAGGTCAAGCAGGTTCTCTTTAGTTCGGGCCCCAGCTGTTCACTTGCGGGCATACCGCTGCGCCCGGTTGACCAGTTGTAGGTATGTGACCTCACGGGTTTTACGCTGGCTCCGGAACTTTTTCCGGTACATCTCAGGAGTCAGCCCAAACTCGCGGAGCAGGGCCTGTTTGAACAGTTCGTAGTCCCCTGCCTCCGCCCCTTTCAGTCAGCTGTACACCTCCACGGCTGTGGAGTCCAGTAAGGGGGTGAGAACTGCGATCCTGTCTGCAGGGTCAACCCTGTGCAGCTCGCAGGCCTTCTCAAAGGCCGTCAGGAAGGTATCTATGTCCTCCCCCTCCTTACGCCGGGGCAGCAAGTGCTTATCAAAGCTCTTTGTAGTCCTGGGTCTCCCCTAGATCACTGCAGCTGGGGCCCCCGCTGCTCCTCAGCCGGGCCAGTTCCAGCTCATGCTGGCGCTGGTTCTCCTCCAGCTCACGCTGGCGCTGGTTCTCCTCGTGTTTACGCTGGTTCTCTCGCTCCTTCAGTTCTTGCCTCCTTAACTCGAGCTCTTCCCGTCTCAGCTCCCTGTCATGTTCCATCCGCATCTGTTCCAGGGATGGGGAGCTCCGCCGGGATGATCCCCTGCTGGCCGCGGGGGTCAGGGTGCCCTCGGTATTCACTGGGCTTCCCCCAACCCCTCCCCTAGGTATAGGTGGGCAGGGTCTTGGGGTGTCCTCGGCAGCAGTCTGGCCCCTCCCAGCCATGTCAGGCCCCGGGGCCCACGCTGCGTCCGCTGGGCAGCTTCCCTCAGGGACAGGGCCCGGTTCACCCAAGTGATCCTTCTCCTCCAGCTGAGCAATTAGCTGGTCTTTGGTGGACCTCCCAGTGCGCAGCCCCCTCTGCTTGCACAGCTCCGCCAGGTCTTTCCTAAGGCACTTAGCATACATCTTCCTGCTGGCCACTCGCCGGCCTGTGCTCTCAGCTTCCCACCGGCTCCAGGGAGACCCTCGTGCACCAGCCCTTCTTCAGGTCACCCCCTCTCTGCCAGGGTCGAGCTGCAGACTCCTCCGCCCCTGGGACTGCTCCTGCAATCCCCCGGGGAACCCTGCTACTGCAAAAATCCTTCTCTCTCCCAGGGTCGAGCGGCAAGCTCCTCCGCCCCTGAGACTGCTCCTGCAATCCCCCCAGGGGACCCTGTTACTGCAAAGTCCTTCTCTCTGGTCACACGCTCCCAGGGGTTAATCGCCTCCTGAAACAGTCGCTCTCTGTCTCTTCAGCCCACCTGGTCCCCATCAAACCCCCTTCGTTTTGCTGCTCCCCTGTCACTTACTGCAGGAAGCACCATCCACGGGATGCAGTAGATCCCGGCGCTGCCACCAGTTGTCACGGAGTGTGGGGGAGTCCGGCCCTGCACCCCTCTTCCTGGGACCCACAGTGACTCTCAGCCAGCCAGTAAAACAGAAGGTTTATTGGACAAGAGGAAGGAAGGATACAGCAGAGCTTGGAGGCACAACCAGGACCCCTCAATCGAGTCCTTCTGGGTTCCCTAGCTTGGGATTCCCTGAATTCCAACCACCTAGCCCAAAACCGAAACTGAACTAACTCCCTCCAGCCGGCCCCTTCCTTTGTCCAGCTTCCCGGGCAAAGGTGCTGACCCCCCCCCCCCCCCCCCGCTCAGGTTACAGGCTTAGGTCCTGTTCTTCACCTAAAGTCTTCCCCGGCTCTGTCGCCCCCACACAGACCGTCCCTACTGCATCACACCTGCTCTTAAATATCTCCAGCGATGGAGATTCCACAACTTCCCTAGGCAATCTATTCCAGTGTTTAACTACCCTGACAGTTAGGAACTTTTTCCTAATGTCCAGCCTAAATCTCCCTTGCTGCAGTTTAAGTCCATTGCTTGTTCTATCATTGGAGGCTAAGGTGAACAAATTTTCTCCCTCCTCCTGATGACACCCTTTTAGATACCTGAAAACTGCTATCATGTCCCCTCTCAGTCTTCTCTTTTCCAAACTAAACAAACCCAATTCCTTCAGCCTTCCTTCATAGGTCATGTTCTCAAGACCTTTAATCATTCTTGTTGCTCTTCTCTGGACCCTCTCCAATTTCTCCACATCTTTCTTGAAATGCGGTGCCCAGAACTGGACACAATACTCCAGTTGAGGCCTAACCAGCGCAGAGTAAAGCGGAAGAATGACTTCTCGTGTCTTGTTTACAACACACCTGTTAATGCATCCCAGAATCACGTTTGCTTTTTTTTGCAACAGTATCACACTGTTGACTCATATTAAGCTTGTGGTCCACTATGACCCCTAGATCTCTTTCTGCCATACTCCTTCCTAGACAGTCTCTTCCCATTCTGTATGTGTGAAACTGATTGTTCCTTCCTAGGTGGAGCACTTTGCATTTATCTTTATTGGACTTCATCCTGTTTACCTCAGACCATTTCTCCAATTTGTCCAGATCATTTTGAATTTTGACCCTGTCCTCCAAAGCAGTTGCAATCCCTCCCAGTTTGGTATCGTCCGCAAACTTAACAAGCGTACTTTCTATGCCAACATCTAAGTCGTTGATGAAGATATTGAACAGAGCCGGTCCCAAAACAGACCCCTGCGGAACCCCACTTGTTATACCTTTCCAGCAGGATTGGGAGCCATTAATAACTACTCTCTGAGTACGGTTATCCAGCCAGTTATGCACCCACCTTATAGTAGCCCCATCTAAATTGTATTTGCCTAATTTATTGATAAGAATATCATACGAGACAGCATCAAATGCTTTACTAAAGTCTAGGCATACCACATCTGCCACTTCTCCCTTGTCCACAAGACTCATCCTATCGAAGGGGGCTTGGGGGCGCAACGGGGCTGTGGGGGTGGGGTTTTGGGGCTAGGGGGATGGGGTTTTAGGCACAGCAGAGATGTGGGGGTGGGGGCAGGGTTTTTTTGGGTGCAGTGGGATTATGAGGTTAGGGGGTGGGGTTTTGGGGTGTTATGGGGCTGGGGGGGGTTGGGGCACAGCGGGGATGTGGGGGGAGGACTGACCCCAGCTCTCTCTGACCCTGCATGGTCTCCCAGCCGCTGTCTCACTTTTTCCACGCGGCTGCCGTGCTGCGGGACACCATGGTGGTGGTTGGGGGCCGCACGGAGACCAAGGACTTCACCAGCCACCTGCTGCTTTACCAGCTCAACTGCAACACCTGGATCCTGCCCAACCAGACGGGTAACGGGGGGGCGAGGGAGGGAGACACCCCCCCAGCCACACAAAGGGGGAGGGGACCCCCAGCCACACAGGAAATGGGGGGGTGAGATTTCCCCCTACTGCCAGCCTTGCCTCCGTTACCCGCGGCCCTTTGCTCTCCCCCCACGCTGGGGTTGGCAGGGTTACCTGGGGCCCTTCGCTCTCCTCCAGGCCTGCCCCCCAAGGCCTAGTGGTGGGGGGGTTACCCGGGGTCTCTCCCCGAGGCCTGGCAGTGGGGGGCTCACCCGGGGTTACCCAGGGTCTCTCCCCCAGGCCCAGCGGTGGTGGACGTGCCCATGAACGAGTCGGTGGCCCACGCGGTGGCCGCGGTCGGGGGCCGGATCTACGTCTCCGGGGGGTTCAGCGGGGTGGCGCTGGGGCGCATGGCTGTGCTGACGGTGCCCTCTGACCCCTGCCTCGTCTTCCCCGGCCCCGACGCCTGCAACCGCTCGAGTGCCAGCTGCACGTGGTGCCGCGACAGCTGCCTGTCCGCCGACGCCGCCGAGAGGTGGGGCCTGGGGGGCGTGGCTATTGGTGGATGGAGGAGGGCTGAGGCCGGGGGAAAGAGATGGGAGGAAGCTATTGGTGGGGTGAGGGAGTAGGGGCGTGGCCCTACTAGAAGGGGCGTGGCTATTGGTGGGGGAGTGGGGCGAGGTGTGTGGGGGTCTGTATCCTATCACCAGGTCCCGGGGTTGGGGAGAGGCAGCCCATGGGCTCCAGGATGGCCCCCCCAGGGTCCCTGCCGGAGTCCGGCCCAGCAGATCCTGCAGATGCGAGCCCCCTGGGGCAGTTCCAATGACCCCTCCCCTGTGCAGACCCAGGCCCTGGGTTCCAGCCGCACTCTAACCCCAGGGAGACCCCCGGCCCCCTCAGGAGCCCCCTTGTAAACCCCCCCAGCCGTTCTCTGCCCTGAGAGCAGACCGTCCTCCCCACCCCATGCCAGGGAAACTGAGGCACACACAGGGACTCCCTGCTTCGTCACAGGAGGTAAGTGGGCAGGGGGGGGCTGTGAGCCCTGGTTCCTACAGTAGCCATGGGCAGGACCAGGCCGTGGCTATGGGCAGCTGGGGAGGCATTGGTCAGCGGTGGGGGCTGGGCTGTGGCCTCCCTGTTTCACTGGTCTCTCCCACAGGCTGGGCTGCCCGGCCGGGGCGGCCGCCTGCTTCCCCACACCGCGGTCGGCAGACGAGTGCCGACGCCTGAGGACCTGCAGCGAGTGTCTGGCCCGGCACCCCCGTGCCATGAGCCACAGGTCGGGCACCATGGTGAGTGTGTGTCCAGCTGCTCCCCCGTCTGCTCCTGGGGGGAGCTGGGTGGCACAGAAGGGAGCTGGGTGGGGCACTGGCTGGAGGGGGTGCTGGCTAGGAGTGCGGTGGGGACGGGGCTAGGGCTCTGGCTGTGGTGTGTGGAGGGCAGTGGGGCTGGGGCGCTGGCTGTGGGGTGCAGAGGGCAGTGGGGCAGGGGGTGCTGGCTGGAGAGGACTGGGGTGCTGGCTGGGGCGTCGGGAGGGCAGTGGGGTGGCGGGCACTGGCTGGAGAGGCGCCCCCGGCCAGCCCTGACCCCCATCCCCAGGCGCCCCCGCAGTGCAAGTGGTGCACCAACTGCCCTGAGGGCGCCTGCATCGGCAGCACCGGGAGCTGCACGTCGGAGAACGACTGTCGCATTAACCAGCGTGAGATCTTCGTGGCCAGCAACTGCTCGGAGATCTCGTGTGAGGCAGCTGACTGCCCGGCCTGCACCGCCTCGGGCAAGTGCATGTGGACGCGCCAGTTCAAACGCACCGGTATGGGGCCGGGGGGCGGGGAGCTGCAGGGGCCGGAGGGGGACAAGGTAGTGGGGCAGGTCTGCGGCCCAGGGCAGGGGGCGGCAGGGTGGATCAGGGGCTGTGGGGGACAGGGAGGTGTGGGGGCTTCAGGGGCCATGGGGGGTAGTGGGGCAGGTCTGCCGCCCGGGTCAGGGGGTACCTGGGGGAGGGGGAAGCAGGATGGATCAGGGGCTGTGGGGGACAGGGAGGTGTGGGGGCTTCAGGGGCCATGGGGGGTAGTGGGGCAGGTCTGCCGCCCGGGTCAGGGGGTACCTGGGGAGAGGGCGGCAGGATGGATCAGGGGCTGTGGGGGCCAGGGAGATGTGGGGGCTTCAGGGGACCATGGGGGGTAGTGGGGCAGGTCTGCCGCCCGGGTCAGGGGGTACCTGGGGAGAGGGCGGCAGGATGGATCAGGGGCAGGGCGAGGGCAGCGGAGGGCAGTGGGTACCTGGGAGAGCAGGCGGCGGGGACCTGGGCGGATCTGGGGCTGGGCGAGGGATACGAGGGGGGGTCTCCCAGGAATCTCACCTGCCCCCAGGCGAGACGCGGCGCATCCTGAGCGTGCAGCCCACCTACGACTGGACATGCTTCAGCCACTCGCTGCTCAACGTCTCCCCTATGCCCGTGGAGTCCTCGCCCCCCCTGGCCTGCCCCACACCCTGCCACAACCACAGCTCCTGCCACGCCTGCCTCAGCTCCAAGGGGGCCGATGGGGGCTGGCAACACTGCATCTGGAGCGTCAGCCTGCGCCAGGTCTGCTGGGGCCATGGGGCAGGGCCTGGGGGAGCCCTGGAGGGAGGGGGAATTGGTGGGGCCATGCTGACCATAAAGAGGAGGAGGCTAGAGGGGCCATGCCAGCCAAGGGGAGAGGGATGCCCAGGTGGGGGCTGTGTTGGCTGTGGGGAGGGGGGATCCTGGGGAAGCTAGGGGGGACATGGGGATGAGGGATCCCGGGGAGGGGGGATTTTTGAGGGGCTGCGCCGGCCATGGGGAGGGGGAATCCCGGTGAAGGGGGATGGAGGGGCACATCCAGGGGGTATCCTGGGGAGACTAGGGGAGACATGGGGACGTGGGATCCTGGGGAGGGGGGATTTCGGAGGGGGCGCATCAAGGGGGGATCATGGTGAGGCTAGAGGGGACATGGGGACGTGGGATCTCGGGGAGGGGGATTTTGTGGAGGGATGTAGAGGGGAGACATGGGGACGTAGGATCCCTGGGAGATGGGATTTTGGGGAGGCCGTGCTGGCCGTGGGTGGGTGGGTGGGTATCCTGGGGAGGGAGGATTTCAGGTGAGGACACGTCAAGGGGGGATCCTGGGGAGGTTAGGGGAAACATGGGGATTTGGGATCCCAGGGAGGGGGATTTGGGGGGGCCGCACAAGCTGAGGGCAGTAGTAACCCCCTTCTTTCCCTGCAGTGCATGAGCCCCACCTTCCTGCCCATGCGGTGTCTGGCAGGGCTGTGTGGGCGGGTACTGAGAGGGACCGAGAGCTGCACCCCCCCCTGCGCCCGTGCTCTGCAATGCGCCCGCTGCACCCGCCAGCCCCGCTGCGGCTGGTGCGGCCGCCCCGGTGAGAATGGCCACGGGCGCTGCCTGGAGGGGGGCCTGGGCGGGCCCCGGCATGGTAGGTATTGGGGCGAGGGACGCATTACCCACAATGCTCCAGCATGGGCTCCATGGGGAGGATTTACCCACAATGCCGCTCTCCCTGGAGCTGGGGGTTGTGTTTTACCCACAGTGCCACTTTCCCCGGGGCTGGGGGTTGTCTTTTACCCACAATGCCGCTGTCCCCAGGGCTGGCGCAGGCCTGCGGGCCGGGGACCACCTGGTCCTTCCTGTCGTGCCCCCCGGAGAATGAGTGTCTGAATGGGCACCACGACTGTAATGAGACGCAGACCTGCCACGACCGGCCCCACGGCTACGAGTGCGCCTGCAAGGCCGGCTACACCCTGCACAAGTGAGCCCGGGGGGGGCTGGGACCTTTGGGGGACTGCCTGGGGTGGGGCTGAGACCCGGGGGCAGCGGGGCATAGGGCAGGGTGTGTGTGGGGGGAGGGTACCTGGGAAGGGGGCTGCCTGGGGTGGGGGAGCACATGGGCAGGCAAGGGCTGTCGACGGCTTGAGATCTCTCCCCCCACCCTGGGCCTGCTCTGGGCCTGCCCTCCCCCGCCCCCCGGGCACCACCCCAGCCGGGCACGTGCCCCCCCCCCCCCCCATCCCCAGCCGGGCGCCTGACCCCCTCTCCCCGCAGCACCTCGGGGCTGTGTCGGCCGGTCTGCCAGCAGGGCTGCGTGAACGGGACGTGCGTGGAGCCCAACCGGTGCCGCTGCCACTTCGGCTACGTGGGCGAGAACTGCTCGGTGGAGTGTCGGTGCAACCGGCACAGTGACTGCGCCGGCGTCGGGGCGCGGGACCAGTGCCTGGAGTGCGCCAACCACACCATGGTGAGGGGGGGCGGTGCCTGGAGTGCGCCAACCACACCATGGTGAGGGGGGGCGGTGCCTGGAGTGCACCAACCACACCATGGTGAGGGGGGGCGGTGCCTGGAGTGCGCCAACCACACCATGGTGGGGGGGGCGGTACCTGGAGTGCGCCAACCACACCATGGTGGGGGGGGCGGTGCCTGGAGTGCACCAACCACACCATGGTGGGGGGGGCGGTGCCTGGAGTGCGCCAACCACACCATGGTGGGGGGGGCGGTGCCTGGAGTGCGCCAACCACACCATGGTGGGGGAGGCGGTTCCTGGAGTGCGCCAACCACACCATGGTGAGGGGGGGGCAGTGCCTGGAGTGCGCCAACCACACCATGGTGAGGGGGGGCGGTGCCTGGAGTGCGCCAACCACACCATGGTGGGGGGGGCGGTACCTGGAGTGCGCCAACCACACCATGGTGGGGGGGGCGGTGCCTGGAGTGCACCAACCACACCATGGTGGGGGGGGCGGTGCCTGGAGTGCGCCAACCACACCATGGTGGGGGGGGCGGTGCCTGGAGTGCGCCAACCACACCATGGTGGGGGAGGCGGTTCCTGGAGTGCGCCAACCACACCATGGTGAGGGGGGGGCAGTGCCTGGAGTGCGCCAACCACACCATGGTGAGGGGGGGCGGTGCCTGGAGTGCGCCAACCACACCATGGTGGGGGGGCGGTGCCTGGAGTGCGCCAACCACACCATGGGGGCGGGGGGCTGTGCCTGGAGTGCGCCAACCACACCATGGGGGCGGGGGGCTGTGCCTGGAGTGCGCCAACCACACCATGGGGGGTGCGGTGCCTGGAGTGCACCAACCACACCATGGTGGGGGGGGCGGTGCCTGGAGTGCGCCAACCACACCATGGTGGGGGGGGCGGTTCCTGGAGTGCGCCAACCACACCATGGGGGGGGGGGCGGTTCCTGGAGTGCGCCAACCACACCATGGTGAGGGGGGGGGCGGTGCCTGGAGTGCGCCAACCACACCATGGGGGGGCGGTGCCTGGAGTGTGCCAACCACACCATGGCGAGGGGGGGAACCAGAGCCTGGAGTGCGCCAGCCACACCATGGCGAGGGGGGGGCGGTGCCTGGAGTGTGCCAACCACACCATGGTGAGGGAGGGACCAGTGCCTGGAGTGCCACAACCACACCATGGTGAGGGGGGAACCAGTGCCTGGAGTGCACCAGCCACACCATGGCGAGGGGGGGGTGGTGCCTGGAGTGCGCCAACCACACCATGGTGAGGGGTCGGGCCCTGGAGCACACCAACGACACCATGGTGGAGGGGGTGCCTGGAATGTGCCAATGACACCATGGTGAGGGGGGCATGGAGCACGCCAACGACACCATGGTGAGGGGGGCGTGCCTGGAACACACAAATGACACCAAGGTGAGGGGGACATGGAGGGGTCTCTGATCGCCCTGTGTGGTGGTGGGTGGTGACTGGTGACTGGGGGATTAGGGGTTTCTTTGTGTGTGGAGCCTCTGGGATCACTCCATGTGGGTCGGGGGGACGGGTTCACTGTGCATTGGGGGGTGAAGGAGGGTCCCAGAGGGGGTCTCTGACATCCCAGGCTGAGCCATGGGGGGCAGGGCTCTGTGGGGTTTAACCCCCCTTTCCCGGCGGGGGGCGCACTGTGGGGTTTAACCCCCGTCTCCCGGCAGGGGACGCACTGTGGGGGATCATGGGGGGCAGGGCTCTGTGGGGTTTAACCCCCCTTTCCCGGCAGGGGACGCACTGTGGGGGATCATGGGGGCAGGGCTCTGTGGGGTTTAACCCCCCTTTCCCGGCAGGGGACGCACTGTGGGGGATCATGGGGGCAGGGCTCTGTGGGGTTTAACCCCCCTCTCCCGGCAGGGGGCGCACTGTGAGAAGTGCCGGCCGCTCTTCGTGGGCTCGGCACTGAATGGGGGAACCTGCCGGCCCTGCCGCGCGTTCTGCCGCGGGAACAGCGACGTCTGCATGTCCCGTGAGGAGCTGGGGGCTGCCCGGCGGGACCCCGCCCGCTTCCCGCTGGAGCCTTCCCTGGTGAGCCGGGCCCCTGGCAGGTGTCTCCCTGTCTTGCCCCCATTCCCGCAGATCCCCTGCCAGGCCCCAGGGTGGGGAGGGGTGGGGCCAGGTCCCTCTGTCCCCCCCCGGGTGGGGAGGGGCCGGGTCCCCATCATCTTCTCCTGTGTCCCCTGATCCCCAGCTGGGCCCCAGGGCAGGGAGGGGCCAGGTCCCCATCTCTCCCCCCCCATCCCCCGGATTGGGAGGGGCTGGGCCCCTGTCTTCCCCCCCCATCCCCCGGATTGGGAGGGGCTGGGCCCCTGTCTTCCCCGCCCATCCCCCTAGGTTGGGAGGGGCTGGGCCCCTGTCTTCCCCCCCCACATCCCCTTATCCCCCTCTGGGCCCCAGGCTGGGGAGGGGCCGGGTCACCCTGTCTTCCCCAGCTGGGCCCCAGGCAGGGAGGGGGTGGGTCCCCGTCTTCCCCCCCCCTCCCCCTGAGTGGGGAGGGACCGTGTCCCTGTCTTCCCTCTATCCCCCTCTGGCTCCCAGGGTGGGGAGGGGCGGGTCCCCCTGTCTTCCTGAGCTGGGTCCCAGGGTGGGGAGGGGCTGGGTCCCTGTCTTTCCCCCCCGTTCCTCTATCCCCCTCTGGGTCACAGGGCGGGGAGGGGCCGGGTCTCCATCTTCCCCTGTGTCCCCTGATCCCCAGCTGGGCCCCAGGGCAGGGAGGGTAGGGCCGGGTTCCCCCTCTCACCTGTCTCCGCAGGTCCCCAGCTGGGTGACCGAGGGGCCGGCCGAGGACGTGGCCGTCTGCGTGAGCTGCCAGAACAACAGTTTTGGGGAGAAGTGTGAGAGCTGCCTGCATGGCTACTTCCTGCTGGAGGGCAGGTGCACCCGGTACGGGGCCGGGGGGAGGCGGGTGCACCCGGTACAGAGCCATTGTTACCTGCCCACCCTAGGGCACTCTCTCACCCCGTTCCTAGGGCTCAGGCAGCGTCCTGGGGGTCTGCGGGGTCTTTTCCCAGTGAAGGAGCCTCACACAGTAATATCCGAATCTCTGTCTATGACCAGTTGCCCACTGCACATGCCCTGCTCCCCACTCCCACTCAGGGGAACGTTCCCTGCTGGCCCGTCAGGATCGGGTCCGTCGGGGGGCTCCAGTCTCGGCCCGGTGCTGAGGTTGGGCAGTTCTGCTGGGGCCTGGTTCTGGTTCTCTTTGGAGCCCAGTTATAGTGAAACACCAGTCCTGATACTGGAGTATTACTGAGCAATCATCAAACATCCTCTACCCTCCGAGCCCGCCAGCGTCACTGAGGTAAATCTGGCAAAGTCAGTTACACAAGCAGAGACCCAGACAGAGCACAGGGCAGTGGGGACCATAAACACAATACAACAATGCAGGTTTCACACCCTCGCTGCTGAGAAGTGGGTCCTTGCCAGCCAGATGCCATCGAACTTGTCTCTACGCCCCTGGTGTTCGGCTTCTGGTGGGAGCTGTGAGGACGGGCCTTCTGACTAGCCCGGCATGACATCGAGCGCTTGCTCACGTCCCTTCTGGCGCCGGCGCCCCCCAAGCTGTCAGAGGTTTTCCCCCAGTGGCGCCGGCGGCTCAGTCTGGCGCCCTGGTGTCACTCCTAGTGCCGGTATTAGGGGCCCCACCGAGCCCCCGCTCTGCCTTGGCAAAGTGTGTTCGTGGGTTTCTGTAAATGGCTCGTCAGGTCGCCTGGTGTTACGTGTGGACAGTTTGAGTAGCTGGGACTCTTTGCAGGGTGCGGAGCGTTTCCCCATCCCAGGGCATGGCTCAATCACGGGGGTTTAGCAGGGGTTTTCCTGTGCACGGCCTGCGCCGGCCAGCGCCCCCCACTTGAGTTGTATGAAGTGCCTGGGGGAGGGACGCGGGCCAGGCTGGGGGAGAACAGACAGACGGGGGCACACAGAGATAGAGTGAGGCCCCTCCCCGGCAGCCTCCAGCGCTACCAGTAGCGCCACAAAGCCGCCGGTTTGCCTGGGGGAGTTCAGCATCACACGTGCCATCACAACCAGGGCTGCAGTGACTGGCTCGGCGGGCCCTCCTCACACTGCTCGGTAAGAGGGAGCCGAGGGCTGGGCCCCTTATACCGGTGCTAGGGGAGAGGAGGATCCTCCGGCAGCTCGGGGGGTGCCTGCGCGGGCAGGGACGGGGGAAGCGCAGGTCACGAGAGGCAGGGAACCGGTTTGTCACAGTTTAGAGGGAATGTGAGGATGTGACTTTCTGCTTCCTGGCTCATGGCTGCTGCTCCTTACACTGCGGCTGGGGGGCCGGGGAGCCCAGCCGGACGCGGATCCTGCAGGAGCCCGGCCTGGGGCTGGTGCTGGCTCCTGTTCCCATCCGTCTCCTCGCAGCAGGGTGAGCCCCTCGGGAGCAGTTGATCTGTCGGGCGCACAGCCCATAACGTGTCTGCTGCCTGCCTGGCCCTCAGCTCCGCGCTGATCTCTCCCGGCTCTGTGGGGGTTTCCCCCTTTTCCCAAAGCCTGGGGCACCCCCAGCCAGACCCCGCTTGGGGTTTGCTTCCCGCAGCCCTTGGCGCCTGGCTTGGCTGGTTTCCCGTGCGTGGGAGGCAGGTGCCCTGTGCAGCCCCCGCACACTCTGACCCCTCTTGTCCCCCCAGGTGCCAGTGTAACGGCCACGCAGACACGTGTAACGAGCTGGACGGGACGGGCTGCCCCTGCCAGAACAACACAGAGACGGGCCCCTGCCAGAACAGCGCCCAGGCTGACAAGAAAGACTGCTACAAGTACCAGGTGGGGGCGGGGCCTGGGCCAGGGGCGGGGCCAGCCAGGGCTGCTACAAGTACCAGATGGGGGCGGGGCCAGCCAGGGCTGCTACAAGTACCAGATGGGGGCGGGGCCTGGGCCAGGGGCGGGGCCAGCCAGGGCTGCTACAAGTACCAGGTGGGGGCGGGGCCTGGGCCAGGGGCGGGGCCAGCCAGGGCTGCTACAAGTACCAGGTGGGGGCGGGGCCTGGGCCAGGGGCGGGGCCAGCCAGGGCTGTTACAAGTACCAGGTGGGGGCGGGGCCGGGGGCGGGGCCAGCCAGGGCTGCTACAAGTACCAGGTGGGGGCGGGGCCAGCCAGGGCTGCTACAAGTACCAGGTGGGGGCGGGGCCTGGGCCAGGGGCGGGGCCAGCCAGGGCTGCTACAAGTACCAGGTGGGGGCGGGGTCTGGGCCAGGGGCGGGGCCAGCCAGGGCTGTTACAAGTACCAGGTGGGGGCGGGGCCGGGGGCGGGACCAGCCAGGGCTGTTACAAGTACCAGGTGGGGGCGGGGCCTGGGCCGGGGGCGGGGCCAGCCAGGGCTGTTACAAGTACCAGGTGGGGGCGGGGCCTGGGCCAGGGGCGGGGCCAGCCAGGGCTGCTACAAGTACCAGGTGGGGGCGGGGCCTGGGCCGGGGGCGGGGCCAGCCAGGGCTGCTACAAGTACCAGGTGGGGGCGGGGCCTGGGCCGGGGGCGGGGCCAGCCAGGGCTGTTACAAGTACCAGGTGGGGGCGGGGCCTGGCACAGGGGTGGGGCCAGCCAGGGCTGTTACAAGTACCAGGTGGGGGCGGGGCCTGAGACAGGGGCGGGGCCAGCCAGGGCTCTTACAAGTTCTCTGGGGCAGGGGTGGGGATGAGGCAAGGGGAGGGGATGCTCAGAGGGATCCCTGTGAGGCTGCGCTGGGGGGGTCGCTCTCAGAGGGAGCCCTGTGGGGCAGGGGTTGGGGGGAGGGAGAGCTGCATGGGATGGGGGCTAAGCCAGCAGGGGGGAGCGGGTGCTCAGAGGGAGCCCTGTGGGGCGGGGTAGCGGGCTGGGCTGAGCCAGTGGGGGGCGGGGGGGGTGTTCCCAAGGAGTCCTGTGGGGCAGGGAGGGGGCTACGGCTGGGGAGGGGGGCTCAGAGGGAGCCCCGGGGGGCAGGGTTGTGGGGGGCTGGTCTGAGCTGGTGCGGGTGCTCAGAGGGTGCCCCGTGGGGCAGGGGTGGGGGGGCTGGGCTGAGACAGCGGGGGTGGGGTGCTCAGAGGGAGCCCTGTGGGGTGGGGTAGTGGGCTGGGCTGGGCTGAGCCAGTGGGGTGAGGGGCATTCACAAGGAGTCCTGTGGGGCAGGGATGGGGCTATGGCTGGGGAGGGGGGCTCAGAGGGAACCCTGTGGGGCAGGGTTGGGGGGGCTGGGCTGAGCCAGTGGGGGTGGGGTGCTCAGAGGGAGCCCTGTGGGACAGAGGTGGGGGCCTGGGCTGAGCCAGGCGAGGGGCACCGCTCTCACTGACCCCCTTCCCCCCAGTGCGCCAAGTGCCGGGACTCGTTCCACGGGGCGCCGGTCGGGGGACTCCAGTGCTACCGGCTCATCTCGGTGGAGCAGGAGTTCTGCTTCGACCCCACCTCGCAGAGCAACTGCTTCCACCAGCCCAACCTGCAGCACCTGGCGCGCGGCCGCACCGTGCTCTTCGGGGTGCAGCCCAAGTTCACCAACGTCGACATCCGCATCACCGTGGACGTCACCTTCGGCGCCATCGACCTCTTCGTCTCGCCTGCCTACGACACCTTCGCGGTGGAGGTGGACCGGGCCACGGGGGTGCACGCCGTGCGGGTGCTGGCGCCGGGTGGGGCCGAGGGGGGGCCCAACGGCACGGCCCCACCCCGGATGCGGGAGGAGCGCCCCCGCGGGCTCATCACGTACCTGACGGTGCGGGAGCCGCAGGCCGTTCTGGTGGTGCGAGGCGTGCGAGACCGGCTGGTGGTGACCTACCCGCACGAGCTGCACGCGCTGAAGTCCAGCCGCTTCTACCTGCTGCTGCTGGGGGTGGGCGGCGGCGGGCACGGCGGCGCCTCGCAGGGGCTGCTCTTCTTCCGGCAGGACCAGGCCCACATCGATCTCTTCGTCTTCTTCTCCGTCTTCTTCTCCTGCTTCTTCCTCTTCCTCTCGGCCTGCGTCCTGCTCTGGAAGGCCAAGCAGTGCCTGGACCTGCGGCACGAGCAGCACCGCCAGCTGCAGGAGATGACCAAGATGGCCAGTCGCCCCTTCGCCAAGGTCACCGTCTGCTTCGAGCCGGAGCCCGGGCCCCCGGCCGCCGAGCGGCTCTTCCTGCCAGCCCGGCCCCACAAGCCGCCCGCCCCCCCGGCCCGCCTCAAGCCCTACCCCGAGGCCCCCTACGCAGCCCACCTCCGCCGCTCCGAGCCCTTCCTGGCTCAGCTGCTGGGCTGCTCCTGCCCCTACCCCAGCCCCAGCTTCCGCGTGGGCCCCGTCACGCTGGAGCCCACAGAGGACGGCATGGCCGGCGTGGCCACCGTGCTGCTCCAGCTGCCTGGTGGCAACCAGGCCCCCAACCGCTCCTGCCTGGGCTCCGCCCTGGTCACCCTGCGCCACAACCTGCAGGACTATTGCGGGGGTGGGAGCCACGGGGCTGGCGGCGTCCGTAAGGGGCTGCTGAGCCATGACAACCTCACCAGCATGTCGCTGTGACACCCCCCCCCCCGCCCCGGGTCGCTGGGACTGGCTGGGCCCCCTCCCCCTGGCATGTCACCAGGATCGGCCTGGAGCCCCCCCACCCGCCAGCCTGTTGCTGTAACTGGCCAGAACCCCACACCTGGCCATCGTGGGCACCACAGGGATTGGGGCCCCTCCGCATGTTACTGTGAGCTGCCAGGGGGGTAGGCCCCAGACACTGCCCCCTTCCCCCCTCCCTGTGACCTGCCAGAACCCCACACCTGGCCATCGTGGGCACCACAGGGATTGGGGCCCCTCAACATGTTACTGTGAGCTGCCAACGGGGCAGGCCCCAGACACTGCCCCCTTCCCTCCCCCCCATGACCTACCAGAACCCCACACCTGGCCATCGTGGGCACCACAGGGATTGGGCCCCCTCGACGTTACTGTGAGCTGCCAGGGGGCAGGCCAGACACTGCCCCCTTCCTCCCCCCCCCCGTGTGGACGCCAGGCCTGGGGCTGGGCAGCCTGAGGACAGACTCTTAGGTTGCAGCAGCTGCCTGGGGGGCACCTGGACCCTCCCCCCATGAACGGGGGACTATGTCCAACCTGACACCCGCCACCCCTCCGGCTCTAGGGGGCCGGTGGTGCCTGGGGGCCTTTGTTCCTCCAGTGACTGTTCGGTTAATTCCTGTATTGAAGGGGGAAGATGCCTCCCCTGCGTGGGGAATAAAGTGACCAGCTGGTGCTGCCTGCCCCTCATCTGTGTGTGGGGGGGTGGGGGGGTAGATGGGATTGTGCTGCTGGCCCCTACCCCACCCCAGAGGGGCTGCATCTCTGTGTCAGGGTCCCCTATGCTGGGCGTGAGTCCGGGTGTGTGAAATGGCTGAGCCAGGGATTGTGCTGGACTCGGGGGTGGGAAGGAGTGGATGCCCCCCTGGAAAGTCAGGAGCTCTGGCACATGCACCTGAGACCCCAGCTGTATCTGGGGCCAGGTCCTTGGCCGGCTGTTGGGGGAAGGGTGGGCTCCCAGGCCAGCTGGCCAGGGGGCAAGAACCAGAGGGGTCAGAGCTAGGTGCCCCTCACTGCTGCCCTGCAGCCCCTCGCTAGCCCCGCCTGCCCCTCCCCCAGTGAGGGTGGGTCCCAGCACAAACACAAGGAACCAGCGGGAAAAGGCAAAACTTTATAGGAATAAAGTTTTCATGCTATTTCCCCACCCTGCGGACCAGGCAGGAGCCGGGGGGCTGCGGCCCTGGTACTGGGGGTGAAGAGACACACCAGGTTCATAAGAGGGATTCAGCCTGGGGCTGCTACCCCTCCCCCATCCCACTGACCACCAGAGAACCCGGGTGCCCTGGCTTCCAGCCCCCTGCTTTGGAGTGCCCCCCACCCCGTCCTTTGGACCCCAGAGAATTTGGGGGGCATAAGAATGAATATTCTCTTCCTCCCTCTCAAGCAAATGGTTTGGGCTGAGAGGGTCACCCTCAGCAGAGAATGGTCTAGTCGTCTCCTGGGCAGACCTCCCTTCCCCTCAGGAGGGATCGGTCAGGCCCATTAGACTTGCTCCCCCCACCCCCCAGGAGGGAATGGAACGGTCCGTGGTATCGCTGTGGGTGTGCCCAGCACCCTGTGAGCCCCCGCAGCTTGGTTCATGGCCCCTCCCAGGGCGCCCAGTGACCCCGGGGCTCAGTCCGTGGCCCCTCCCCAGGGCGGCCAGTGGCCCCTCGGCTCGGTCTGTGGGTCCGTGGCCCCTCCCCAGGGCGGCCAGTGGCCCGAGGTCTCAGTCTGTGGGTCCGTGGCCCCTCCCCAGGGCGCCCAGTGGCCCCAGGGCTCAGTCTGTGGGTCCGTGGCCCCTCCCCAGGGTGGCCAGTGGCCCGAGGTCTCAGTCTGTGGCCCCTCCCCAGGGCGCCCAGTGGCCCCGTCCGAGGGCAGCGGCTCGGCCCCGCGCTCAGTCGCAGGCCCCGGCGAGCTCCTCGCTCTCCTCGTGGCTGTTCTGCAAGGTGCTCTTGCCGTGCAGTTCCTTGAGGTGGCGCCGCAGGCCCGGCTTGTGGGTGAAGTGCACGGCGCAGTAGTTGCAGCGGTGCGGCTTGCGCCCGCTGTGCAGGTTGAGGTGGTCCTGCAGCGTGGCGTTCTGCGTGAAGCACTTGTGGCACACGGGGCACTGGAAGGGCTTGAAGCCAGTGTGGACACGCAGGTGCCGGGTCAGGTTGCTCTTCTGGGAGAAGACCTTGGCACAGCGCAGGCAGAGGAACAGCTTGTGCTCCCGCACGTGGCTCACGAAGCCGCCCAGCTGGGGGAAGAGGCCGTCGCAGCGCGGGCACCGGTAGGGCCGCTCCAGCTCGGGCGCCTTCCTGTCCTTCCGGGCTGGCTCCAGGTGCCGGCGGCGCATGGGGCAGCCCCGCCACGGCCCCCCTGGCTGGCCGGGGGCTGGGGGGCAGGGGAAGGGCCCCCCCGGCGCTGCCTCGTCCTCGTAGCAGCCCTGCAAGTAGCTGTGGGTGAGCTCCACGGCCGAGTTGAGGAGGGGCAGGGAGATCTCGGGGGACGAGGGGCTGCCGCGGGAGCGGCAGGCCAGGAAATCCCCGGCCCCCCCTGGCCCCTCCTGCCGCCGTGCAGGCAGGGGGCTGGGGGAGGACCCCTCCTCCTCCTGCCCCGGGCCCGGCGCCGCCTCGGCCTTGGGCACCAGGTAGCGGGAGACAGCCTGGGTGCAGCGCTCCACCACGTGGCCCATCTGCAGGAAGGAGGCGGCCGTCAGGTAGTTGACCAGCTCGGGCAGCGGCACCTCGAGGCAGCCGGTGTAGCAGGAGAGCAGCAGCTGGCGGCCGATCTCGGGGCTCTGCAGCAGCGAGACAGACACCTCGGGCGAGTCGCTGAGCAGGAACTGGTCCCGCAGGAACGGGGAGCAGGCGGCGAAGACCACGCGGTGCCCTGGCACCCGCAGCTCGTTCACCTGCACCGTCACGTCGCAGAACCGCCGCTGCGCCCGCAGCTGGTCCATGCGCCGCAGCACCCCATCCCCGTAGCTGGGGAAGCGGAAGTGCAGCCGCTCGCAGGCTGGGGCCATCTTGGCGCAGCTGGGGAGAGATGGGGGTCAGACACCTCACAGCACAGTTCCTGGGGGGGCTGGAGTGGGTGATGTGGGGCTGGTTATTTGGGGGGTATGAGTGGGTCGGGTTTTATGGCTTGGGTGGGGGAGAGGCAGGATATTGTTGAGGTGGGAGAGAGGAGTGGTGGTGGGGGAGGGAGGGGTATTGGGGTGGCAGAGTGGTGGTGTTGCGGTGGGGGAGGGGCAGGGTATTATGGGTGGGGGAGGGGTGTTGCGGTGGGTGGGGAAGGGTGGGGTATTATGGGTGGGGGAGGGGTGTTGCAGTGGGGGGGAGGGTGTGATGCAGTAGGGACGGTCTGTGTGGGGGTGAGAGAGCCGGGGAGGACTTTAGGTGAGGGACAGGACCTAGGCCTGTAACCTGAGCCAGGTGGGTGCAGGGGGGGTCAGCACCTTTGTCTGGGAAGCTGGACAAAGGAAGGGGCCGGCTGGAGGGAGTTAGTTCAGTTTCGGTTTTGGGCTGGGTGGTTGGAATTCAGGGAATCCTAAACTGGGGACTAAGCTTCCTGAACCCCCAGAAGAACTTCACCGGGGGGTCCTGGCTGTGCCTCCAAGCTCTGCTGTAACCTGCGTTCCTGTTGTCCAATAAACCTTCCGTTTTACTGGCTGGCTAAGAGTCACTGTGGGTCCCAGGAAGAGGGGTGCAGGGCCGGACTCCCCCACACTCTGTGACAGAGGAGCAGGGTATTATGGGGTGGAGAGGAGAGTTGTGGGGGAGCAGCGTTGCGGTGGGGAGAGGCAGGGGGCTATGAGGTGGGGGAGGACAGTTGCTTCAGTGGGGGGAGGGACAGGGTGTTACGGGTGGGGAAGGGGAGTTGTGGGTGGGGGAGGGTGGGGTATTGTTGGAAAGGGGTGCTGTGGGGCAGGTGCGGGGGAGGGGTGTTGTGAGGTGGGGGAAGGGTGCTGTGGGGAAGGGGAGCTGTGGAAGAGGGGTGTTGTGGTGGGGGGAGGGACAAGGTATTATGGGGAGGAGGAGGTGCTGTAGGGGAGGAGCAGGGTATTATGGGGTGGGGCAGGGGTGCTGTGGGGGAGAGGCCAGGGAGGAGTGTTGTTGTGGTGGGTGGGGGCAGGGTATTATGGGGTGGGGTAGGAAAGTTGTGGTGGGTGGGGGAGGGGCAGGGTACCATGGGGTTGGAGAGGGGGGTTCTGAGGGAGAGGTGTTGCAGTGGGGGGAGAGGCATGGTGTTATGGGGTGGGGGAGGACGGGGCACTGTGGGGGGTAGGAGTGGGATAATGGGGTGGGGAACGGGTGCTGTTGCTGTGGGGGGGGCTGGATGCTATGGGGCAGGGGAAGAAAGTTGTGGGTGGGGGAGGGGCAGGGTGTTATGGGCAGGGAGGGTGGGGCACTGTGGGGGAGGGGTGCTGTGGGGGGTAGGGGTGGGATAATGGGGTGGGGGAGGGGTGTCGTTGCAGTGGGGGGAGGGGCAGGTGTTATGGGGTGGAGGAGAAGTGCTGTTGTGGAGGGGGGCAGGGCGCTGGGGGGGTAGCGGAGGGGTAATGGGGTGGGGGAGGGGTGTTGTAGCAGTGGGAAGGAGGGGCAGGGTGGTATGGGGTGGGGGAGGATGGGCACTGTGGGAGAGGGGTAGGGTCAGGGTAATGGGGTGGGGGGGTGCTGTTGCAGTGGGGGGGCAGAGTGCTGTGGGGAGGGGAGGGTGGGGCACTGTGGGGGAGGGGTGCTGTGGGGGGTCGGGGCAGGGTGTTATCGAATGGGGGAGGGGTGTTGTTGCTGTGGGGGGAGGGGCAGGGTGTTATGGAGTTGTGATGGGTGGGGGAGGGATGGGGGAGGGGCAGGGTGCTATGGGGCGGGGAGGGTGGGGCACTGTGGAGGGGGTGCTGTGGGGGGTCAGGCAGGGTAATGGGATGGGGGAGGGGTGTTGTTGCCATGGGGGGAGGGGAATTGTTATGGGTGGGGGAGGGGCACGGTGCGGCACTGTGGGGGGGTGCTGTGGGGGGTCAGGGCAGGGGTGTTGTTGCAGTGGGGGGAGGGGCAGAGTGTGATAGGGTGGGGGAGGGGCAGGGTGCTATGGGGCGGGGAGGGCGGGGCACTGTGGGGGGGTGCTGTCGGGGGGCAGGGTAATGGGATGGGGAGGAGTGTTTTTGCCGTGGGGGGAGTGGAGTTGTGACGGGTGGGGGAGGGGAAGGGAGTTATGGGGGGGTGGGGTGCTGTGGGGGGTCGGGGCAGTGTAATGGGATGGGGGAGGGGTGCTGTTGCAGTGGGGGGAGGGGCAGGGTGCTATGGGGCGGGGAGGGCGGGGCGCTGTGGGGAGTTGGGGTGGGGGAGGGGCGACGCATCAGACTTCTCGGGGCCCCGACCCGCCTTTACGCCATTTGCGTAGTCACCGCCAGTCGCGGCAGCGGCCCCTCTTCCGCGGCCGCGTATTTCGCGCTCTACGCAGCGCGCTCCGCAGTTTGCGCAGCAACCCGGCTGTTCCACGCATCGTGCGCAGCCGCCCCCGCACCTGTGAGCTGGTCACGTGGCGCAAGCTGGCGGCTGCCGCCGGCGCCCCTTACGCTATTTGCGTAAAACCGGCGCTTGCTTACGGTGTTTGCGCAGCAGCTTTCCTAACAGCTATTCCCGAACAAGGTTTACGCGTTTGACGTACCGCAGCGCGCCTCTCCCCGGCTCTCCTACGCACTTTGCGTAACACTACCCCTCTCCCCACCGCTTCCCCGCCCTCACCTGGGCGCCTCCTGTCCCGGCTCCGGGGCCGCCTCAGCCTCGCCCCGCCCCGCGGGCCCCGCGCCGCTCACCAGCCCCGCCCGGCCCCCGCGCGCCGCGCCAGCGCCGCCATCTTGTCCCGTCGGCGGCCGCCGGCCGGGACTTCTTCCTGGATCCCTCCGCCGAGCAGCGGCTACGCGCGCTGCGAGCAAACATGGCTCCCTGCGCGGGGACGAGAAATAGTCCCCCTCCCATCCCCCACCCCAACCCGCCTCGTCCCTATCCGTAACCTAACCCCCCCATCCCCCACCCCATAGCCCCCCCCAGCCCCTGGAACAAGCCCGTTAGCCCCTGTCCCCCCCACTTCTCCCCCATAGCACCCCCTAATCCTCCCTGCCCACAAGCAAACCCTCGTTCCCAGCCCATAGCCCCCCACAGGCAGCCCCACAACTCCCCAGGAGAAAACCCCACTAATCCCCACACCCCATGCCCCCCCCGCCACTTGAAATCCCCATTTCACCCTGACACGCCCCCCCCCACATATTCCCTGCCCCACTGGGAAGGGGGGGCTGCCCCACACAGGGGCCTGGCCCCTGTAGGGGGAGGGGGTGGGGAATGGGGCCCAGGGCCTGGCCCCTGTAGGGGGAGGGGGCGGCTCAGAGGGGTGGGGAATGGGGCCCAGGGCCTGGCCCCTGTAGGGGGAGGGGGTGGGAAATGGGGCCCAGGGCCTGGCCCCTGTAGGGGGAGGGGGCGGTTCAGAGGGGTGGGGAATGGGGCCCAGGGCCTGGCCCCTGTAGGGGGAGGGGGTGGGAAATGCGGCCCAGGGCCTGGCCCCTGTAGGGGGAGGGGGCAGCTCAGAGGGGTGGGGAATGGGGCCCAGGGCCTGGCCCCTGTAGGGGGAGGGGGTGGGGAATGGGGCCCAGGGCCTGGCCCCTGTAGGGGGAGGGGGCGGCTCAGAGGGGTGGGGAATGGGGCCCAGGGCCTGGCCCCTGTAGGGGGAGGGGGCGGCTCAGAGGGGTGGGGAATGGGGCCCAGGGCCTGGCCCCTGTAGGGGGAGGGGGGTGGGAAATGGGGCCCAGGGCCTGGCCCCTGTAGGGGGAGGGGGCGGCTCAGAGGGGTGGGGAATGGGGCCCAGGGCCTGGCCCCTGTAGGGGGAGGGGGTGGGAAATGGGGCCCAGGGCCTGGCCCCTGTAGGGGGAGGGGGCGGTTCAGAGGGGTGGGGAATGGGGCCCAGGGCCTGGCCCCTGTAGGGGGAGGGGGCGGCTCAGAGGGGTGGGGAATGGGGCCCAGGGCCTGGCCCCTGTAGGGGGAGGGGGTGGGAAATGGGGCCCAGGGCCTGGCCCCTGTAGGGGGAGGGGGCGGCTCAGAGGGGTGGGGAATGGGGCCCAGGGCCTGGCCCCTGTAGGGGGAGGGGGCGGCTCAGAGGGGTGGGGAATGGGGCCCAGGGCCTGGCCCCTGTAGGGGGAGGGGGTGGGAAATGGGGCCCAGGGCCTGGCCCCTGTAGGAGGAGGGGGCAGCTCAGAGGGGCTGCAAATGGGGCCCAAGACCCAGCCCCTGTAGGGGGAGGGGGTGGCTCAGAGGGGCAGGGAATGGGGCCCCAGGGCCCAGCCCCTGTAGGGGAAGGAGGTAGCTCAGAGGGGCCAGGAATGGGGTTTAGGGGCCTGGCCCATGTAGGGGGAAGGGCCAGCTCAGAGGGGCAGGGAATGGGGCCCTGGGGCCTGGCCCCTGTAGGGGCACCAGCCCTGATCTGACCTGGCAGGATGGATGCTACAATTTGCTCAATATCAAACAGCCTTTTATTTACAAAACTGAAGGTTGTGGATGGGGGTCCCTGGAGCGCCCCCAGGAGGGAGCGCACCCCCAACCTTCCATTTGGTTCACAGCACCAGCAGGCAGGGGAGTGAGTAGTCTAGGGGGGCAGATGGGCTGGAGTGGACTCCCCCCACTGCACACAGGGAAAGGAGGGGGGCAAAGAGCTCCCACCCTATCCCCACCCCCAGAGTATGGGGTGGCAGCCCAGCTTGTCTGCTCCACCCCTGGAGTCAGCGTGGAAGATGGGGCCTGGGGCTGCACCCTCCGCTCAGGCCTGGCACCTGGGGCGTCCCTTGGAGCGCAGGGGGGCCCGTCCCGAGCAACGCTGGAGTGTGGGAGCCCAGGAGGGACTGGGGGAGGAGGACGGGAGACACCCCCTCCTCAGGCCACAGGATACAGACAGCAGCAAACACCTGTCCAGCAAAAACCGCTACAGACAAGTCCCTGGGGACTAGGGGGGGCAGCCAGACTCTCAGGGTGGGGCCCTTCCCTTCTCCCCCTACTCGGAAGCCACAGAGAGAAAAGCACCATGGGGCTCCTAGGAAATCCCTGACCACGGCCAGGGGCTCAGGCCCCCACCTCCCTGCCCGCCGGGCCACTCTGGGGCCCCGGCTCCCGCCTGTGGGGGGTTTCCACTGGGGCCCGACCCCCCTGGCCGGGCATGGTCTCCAAGGCAGCTGGGGTGGGACTCTTGAGGCTGGGCGTGGCCAAACCCGTGGCGATCTGGCCCGTGGCAGCCCCTGAGGGCAGCGTCCGCTCCAGCTTGCGGTGCTTGCGGGGCGAGGGCGGGGCGGTGGGTGGCGTGGGCTGCGGGGGCAGCAGGATCTCACGGATGACGCGTGTGCAGAGTGCGGCTGCCTGGCGGGTCTCACGGCACAACTGTGACAGGCTCAGGAAGCCGTGCGGCAAGTCCTGCACAATCCGCAGTGTCACTGGCTGGCCCAGCTCCCGCAGCCGCCGGGCAAACATCACTGAGTCGTCCAGCATGGGGTCCAGGGCGCAGGCCTGCGGGGGTGGGGTGGGAGGGGCAGAGTGAGGCCCAATGTCAATGGGGGCTATCACACTTCCCAGTACCCTCCATGTGGGGCTCTCACTGCTATATGGACCAATGTCCCCCCACGGGGCTCTAACTCCTATATGGACCAGTGCTCCCCCTGTGGGGCTCTCGCTGCTATATGGACCACTGACCCTCATGGGGCTCTCACTGCTATATAAACCAGTGCCCCCCATGGGCGTCTTGCTGCTATATGGACCAGTGCCCCCTACCGTGGGCCTCTCTGCTATATAGACCAGTGCCCCCTCCCTGCAGGGCTCTCACTGCTATATGGACTAGTGCCCCCTCCCTGTGGGGCTCTCACTCCTATATAGACCGGTGCCCTCCCCCATGAGGTTGTCACTGCTATATGGACCAGTAACCCCCTCCGTGGGGTTCTCACTGTTATATAGACCAGTTGACCCTCCAGGCTCCCCTGGACAATCTGGCTGACTGCCCACCCCGGGTCTCACCACGATATGGACCGGCGGCAGCCCTCGCAGCATGCTGTCCGGAGCCAGGAGGGGCGACATGAAGGGGTTCTTCACCACAGGCGATGCCTCCAGGGTGATGCTGGTGGAGGGCTGGTCCGAGCGCAGCGGCTCAAAGCCATCAGGATACTGCAGCACCTCGTCCCCAGGGGCCTCTTCCTCCAGCTGCCCCCCACTCAGGAAGAAACTAGGGGGGCTGCCCTGAGGGGGGGCAGATGCAGGGGCAAGGGGGGCTGACACCCCACACAATAGATCCTGGCAGGTCTGGCTCTTGTGGGAGCCCCTGGATTTGACAGCTGAGTCATCGTCCAGCACTGCCTCCGAGACGCTCGTCCGCAGGGCCTCTGTGAGCCAGGGGAGACATGAGAGCCTGGGAACCCCCCGAATTCATCTAACCTCTCCCCTGCCAGGACCCCCCCAAATTCATCTAACCTCTCCCCTGCCGGGACCCCCCGAATCGTCCTCACCTCTCCCTTGTCGAGACTCCCCAAATCGGCCTCACCTCTCTGCTGCCGGGACCCCCCGCCATCGACCTCACCTCTCCCCTGCCGGGACCCCCTGAATCGGCCTCACCTCTCCCCTGCCGGAACTCCCCCAAATTCATCTAACCTCTCCCCTGCCAGAACTCCCTGAATCGGCCTCACCTCTCCCCTGCTGGGACTCCCCAAATTCATCTAACCTCTCCCCTGCTGGGACCCCCCTGAATTCATCTAACCTCTCCCCTGCCAGGACCCCCCCGAATTGGCCTCATCTCTTCCCTGCCGGGACCCCACTAAATTCATCTAACCTCTCCCCTGCCGGGACTCCCCGAATCGGCCTCACCTCTCCCCTGCTGGGACTCCCCAAATTGCCCTCACCTCCCCTCTGCCGGGACCCCCCTATCGCCCTCACTTCTCCCCCGCTGGGACTCCCTGAATCGGGCTCACCTCTCCCCTGCCGGGACTCCCCAAATTGCCCTCACCTCTCCCCTGCTGGGACCTCCCTCATCGCCCTCACCTCTCCCCTGCTGGGACTCCCCGAATCGGCCTCACTTCTCCCCTGCTGGGCTGCCCTGCCCCACACCTTCGTGCCATGCGGTGCCAGGCTCTTCCAGGCTGCCCCAGTGCCAGGCCGCCGTGCCCCCCTCCCATGCAGCCCTGACCCCCTGCCACAGGCCACCCTGCCCCACACCTTCATGCCATGCAGTGCCCGGCTCTCCCTGGCTGCCCCAGTGCCAGGCTGCCCTGCCCCACACCTTCATGCCATGCGGCACCAGGCTCTCCCAGGCTGCCCCAGTGCCAGGCTGCCGTGCCCTCCTGCCACAGGCCGCCCTGCCCCACACCTTCATGCCATGCAGTGCCAGGCTCTCCCTGGCTGCCCCAGTGCCAGGCTGCCCTGCCCCACACTTTCGTGCCATGCGGTGCCTGGCTCTCCCTGGCTGCCCCAGTGCCAGGCCGCCGTGACCCCCTGCCACGCAGCCCTGGCCCCCTGCCACAGGCCGCCCTGCCCCACACCTTCGTGCCATGTGGTGCCCGGCTCTCCCTGGCTGCCCCAGTGCCAGGCTGCCCTGCCTCACATCTACATGCCATGCGGTGCCCGGCTCTCCCTGGCTGCCCCCGATGCTGAGGGGCAGCGCCATGGACGAGAGCTCCCTGGAACCCCACCCCGACCCCTGGGAGGCCCGTGCGGTTAGGGGCTGGCGAGGCAGTCCTACCAGCGGGCGGGTTAGTGAGGGCGGGGATCCTGGCTCCCAGGAGATGCGCCAGGGGCAGCAGCAGGAGCTGGGTGGTGGGGGGGCGGGGCTGGCACCAGACACGCCCTGTGGAGACAAGGGGCAGGTGAGAGGGGGCGGGCAGGGGGCAGAGGTGGGGGCCCCATCCAGCTGTTACCTGCACCGGCCCCGTTGCTGCGCCCCGGGCCGTCCAGCAGCGCCCCCAGCCAGGCCGAGGCGCTTTGCCGCAGCTCCCGCAACAGCAGCGCCGTGTCCCGCCGCATCATGTTCACTGGGCCCAGCTTCTCCAGCCCGGGGGGCTCGCCCTCCGCCGGCTCCGTGCCTGGGGGGCAGGGACAGAGAGCATTGGGGTCCCCCCTGCACCTCACCAGAACCCCCGCCTGCTCGCCCTCCGCCGGCTCCGTGCCTGGGGGGCAGGGACAGAGAGCATTGGGGTCCCCCCTGCACCTCACCAGAACCCCCGCCTGCTCGCCCTCCGCCGGCTCCGTGCCTGGGGGGCAGGGACAGAGAGCATTGGGGTCCCCCCTGCACCTCACCAGAACCCCCGCCTGCTCGCCCTCTGCCGGCTCCGTGCCTGGGGGGCAGGGACAGAGAGCATTGGGGTCCCCCCTGCACCTCACCAGAACCCCCGCCTGCTCGCCCTCCGCCGGCTCCGTGCCTGGGAGGCAGGGACAGAGAGCATTGGGGTCCCCCCTGCACCCCACCTTTGGGCCTGCCCCCCTCCCTGCTCGCTCTCCGCCGGCTCTGTGCCTGGGGGGCAGGGACAGAAAGCATTGGGGTCCCCCCTGCACCTCACCAGAACCCCCACCTGCTCACCCTCTGCCGGCTCCGTGCCTGGGGGCAGGGACAGAGAGCATTGGGGTCCCCCCTGCACCTCACCAGAACACCCCCACCTGCTCGCCCTCCGCCAGCTCCGTGCCTGGGGGCAGGGACAGAGAGCATTGGGGTCACCCCTGCACCCCACCTTTGGGCCTGCCCCCCTCCCTGCTTGCCCTCGCTGGCTCCGTGCCTGGGGGGGCAGGGACAGAAAGCATCGGGGTCCCTCCTGCACCCCACCTTTGGGCCTGCCCCCCTCCCTGCTCGCTCTCTGCCATCTCCATGACTGGGGGCAGGGACAGAAAGCACTGGGTCCCCCCTGCACCCCACCAGCCATACTCCCTGCTCGCCCTCCGCTGGCTCCGTGTCTGGGGGCAGGGACAGAGAGCACCAGGGTCCCCCCTGCACCCCACCTCCCTGCTCACCCTCCAGTGGCTCTGTGTCGGGGGGCAGGGACAGAGAGCACCGGGGTCCCTGCTCTTTGCCCCCATAGCCACCAGCTCCCTCTTTTGCTCACCTGTCTCCCCATTTTTGCCCCCTGTAACTGCCCACTGTCCCCCCGCACCCCCCCCGTACCGGCGTAGGCGCTGAGGCACTTGCAGAGCACGCTGAGGGGCAGCAGGGGGTCGAGCAGCGTGAGCAGGCGGGAGGGCGAGGCCGCGGCCCGCACCAGGGTGACAGGATAGGCCGCCATGATGCCGTCGGGCAGCTGGATGCCGAAGGCGGCTGCCCGCATGGTCACGGTGAGGCAGAGGTTCCCGCCGGCGCTGTCCCCGGCTAGGCAGACCCGCTGCGCCGTGGAGCCTGTGGGGATACAGGGTGTGAGAGTGGGAGGGAGAAGGGGGGGCAGATAACCTGGCGGGGGTGCCTACCAGGTCCGTTCATGCCCCACACTCTCCAGCCCCTGCCTGTCCCACCCAGCGAACAATGTCAGGGTGCTGCCCGCCACGTGCCCGTCACACCCAGCAAGGGGTGCTGGGGTCCCTCTGTCCAGCCCCACCAGCAGCGGGCCCTGCCCCCCATGTGCCCGTCTCACCCAGCAGGGGGTGCTGGGGTCCCCCCATCCCATCCCGTCACACCCAGCAGGGGGTGATGGGGGCCCCCTGTCCATTCTCTTCAGCAGAGGCACTGGGGTCCACCCAACCCATCCCATCTCACCCAGCAAGGCTCTGGGCTGCCCACAGCCATGGGGAGCCCAGAGCCCTTTAAATCCCAGGGGGTGCTGGGGTCCCCTCGTCCCATCCTGTCCCCCCCGGTAGGGGTGCTGGGGTGCCTGGTCTCAGCCAGCAGAGGGTGCTGAGGTCCCCTGTCCAGTCCCCCCCAGAGGGGGATGCTGGGGTCCCCACGCCCTGTCCCGTCCCCCCCAGCAGGGGTGCGGGGTCCCGGGTCTCACCCAGCGGGGGGTGCTGAGGTCCCCCTGCCCCGTGCCGTCCCCCCCAGCAGGGGTGCGGGGTCTCGAGTCTCACCCAGCAGGGGTGCGGGGTCCCGGGTCTCACCCAGCAGGGGGTGCTGGGGTCCACTCGTCCTGTCCCGTCCCCTCTGGTAGAGGTGCTGGGGTGCCTGGTCTCAGCCAGCAGAGGGTGCTGAGATCCCCTTGTCCCGTCCCCCCCAGAGGGGGGTGCTGGGGTCCCCCCGCCCCGTCCCATCCCCCCTAGCAGGGGTGCGGGGTCCCGGGTCTCACCCAGCGGGGGGTGCTGGGGTCCCCCCGCCCCGTCCCCCCCAGCAGGGGTGCGGGGTCCCAGGTCTCACCCAGCGGGGGGTGCTGGGGTCCCCCCACCCCGCCCCGTCCCCCCCAGCAGGGGTGCGGGGTCCCGGGTCTCACCCAGCGGGGGGTGCTGGGGTCCCCCCACCCCGTCCCATCCCCCCCCAGCAGGGGTGCGGGGTCCCGGGTCTCACCCAACAGGCGGCAGTGACGCAGGGCCCAGCAGTAGGCGTAGAAGCACTCCTCCAAGGCGCGGGGGAACGGGGCCTCGGGAGCCAGGGCGTAGTCGACGGCGAGCACGGGGGCGCCCAGCTCCTGCGCCCAGCCCCGCAGGTACGGCTCGTGGGACTTGGACGTCTGCGCCACGAACCCGCCGCCATGGAAGTGAACCAGCAGGAGGGGCGAGGGGGGCGCAGGCGCCGCCTTGCGCCACAGCTCCAGCCCCAGCGGGCCCTCAGCCTGGGCCAACGCGGAGAGCGCCTCGCTGTCCTGGGGAGAACGGGGGGGACAGTGTGAGGGACCCCCTGCCTGTACCCCCGCCCCTGCACACCCTGCCCGGGACCCCCCCGGACTGTCCCTGCCCCACACATCCTGCCCGGGATCCCTCCGACTGTCCTCCACAACACACACCCTGCCAGGGATGCCCGACTGTCCCCCCCCATCCCCGCACACCCTGCCTGGGACCCCCCTGACTGTCCCTGCCCCACACATCCTGCCCGGGATCCCTCCGACTGTCCTGCCCCACACATCCTGCCTGGGATCCCTCCGACTGTCCTCCCCAACACACACCCTGCCAGGGACGCCCGACTGTCCCCCCCACCCCCGCACCCCCTGCCCGGGACCCCCTCAACTGTTCCCCCTGCACAGCCCCCTGACTGTCCTCACCAACACACACCCTGCCAGGGACCCCAGACTGTCCCCCCCACCCCTGCTCACGCCTGCCCGGGACCCCCTGCCCGTACCCCCCATGCACCCTGTGTGGGACCCCCTATCGCACTCTGTACCCTGCCCTGCCTGGGATCCCCTGCCTGCCCACCCACACGCCATCTGGGACCCCCTATTGCACTCTGTACCCTGCCCTGCCAGGGATCCCCTACCCGTCACCCCCCACACCCCATCTGGGATCCCCTATCGCACTCTGTAACCTTCCCTGCCTGGGTCCCCCCACCTCACTCAGCATCCTACCCTGCCTGGGATCCCCTGCCTGCCCCATGGGATCCCCCATTGCACTCTGTACCCTGCCTTGCCAGGGACCCCCTGCCGTCCCCCCATGTGCGCCCCGCCCAGCACACCCCCGCCCAGATCCCAGTGATTCCCTGTCCATCTCCCCCATGCACACCCTGCCTGGAACCCACCACCCCACCCGGTCTCCGTAGCCCCCCCCAGAACTCCCTCAGGATCCAACTCCCCAGCCCTGCTGGGACCCCACCTGGTTCTGCTCACTCCCCTCCCCCATCCCAGAGCTCCCAGCCCCACGCTCACCTGCCCCCAGCAGACCCCTGCCCACCAGCCCCTCACCTGCCCCTCACGCAGCTCGTGGGAGATGAGGCGCATGTGGACAGGCCCTGGGCCAGTGTGCGCCACCGGGGGGCTGATAGTGATGCTCAGCGAGGGGTCGGCAGCCAGCGGCAGCTCGAAGGGCTCAGGGGGCACCGTCAGCGCCCGGCTCACCCGCACCGGCGTGGACGCCAGGCTGGCCACAGACTGCGGGGGAGAGGGAGGGTGAGCGGGGCCCCCAGGCAGGTCCGACCCTGCACTCCCACCCCAATCCGTGCCCCACAGCACCTTGCACCGCTCCACCCCCCCAACCCACAGCGCCCTGTGCCGCTCCAACCTGCCCTGCCCCAAAGCGCACTGCACCGGGCCCTGCTCCCACCCCACCCCACCCCACAACGCCCTGTACCAGGTACTGCTCCCACCCCCACAGCACCTTGCACCGCTCCAATCCCACCTGCCCCACAGCACCCTGCGCCGGGCACTGCTCCACCCCCACAACCCCACAGCACCCTGCGCCTGGCCCTGCTCCCACCCCTACCCCAACCCCACAGCACCCTGTGCCGGGCACCGCTCCTACCCTGCGCCCTGTGCCAGGGACAGGCCCGCACTCACAGCCAGCAGCTCGGTCTCCGTCAGGTTCCAGAAGCTCTTCCAGAAATGCACGTCGAGGTTCTGCGTGATCCTCTCGAACTCGGCTCCCCGCAGCTCTGGGTCGATGGCGAACTTCCCCGAAGTGAACAGCGAGCTGGCCGCCATGCCTGGAGGAACGGGAGATCGGAGATGTGGTGCTGTCCCCTGGCCCTGTCCCCCCGGTCCTGTGGGGCTCCCAGGGCCCCAGCCTGCACCCCCGGCAGTGCTCCCTCATACTGCCTTCCCACAGCCCTGCCTGCCCTCCTGCCCTCCCCAGCAGTGCTCCCTCACCCCCACAAGCTTCCTCCACAGCGAGGCTCCATGGGCAGCCAGGAACGGGGCCCAGCCCCCAATGGGCACGGAAGCGGGCAAAGCAGTGCATTGTGGGTAGCAGCCAGGTCAGATGGGTCCCCTAGGCAGCAGGCTGGGCTGAGTGGGCCCAGAAGGGAATTGTGGGTTCAGTCAGCCCGTGGCTGCAGTGCATCATGGGACCAGCACCCCCCAGAGGCTGCAGTGCGTTGTGGGAGAAGACCCCTCGGGCTGCAGTGCATCATGAGAGCAGAAGCCCCCCACCCCCAGTGGCCGCCCCACTCACTGAGGCCGGAGTCGTGGCGTCTGTAGTTCTCGCCGAAAGAGACCAGGCTGATGGCGATGGTCTGGAGGAAGGGCCGGATGGAGGGGGCGAACTGCAGGGCAAAGGGCAAAGGTCACCACTCTGCACCCCGAGACCGGGTCGGAGGCTCTGAGGGACACCCCTGCCCGGGTGCTGCGCAGGAAGCATGATGGTGGCTCACCCTCCCTTTGGGTGTTCAGTGAGGGGGCAGAGGGACGGGTGTGACCAAGGGCGCGAGGGGGGCGAGCAATTGGGGGGCCATGGAGGGGGGTCCTTCTGGCCTGGGTGCGAGGGGCACAGCTGGGGGGGTGGCCACAGCAGAATCCCTGAGCACGTCTGGCTGCCAGGGACTCGGATGCGCTTCCTTCTGCCCCTGGGTCGCCCCTCCCTGACTCGCCAATCCCCCTAAATCCCCTCCCCCCGTGGCCCGGCCCCCACCTGGAAGCCCAGGCAGCGCCCGTAGAAGCAGCCCTTGTGCAGGGTGCCGTACTCCTGCAGCACCCGCTCGGTCAGGCCGCGCTCCTCGTGGTGGAAGAGGCAGCCGGGGCGGTTGTGGGTCAGCAGGCGCTGCGCCAGGTACAGCAGCGCCCGCAGCTGGCTCAGGGCGGCGCAATAGGCCTCCAGCTCGGCTGCGTTGTGGCCCGTGCGGAAGAAGACGCTGCGGCGGTTGGCGGCCACGTAGCGGCTCTTGTGCAGGACGTGGGCCAGGCAGCAGCGCGCCGTCTGCGCCAGGCTGCGGTACCCGTTGGCCGGTGTGGCCTCGTCCAGGTCGAAGACGTGGTAGACGCTGGCGAAGTGGCGCAGGATCGGCTCCAGGCAGCGGGCGTGCTCCCCGATAGCCGTGAAGGCCGCCACGAACCGGCGCCCCGTCTCTGAGGCGCTCTGCCTGAAGAAGGCCACGTTGTCCTCGGCCACCGCGTGCAGGGCGTGGAACAGGGGCCGGGAGTCCATGGCGCGGGGCCTGCGGGGAGACAGGGGAGGTTAGCTGGGGGGGGGACCAGGCAGGGAGGGGGAGGTTGGCTGGGTGGGGAGGGGGGGGCTTGCAATGGGAGAGACATGGGGGTATGGTGAGTAAGTAACCCCCACTCACCCCTTCCAGTGCCTACCTGGGCTCCCCCATACCTAATAGCCCCAGCCAGCCCCCAGTATTCAGCCCCAGTTTGGGCCCCCCCCATAATCACCCCCCACATCACCCAAGCTATTTACCCCCCACACCCTAGCCAGGATCCCTTGTACTTACTCCAAGAACCCCGTCAAATCTGCCTCCACAGTCACCCCCAGCACCGCAGCTGGGACCCGCTTGGCACTCATCCCTCAGCATCCCCCCACAGCAACCGCGCCCTGTGCTCATCCCCCCCAAGCTGGGACCCCAGCCCCCTCCCACACAAACCCCCACTCACCCCCAACCCCCAGTGCTCAACCCCGCAGCTGGGTCCCCAGACCCCTCCCCCCAAACTCTCACTCACCCTCAATCCCCTGTGCTCATCCCCCCAGCAGGGATCCCAGCCCCGTACTCACCCCCAGCCAGACCCCCCACCACCACAGTCACCCTCAGCCGCTGCCTGCTCCCCTGGCTGAGCCCTGGCAGACCCAGTTCCCTGAGGCTCTTTATAGCCCAGCTGGGAGCCAGGGAATCGGCTCCACCCCTGGGAAGGGGTTGAGCCCATGGAAGGGAGGGGGCAAGAGGCACTGACAGGGAGTGGGGGCTGGTGGTGAGAGCAGGGGGAGCTGAGATCCAGGACTCCTGGGTTCTCTCCTGGCTCTAGGAGGCGAGTGGGGCCTGGTGGTTAGAGTGGGGGGCTGGGAGCCAGGACTCCTGGGTTCTCTCCCCAGCTCTGGGAGGGGAGGGGGGGCTGGTGGTTAGAGCAGGGGGGGCTGAGAGCCAGGACTCCTGGGTTCTCTCCCTGGCTCTGGGAGGGGCCTGGGATCCAGGACTCCTGGGTTCTCTCCCCGGCTCTGGGAGGGGAGTGGGGGGACTGGTGGTGAGAGCAGGAGGGGCTGAGAGCCAGGACTCCTGGGTTCTCTCCCTGGCTCTGGGAGGGGAGTGGGGCCTGGTGGTTAGAGCAGGGAAGCTGCCCGCACCCGCTCCCCACCCAGGGCAGGCTCACAGCCAGGCTCCCATCTCACCCCACACCCCGGGGCTCTTTCACCCAGACCCGGCATCCCCATGGTTGGGAGCCTCCGTTCACACTGCTCCCCACAACCCCCCCTCCAGCAGGGGCTGCAGCTGCTGTTAAGCAGGGCCTCACCCAGGGTCCCTGGGGCCCGGCTCCGAGCAAACAGCCTGGGGCATTGACCTCCAGACAGCGCCCCACAGCCGGGCCAGGCAGCCCAGGGTCAGCCCCCCATGGCTCAGCCTCCCGGGCATGTCCTGCCCGGACACGGGGTGTGTTATCCTGAAAGGGAGGGGGTCCCCTCTCCAGCTGCCCTGATGCCAGCGCTGATGGGGTTAAGGAGATGGGGGGCTGGCCCTGCTTGGCAGCTGCGAAAGCTCTGGGGACTGGGCAGGAATGTGCACAAACAGCTGAACTGGGGCAGGGGGGACTGGGGCAGGGGGTGCTGGGAGGGCACGAGGTCTGGAAGGGCTGGGGGTGCAGGGGCTGGGGCAGAGGACACTGGGGGGTTGGACAGCGGGGTACTAAGGGGCAGGGGATCCAGAGGGGCTGGGGTCTCTCTCTCTAGTGTCTATCCCCCCAGGAGGGGGGTATCGGAGGGGGAGGAGTTCCTATTTTAGGTGGTTCCAGTAATTGGTGCCTGCCTACCAGCAGCCATAAGCTGTCCCCCCCTGCCCCCCCAACACACACTACCTTGGCCAGCCCCACAGTCTGCCCCTCCCCTCCAACAGAGCTGAGACACTAGCTGGCCTCCCATCTCCCCAGGCGGCTCCCTCCCTCCATCCCCCCAGGTGCTGCCCCCCCAGGGGATGGCTCCCTTCCCCCCTCCCCCCAGGTGCTGCCCCCCCAGGGGATGGCTCCCTTGCCCCCTCCCCCCAGGCGCTGCCCCCCAGTGTGCTGTTGACGGCTGCTGGGCCCCCCAAGGCTGTCAGCGGGGGGGCACCGTCACTGGCTGCTGGCCTTGTGACTCCCAGGGACAGAGGCCCGCGCAGGGAGACGGGAGCCGTGGGTGCCAGGGCGGCTGGGCGCACACAGAGCTCATTGTACCACCTGCCTGCCCGAGGGGGCCCCCACAGCACAGCTCCGTGGGGGAGGGGACCTTGGGTGAGTCCTGCCCGGGGGCGAGAGCCTTGTCCTGCCCCACACTGCCCCAGGATCCCAGACTTGGGGGGCAGGTGCGCTTGTGCCCAGCGTGTCTGCAGCCATAGAGCAAAGATCATGGGGCAACAAAGGGACCTTGCGCCCCAAGGGAGGCAGGAAGGGGTCACCCCCCGGTGCACCAACCAGAGAGAGGAGCTAGAAACCGCTCCCCCCACCATAATAAAGAAAGGCCCATGCTCCACACCTCCCCCCAAGCTTACCCAGTGTGGCGTGTCCCACTCCCCCCAAGACAGCACCCAGCATGCCATGTCCCTTGCCCCCTCTATCCCCCCACATTCCCCAACATGATACACTCCCTTCCCCAGCACCACAACACTTCGAGGGTCAGAGACACCCAGCAGAGCCAGCTGTCCCCAACCCACAGCCCCACAACACCTCGAGGGACATGAGACACCCAGCTGTACTGCCCCATACAGCCCCACAACACTTCGAGGGACACGAGACACCCAGCTGTACCAACCCACACATCCCCACAACACCTCGAGGTCAGAGACACGTGGCTGTACCAACCCACACAGCCCCACAACACCTCGAGGGACATGAGACACCCAGCTGTACTGCCCCATACAGCCCCACAACACCTCGAGGGACACGAGACACTCAGCTGTACCAACCCACACAGCATCTCAAGGTCAGAGACACGTGGCTGTACCAACCCACACAGCCCCACAACACCTCGAGGGACATGAGACACCCGGCTGTACTGCCCCACGCAGCATCTTGAGGTCAGAGACACCCATTAGACATGGCTGTAGCACCCCACACAGCCCCGCAACACCTCGAGGTCAGAGACACGTGGCTGTACCAACCCACACAGCCCCACAACACCTCGAGGGACACGAGACACCCGGCTGTACCAACCCACACAGCCCCACAACACCTCGAGGTCAGAGACACGTGGCTGTACCAACGCACACAGCCCCACAACACCTCGAGGGACATGAGACACCCGGCTGTACCAACCCACACAGCCCCACAACACCTCGAGAGTCAGAGACACCCGGCTGTACCAACCCACACAGCCCCACAACACCTCGAGGTCAGAGACACGTGGCTGTACCAACCCACACAGCCCCACAACACCTCGAGGGACATGAGACACCCAGCTGTACCAACCCACACAGCATCTCAAGGTCAGAGACACGTGGCTGTACCAACCCACACAGCCCCACAACACCTCGAGAGTCAGAGACACCCGGCTGTACCAACCCACACAGCCCCACAACACCTCGAGGTCAGAGACACGTGGCTGTACCAACCCACACAGCCCCACACCTCCTCGAGGGACACGAGACACCCAGCTGTACCAACCCACAGCCCCACAACACCTCGAGAGTCAGAGACACCTGGCTGTACCAACCCACACAGCCCCACAACACCTCGAGGGACACGAGACACCCAGCTGTACC
The DNA here is from genome assembly GCF_007399415.2 of Gopherus evgoodei. Taxonomy (NCBI): domain Eukaryota; kingdom Metazoa; phylum Chordata; order Testudines; family Testudinidae; genus Gopherus; species Gopherus evgoodei. The sequence continues at coordinate 68,726 of NW_022060097.1, forward strand.
AACCCACAGCCCCACAACACCTCGAGGGACACGAGACACCCGGCTGTACTGCCCCATACAGCCCCACAACACTTCGAGGGACACGAGACACTCAGCTGTACCAACCCACACAGCATCTCAAGGTCAGAGACACGTGGCTGTACCAACCCACAGCCCCACAACACCTCGAGGGACACGAGACACCCGGCTGTACCAACCCACACAGCCCCACAACACCTCGAGAGTCAGAGACACCCGGCTGTACCAACCCACAGCCCCACAACACCTCGAGGTCAGAGACACGTGGCTGTACCAACCCACAGCCCCACACCTCCTCGAGGGACACGAGACACCCAGCTGTACCAACCCACACAGCATCTCAAGGTCAGAGACACGTGGCTGTACCAACCCACACAGCCCCACAACACCTCGAGAGTCAGAGACACCCGGCTGTACCAACCCACAGCCCCACAACACCTCGAGGGACATGAGACACCCAGCTGTACTGCCCCATACAGCCCCACAACACTTCGAGGGACACGAGACACTCAGCTGTACCAACCCACACAGCATCTCAAGGTCAGAGACACGTGGCTGTACCAACCCACATAGCACCACAACACCTTGAGGGTCAGAGACACCCGTCATACGTGGCTGTAGCACCCCACACAGCACCACAACATCTCACAGGGTCAGAGACACCCAGCAGAGCCAGCTGTACCCACCCACACAGCCCCAGAACACCTCAAGGGACACAAAACACCCGGTTGTACTGCCCCACAACACCTCAAAGTCAGAAACACCCGGCTGTATCGCCCCACAACACCTCAAGGGACACAAGATACCTGGCTGTACCGCCCCACACAGCTCCACAACACCTCGAGGTCAGAGACACTTCTTAGACGTGGCTGTACCACCCCACGCAGGACCAGAAGGAAGAATTTTAGGCCCAGATAAAGGAAACCCAACAGAGGTGTCGATGAAGATTTAAGAATGGCCATGGGAACGTCAGGCTCTCCGAACGCTCTGCCACGGGCCCCTTCGGCCCGAGGCTGTTGTGTTGCCGGAGCGGCTGGAACCAGAGGAACATGGCAGATAGCTCAGGCCAGGCCAACTGAGGGGACAGAAGCGCGATCAGGCAGGAATATATCGGAAGCGTCATGCATGGCGCACGGGGCTTGTTTTACACTAGAGAATGCTCAGGAGAGCTAAGTAGCCACCAGCCAAGACGCCGCCATCGCTTAGACAAGCCACTCCAGTTACCATGCGGCCAGTGCCCGCACAGAGGCTTCTGCGCACAGCTCTCCTACCCACCTTCTCGCAGGGGTGCAGGGCGTCATCTGGCAGCCGGACAGGCGCAGCGTGCCACTCCCGTGCGATCTCATTCACTTCTCTCTGGCCGGTGCCAGAGTAAGAGAACGAGTGCAACGACTCTACGTCAGTGTGACGAGCTGCCCAAAGGAGGACAGAGCCCTGTGAGAGCGGGATGGGACTGACGGAGAGAGGGCACACCCGGCTGGAAGCCCAGGCAGAGACGCCTGTGGAAGTCGGTTGCTGACTGACGATAAGTCACCAGCAGGAGGCCGCGTGGCCGAGTGAGTCTTACACCAGCGGGGATGGCACAAGACCACTCGTGCAGTGAGTGTTGCAACACCTTCAGCTGGCACCTTGCCGGAGAGGGTCCCAGGCCATCAGCTGCCAGGAGACAGGGTGTCTGTGCAGACAGCACCGCACTGGTCCTCTCAGGCTCTGCACCCATCACACTCCTTTATCGCACCACCTAGAAAGAACTGCATAGGGGACACTGAGGCACGCACACAGTATTCAGTGAAAACATTAAGACCGTTCCCACTTCGTCACACCATAAAGCTGACTGGTCCCATTTCACGGCCACAGGAGAAACTTATTTCTTCAACACCTAGGAAGGTTTTCCAACCTGTGCTGCGGAAATCAGCGGAAAGGAGGAAGGCGAGAGGCAGAAATGGACCCCAGGCTAGAATCATACAGGGATGGAAGATTTTAGAAGGGAAGGAATCCGGTTCAACTGGAGGCTGAACGGACCCTTGCAGGCGAAGAGGCCAGATGGAAATGGAAGGAAGTCTCAAAAGAAGTCGCCCTGAAAACAGCTGAATGTAGACAAAGGCATTGAGAAGAGACTTGCGGATGGCTGGATCCTCACGGGAGAAAGGATTTGTAGATGACGCTGCAGGGAATTGAGACGAAACAGACCAACACTAGCAATTTAAGGGCTTGGCTACACTTGCGAGTTACAGAGCAATAAAGGAGCCCGGGTGCACTAGCTCACTCCCCATCCACATTGGCAAGGCACGTAGAGTGCTCTGACTCCACGGCTACAGCACTGCTGGTACTGCTCCTTGGTGAGAGGAATAACATTTGCTGCACCCTTGGCTACAACGCCCAGGTGTCAGTGTGAAGGAGGTGTTGCGTTACTGTGCTCTGATCAGCCTCCGGACAGGTCCCCATAAGCCCCTTAACTCAAGTGGCCACTCTTGTCACTGTTTTGTTCCTGTAGGAATGCGGAAATGCCCTTTCAAAGCCAGCATGCAAGCCATTAGCGTGGAATGCTGTGGGGGGGGGGAGTGGGAGGCCTGCGGCTGTCTGAACTCACAAGACAGCATGCTGACATGCTCTCAGCCCCCCCAAATCTCACTCTCTCTCCTCCCTTCACACTCCACCCCGCCCCCCATATGAAAAGCACGTTGCAGTCACTTGCATGCTAGGATAGCTCCCCATAATGCACCGCTCCTAATGCCACTGCAAGTGCTGCAAATGTGGCCACGCCAGCGCGCAAGCAGCTGTCGGTGTGGACAGACTGCAGCACTTTCCCTACTGCGCTCTCCAAAGGCGGGTTTAACTCACAACGCCCTACATCTGCAAGTGTCGCCATGCCCTTAGGAACACCACTATCCAGACAAATGGAGATACAGATGCAAAAGGTGACAGAGTCTGTGAATATTGTACCAAGACTAGCAGGCTCCCAAAGACAAAGATGGAGCCGCTGCAAATTATACAAGATGGACTACCCAGGAGGAAAGACAAAGAGAATTTAAAAACGTGCACTCGCATTTCACCACGTACCCTGGCTTTAGTGAGATCTCTCTCATACACGAGCTAGAAAATGCAATAGAGAAGCTCAAACCAAGAGTCCTGTGGGCTGGACCTCCCCTATGGTTATGTGGACAAGCACTCTGGGAAGAAGGCTAAAGCCAGGTTGTTGGAGTTCATCAACAAATCATGGATAAAAGGACGGTTCCTAATCAGTGGAACTCAGCAGTTATTATTCTTAAGTCTGGCATGGACCCATCTTCTCCAAGCTGCTACCAGCCTCTATCCTCAGCCAGTCACCGCAACAGATAACGGGACACACGGTCCAATCACAGCTTCTGTGGGGGCTTCCAACAGGATGGAAGATGAAACTCATCCCAATGGCAGACGGGCCTCGCACTCAGTTACAGGCTCCCTGGGAGCCTTCTCTTAGCCTCCCATCCCAGCCACCACAATGACCAAGAGGAGTCTGTTTGGATCTCAGCGCGGCGTGTGATAGAGTCTCAGTGAAACCCAGCAAGAGGGGAAGCCATGGCACAACGTACCTTGGGATAGGAGATTTCCTGCTGCCCAGGACAATAACGGGAAGACTAAATGGTACTTTTTGGAAGGCAAGGCCTCAGCACAGGAGTTCCTTCGGGCTCAGTGTTAAGGCCTCTTTTCCTGCTGGACTCCTCTGGACTGTCCGGCCACGTGACATCACCTGTATGCCTGTGTGCAGGCAAGATCATCCTGTGTGTCAAGGTCAGAAATAGATGTAGTGGAGAATGAACTGAATGAGGACTTGGAACTGTAACGAAATGAGCCAACGAACAAACTTCAGATGAATCCAGCAAAACTGTAAGAGGTTCAATGACAGTCTGAAACTGACACTGGATGGAGAACGTGTTACGTTTGAGGGCGAGCCAGTATACTCTGGAACAACCTTGGACATGGAACGAAGGTTTGGGCCACAAGTCAAAAAGACTAAACCTGCTACAGTGTATTGCCGACACCAACTGGGGCTCCTGTGTTTGGATCCTGCTCACATACTGCTGGATAGTTCGCCCAATACGTGAATCTGCCCTCTGGTCTGGTCACAGCAGCGCTGCCAAGATGGAAGTTATGCAGTCGTCCACAATTCATACAACAGCTGCAGCTGTAAGTTCCTCTCCAACCGCAGTGTGTGACCAAGAGTCTGATGTTCACCCTCTTGAGAATCGTAGAAAAGAACAGCTAATTCGGTATGGAAATCATCTCATTCCCACCTGAACATCATTACTGCTCACGTCTATGCAGGAATTGGAAACCCAAGTGCAGGCTGAAACCATCATCCCATTTTAAAGGTGTGCCAAGGCGACCAAGAAAACAGGAGCATTTGGGGATGTTAGGAGGGGAGCGGGCACGAAGAATCTGGTTTGCACAATAATTTTTCCACATAGACTCATAGACTCCAGGGTCAGAAGGGACCAATGTGATCATCTAGTCCGACCCCCTGCACAAAGCAGGCCACAGAACCCTACCCATCCACTTCTATAACAAACCCTAACCTATGTCTGAGTTATCGAAGTCTTCAAATTGTGGTTTGAAGACCTCAAGCTGCAGAGAATCCACCAGCAAGTGACCCACGCCCCATGCTGCAGAGGAAGGCGAAAAACCTCCAGGGCCTCTGCCAATCTGCCCCGGGGAGAAAATTCCTTCCCGACCCCAAATATGGCGATCAGCTAAACCCTGAGCATGTGGGCAAGACTCACAGCCAGCACTCAGGAAAGAATTCTCTGCAGTAACTCAGATCCCATCCCATCCAACATCCCATCACAGAACACTGGGCATACTTATCTGCTGATATCAAAGATCAATTGCCAAAATTAAGCTATCCCATCATACCATCCCTTCCATAAACTTATCAAGCTTAGTCTTAAAGCCAGATATGTCTTTTGCCCCCACTACTCCCCTTGGAAGGCTGTTCCAGAACTTCACTCCTCTAATGGTTAGAAACCTTCATCTAATTTCAAGTCTAAACTTCCTAGTATCCAGTTTATACCCATTTGTTCTTGTGTCTACATTGGTACTAAGCTTAAATAATTCCTCTCCCTCCCTAATATTAATCCCTCTGATATATTTATAAAGAGCAAGCATATCCCCCCTCAGCCTTCTTTTGGTTAGGCTGAACAAGCCAAGCTCTTTGAGTCTCCTTTCATAAGAGAGGTTTTCTATTCCTTGGATCATCCTAGCAGCCCGTCTCTGAACCTGTTCCAGTTTGAAGTCATCCTTCTTAAACACGGGAGACCAGAACTGCGCACAGTATTCCAGGTGAGGTCTCACCAGCGTCTTATATAACGCTGCTAACACCTCCTTATCTTTGCTGGAAATACCTCGCCTGATGCATCCTAAAACCGCATTAGCTTTTTTAACAGCCATATCCCATTGGCGGCTCATAGTCATCCTGTGATCAACCAATACCCCAAGGTCCTTCTCCTCCTCTGTTGCTTCCAACTGATGTGTCCCCAATGCATATCTACAATTCTTATTATTAATCCCTAAGTGCATGACCTTGCACTTTTCACTATTAAATTTCATCCTATTACTATTACTCCAGTTTACAAGGTCATCCAGATCTGCCTGTAGGATATCCCGGTCCTTCTCTGTGTTAGCAATACCCTCCAGCTTTGTTTCATCTGCAAACTTTATTAGCACATTCCCACTTTTTGTGCCAAGGTTAGTAATAAAAAGATTAAATAAGATTGGTCCCAAAACCGATCCTTGAGGAACTCCACTAGTAACCTCCTTCCAGCCTGATAGTTCACCCTTCAGTACGACCTGTTGTAGTCTCCCCTTTAACCAGTTCCTTATCCATCCTTTAATTTTCATATTGATCCCCATCTTTTCCAGTTTGACTAATAATTCCGCATGTGGAACCGTGTCAAATGCCTCACTGAAATAGAGGTAAATTAGGTCTACTGCATTTTCCTTTGTCTAAATAGTCTGTCACCTTCTCGAAGAAGGAGATCAGGTTGGTTTGGCACGATCTACCTTTAGTAAAACCATGTTGTAATTTGTCCCAATTACCACATGAACTGATTTATTTCAGTAAACGTCTCTCTCTTCTGGAACTGAGCTCGAAGGAACACGTGGACTTGGCCCCACTAAGGAAAATTGCAGAAAAGAGCACCCAAGAGTATCAGTCACAAGGTGAGCAGAGACACGCGCCCACTGCTGGTTTGTCCGACAAATCCTTCCAGCATGGTGGTCGCAGTGTCCTCGTCCCATGGCTTGTCCTCGTCCCATGGCTAACAGAGAGGGCACAAGAAAGAGCCTTCGATCAAGGCACATCAGCTCCAAGTCTATGGCTGAGGTGAATTCTCCCTGCACTGCAGGCTCCGAGCAGATGAGAGGCTGGTGTTTTGCTGTTGACCTGCACGCGGCCACTTCGGTTCCCTTCACAAAACCAGAACCGAACTGTCGGGCGGTTCAGAGGTTGGAAGTGGAGGCAGGAGACTGACTTTTCACTGGACCCCTCACACACTGGTGTACCTGGGGGTGTGGGAGCGGCTGACCTGGCCAAAATGGGAAGGCTGGAAACCGAGGTAGGAAAGACACCGGTTGCGGATAGCGACGCCCTAGCAAGGGAAATAGTCACTAAACCAACTGCTGAAAGAACCGATCCCGTGAGTGACGTGGAAGCGCCTCGGGCAGGAACGTTCCCTGTGATGAGTGTGGCCAGGACACGGGCGAGACGGGACAGGAGCTTCCACTCTGCGAGACGTGTCGTGAGCGGCGTTAGCCCCTGAGGAACGGGACGCGCCGACCTCTGGCTCCAGCCCTTCGCCAGGGGCCTGCGCGGGGCCAGCTCCACCCCGTGCCCCAGCCTGGCACGAGCCTTGGGGGACAGGAGCCCGGCCGGTGACAGGCCCAGGCAGGGGTCCCCGCCAGTACCCCAAGCGGGCCCAGCTCCGCCCCGTGCCCCGGCCTGGCCGAGCCTTGGGGGACAGGAGCCCCCGGCCTGGCCGAGCTTTGGGGGACAGGAGCCCCCGGCCTGGCACGAGCCTTGGGGGACAGGAGCCCGGCCGGTGATAGGCCTGGGCAGGGGTCCCCGCCAGTACCCCGAGTGGGCCCAGTTCCACCCCGAGCCCCCGGCCTGGCACGAGCCCTGGGGGGGACAGGAGCCCCCGGCCTGGCACGAGCCCTGGTGGGGGGACAGGAGCCCCCGGCCTGGCACGAGCCCTGGGGGGGGGACAGGAGCCCCCGGCCTGGCACGAGCCCTGGGGGGGGGACAGGAGCCCCCGGCCTGGCACGAGCCCTGGGGGGGGGACAGGAGCCCCCGGCCTGGCACGAGCCCTGGGGGGGGGGACAGGAGCCCCCGGCCTGGCACGAGCCCTGGGGGGGGGGACAGGAGCCCCCGGCCTGGCACGAGCCCTGGGGGGGGGGACAGGAGCCCCCGGCCTGGCACGAGCCCTGGGGGGGGGACAGGAGCCCCCGGCCTGGCACGAGCCCTGGGGGGGGGGACAGGAGCCCCCGGCCTGGCACGAGCCCTGGGGGGGACAGGAGCCCCCGGCCTGGCCCGAGCCCTGGGGGGGACAGGAGCCCCCGGCCTGGCACGAGCCCTGGGGGGGACAGGAGCCCCCGGCCTGGCCCGAGTCCTGGGGGGGACAGGAGCCCCCGGCCTGGCCCGAGTCCTGGGGGGGGGACAGGAGCCCCCGGCCTGGCACGAGCCCTGGAAGGGGGGGACAGGAGCCCCCGGCCTGGCCGAGCCCTGGGGGGGGGGACAGGAGCCCCCGGCCCGGCCCGAGCCTTGGGGGGGGGGACAGGAGCCCCCGGCCCGGCCCGAGCCTTGGGGGGGGGACAGGAGCCCCCGGCCCGGCCCGAGCCTTGGGGGGGGGGACAGGAGCCCCCGGCCTGGCACGAGCCCTGGGGGGGACAGGAGCCCCCGGCCTGGCACGAGCCCTGGGGGGGGGACAGGAGCCCCCGGCCTGGCCCGAGCCCTGGGGGGGGGGACAGGAGCCCCCGGCCCGGCCCGAGCCCTGGGGGGGGGGGACAGGAGCCCCCGGCCTGGCCGAGCCCTGGGGGGGGGGGGGACAGGAGCCCCCGGCCTGGCCGAGCCCTGGGGGGGGGGGGACAGGAGCCCCCGGCCTGGCCGAGCCCTGGGGGGGGGGGACAGGAGCCCCCGGCCTGGCCGAGCCCTGGGGGGGGGGGACAGGAGCCCCCGGCCTGGCACGAGCCCTGGGGGGGGGGGACAGGAGCCCCCGGCCTGGCACGAGCCCTGGGGGGGGGGACAGGAGCCCCCGGCCTGGCACGAGCCCTGGGGGGGGGGACAGGAGCCCCCGGCCTGGCACGAGCCCTGGGGGGGGGGACAGGAGCCCCCGGCCTGGCACGAGCCCTGGGGGGGGGGACAGGAGCCCCCGGCCTGGCCGAGCCCTGGGGGGGGGGGACAGGAGCCCCCGGCCTGGCCGAGCCCTGGGGGGGGGGGACAGGAGCCCCAGGCCTGGCACGAGCCCTGGGGGGGGACAGGAGCCCCCGGCCTGGCCGAGCCCTGGGGGGGGACAGGAGCCCCCGGCCCGGGCCGAGCCCTGGGGGGGGGGACAGGAGCCCCCGGCCCGGCACGAGCCCTGGGGGGGGGGGGGACAGGAGCCCCCGGCCCGGCACGAGCCCTGGGGGGGACAGGAGCCCCCGGCCCGGCACGAGCCCTGGGGGGGACAGGAGCCCCCGGCCCGGCACGAGCCCTGGGGGGGACAGGAGCCCCCGGCCTGGCCCGAGCCCTGGGGGGGGACAGGAGCCCCCGGCCTGGCCCGAGCCCTGGGGGGGGACAGGAGCCCCCGGCCCGGGCCGAGCCCTGGGGGGGGGGGGACAGGAGCCCCCGGCCTGGCCCGAGCCCTGGGGGGGGGGACAGGAGCCCCCGGCCTGGCCGAGCCCTGGGGGGGGGGGACAGGAGCCCCCGGCCCGGCACGAGCCCTGGGGGGGGGGACAGGAGCCCCCGGCCCGGCACGAGCCCGTCCCGGCCGGCGGGGGGAGCGGGCGGGGCCGGACGCCTGGGTCCATCCAGCCCTGCCCCCCCGTGCCTCAGTTTACCCGGCGGGCGCTGCGCCCCGCGCCCCTCCCCCATCCCCCCGGGGTGCCGCGCCCCCCCCCCCGCTCCCACCTGCGGCTCCGGCTCCGCCCCTCAGACCGGCTCCCGCTTCCGGCTCCCCCCGGCCCCGGGTCGGGGACGTCACGCGCGCCGGCCAATCAGCAGCGGCGCCGGTGGCGCCACGTCTGTTACCGGGGTAACCGCGTCAAACCCTCCCCCGCGCAGCGCCGCCTGCGGGCCGCGACCTCTGACCCCTGCGGGTCACTGCCCTGGCCCCGCCCTCGCGCGGTGACCTCTGACCCCACAGGAGCCGTGACCCCAACACCCCCCAGAGCTCCGACCTTTGACCCTGAGTCACCTGGCCCCGACCTCTGACCTTTAACCCCATTGTCAGTGTCACCTCCCCTAGGGCCCCTCCCCCAGACCCTGTCCCCTCTCCCCCCAGCGCCCCCCCGTGGGGACACCCCAGGCCTCTCCCTCCTCGCGCCCTCGGCTGACCCCGGCTGCCATCACTAGGCTCCAGGGTTAACGCCCCCCCCATGCTGGTGCCCCAGGAGCGGGGGTGGGGTTGGTGCAGAGCCCTGGGGGCAGGTGTCAGGGGGCGATTTTGACCCCGGCTGGGGGGTCAGAGGTCAGGGGTGAAGGAGCCACACCCGGACACCACACGGGAGCATCCCCTCGAGCTGGGTTTTTATTGACGGGCAGAAGGCAACGCCCCCCACTGGCTGCACTCAGAGCCCCCGGGACGGCAGCTAGAGGGGCAGCAGCAGCCCCTTGGTCAGGCCCTGCCGCCGGCATCGCCTCGGGGTCTTGCGGCACCGCTGCCGTCTACGCCTGTGGTGTTCGCTCCGCCTGCCCCGGCTCTGGGGGTGATGCCCTGCGGGAGAGACGGGGGGTGGCAGTTACCAGGGGTGTCTCCTGCCCTTCCCCCAGCTAGACCCCAGACCCCCTCTCAATGCCAGACCCCAATCCCTGCACCCCACCCCAATCTCAAACCTGTTCTCTGCCCCCCGTTATCAGACCTCAGTCCATCCTCTCTTCCCCTCAATGCCAGACCTCAATCTCTGCATCCCACCCCAATCTCAAACCCCAATCTCTGCACTGTTACCAGACCCACTCCCTGCACCCCACCCCATCCTACACTCCATTCTCTGCACCCCGTTACCAGACCCCAATTCCTCTCCTCTTCCCCTCAGTCCCATCCCCCAATCCTTGCCCCCCTCCACCTCAGTCCCCAACCCCATTCCTAGCACCCTGTGAGGAGACTCGAATACCCTTCCCTCTTTCCCTGATGCCATTCTCTGCCTCTGTCGGTTCTAGCCCCTAACCCTGACCCCACCTCGTTAGCAGATCCCATTCCCTGGCCCTGCTCACTCACCCCACCCACCCCACCCCTGATGCTGGGAGCAGCTCTCACTCCTGCCTTGGCCGTGGGGGATGATGCTGTCACAGGGGCACACCCCATTGTGTCTGGCCCCAAACCCGAGATCTCCTGCGAGCTGGCGCTGTGATCCCGACCAGCCTGAAATGACAGGAGACGTGTGTGTGTGTGTGTGTGTGTGTGTGTGTGTGTGTGTGTGTGTGTGTGTGTGTGTGTGTGTGTGTGTGTGTGTGTGTGTGTGTGGCTCCTCCCCCACCCAACTTCACCCTGTGACAGGGGACACTGACCTGGACACTCACAGAGCCCTGCTCCGGTTGCGCGCTGTCTGACTGGGTTCAGCTCCCCTTCCGCTCTGCGTCCACCACCTGCGTCAGACACGAGAAGGGAAGCTAAATGCTTGCCTGGTTCTGAGATGCGGCCCCTCTGGGGTGGGACACAGGGGCTGTTTATACAGGGACCCCTCGCCCAGTGCCGAGATGCAGCTGGCTCTGGGGTGGAGTGTGGGGGCTGGTTATACAGGTACCCCCATCCCCTCTCACCTGGCACATGGGCCGAGCAGGCTGCCATGCCTACAGACAGCAGGAACAGGGACAGGAGTTGGTCCATTTTGGCAGCGCTGTCTCGGGGCTGCCACAGCCTTTATATGCCAGCGGCTGCCGTCCCGGTGCCAGACCAGTGCCCATTGGCTGCGGTTTGGCCCAGCGGGGGGGACCCATTGTTCTGTCACCCTGACGACTCTGACGGGAACCGAGCAGGAAGGATTAGTGCAGAACGGTGACTTTTGGGCTGATTCCCAGAGCGTGCAGTGCCCCAGGGCTTCCCCATTCCAGAGCCTTCCTGGCACCCCAGGCCCCCCCAGCTCGGGGAAATGAAACAGAGAGCTGGGATAGAACCCAGGAGTCCTGCCCCCTCCAGACCAACCTGGGTCTAACCCACCAGAGCCCACTCCGCTCCCAGAGCTGGGGACAGAACCCAGGAGTCCTGCCCCCCCAGACTCACCTGGGTGTAAACCACCAGAGCCCACTCCCCTCCCAGAGCTGGGATAGAACCCAGGAGTCCTGCCCCCCCGACCCACCTGGGTCTAACCCACCAGAGCCCACCCCCCTCCCAGAGCTGGGGACAGAACCCAGGAGTCCTGCCCCCCCAGACCCACCCGGGTGTAAACCACCAGAGCCCACCCCCCTCCCAGAGCTGGGGACAGAACCCAGGAGTCCTGCCCCCCCAGACCCACCTGGGTGTAAACCACCAGAGCCCACTCCCCTCCCAGAGCTGGGATAGAACCCAGGAGTCCTGCCCCCCCGACCCACCTGGGTCTAACCCACCAGAGCCCACCCCCCTCCCAGAGCTGGGGACAGAACCCAGGAGTCCTGCCCCCCCAGACCCACCTGGGTGTAAACCACCAGAGCCCACTCCCCTCCCAGAGCTGGGATAGAACCCAGGAGTCCTGCCCCCCCGACCCACCTGGGTCTAACCCACCAGAGCCCACCCCCCTCCCAGAGCTGGGGACAGAACCCAGGAGTTCTGCCCCCCCAGACCCACCTGGGTGTAAACCACCAGAGCCCACTCCCCTCCCAGAGCTGGGCATAGAACCCAGGAGTCCTGCCCCCCCCGACCCACCTGGGTGTAAACCACCAGAGCCCACTCCCCTCCCAGAGCTGGGGACAGAACCCAGGAGTCCTGCCCCCCCAGACCCACCTGGGTCTAACCCACCAGAGCCCACCCCCCTCCCAGAGCTGGGGACAGAACCCAGGAGTCCTGCCCCCCCAGACCCACCTGGGTGTAAACCACCAGAGCCCACTCCCCTCCCAGAGCTGGGGACAGAACCCAGGAGTCCTGCCCGCCCAGACCCACCTGGGTGTAAACCACCAGAGCCCACTCCCCTCCCAGAGCTGGGCATAGAACCCAGGAGTCCTGCCCCCCCAGACCCACCTGGGTCTAACCCACCAGAGCCCACCCTCCTCCCAGAGCTGGGGACAGAACCCAGGAGTCCTGCCCCCCCAGACCCACCTGGGTGTAAACCACCAGAGCCCACTCCCCTCCCAGAGCTGGGGACAGAACCCAGGAGTCCTGCCCCCCCAGACCCACCCGGGTGTAAACCACCAGAGCCCACTCCCCTCCCAGAGCTGGGGACAGAACCCAGGACACTCTGTTCCCCAGGAGTTGCATTGGGGGGACACAGGGCCTGCTCTGGGGTGAGATGGGGAACCCTGCTAGATGATGCAGGAGGGACACAGCATGAGCCCCATGCCCTGCGTGCTGCCATCCCCGCCTCGTGCCCATTCCCCGGCTGGCCCCTGGGTGGCGCTGTGAGACTGTGCGCTCCAGCTGCTGTGGGTTCAGGGGGGTTCCCAGGCTAGGGGTCAGCTGTGCTCCCTGGAGGGGAGCGGTGGGGTGGATCTGAACCCCTGTTCCCCCCTCCCCAGGGCGGGGGACACAAAACAAATAACCCCCCAGAGGGGGACACATACCCGGTCCTGGTGCCACCTGGAGTCTGGGGCCAGCCCCCAGCGGGCGCAGGCTGCTTCAGAGAGGGGCGGGAAGATTTCAGGGGGCATGAGGGCCAGGGGCGCACTCTGGGGCTAAGGGGGCACCCGGGGGGGCTGGGCTGCCGAGGTGGGGCTTGGGGGGGCCTGGGGTCTGCAGAGCTGTGGACACCTAGAGGGCTGGGGGTGGGGTGGCAGGGGCACCTGGGGGTTGGGGCTGGATCCTATTTGGAGCGGGTGAGTTTGGGGCTCAGAGACGTCTCGCAGTGTGGGGGGGTCAGTGCATGGGAACTGAAATGGGAGGAAACCCCACACCCCTCCGGTTCCCTGCAAACAAAACCGCAGGGCCCTGCACTGGGGGGAGGGGGGAAGATTCTGCTCCCCCAGTGCAGGGCCCCTCCTACCCCGAGAGCACCATGTGTGACTCAGCACAGAACCATCTGCGAGTCTGGGCCTGGGCAGCCTCTGGCCGTCGCTGGGGCATCGGGGGGGGGGGAGGCGCTGCCAGTTACAGCAGGAATGTGCATGTCACAGAGCGCCTAGAGACCCCAGCCGGATCGTGGCCCAGCCGCCATCGGTGCACAGACCCTGAGTGAGATCAGGGCCCCGATGCACCGGGAAGTGCCCAGAGCCCCCAGAGTGAGATTGTGGCTCATGGCGTCAGATACTGCACAGACCCTGAGCGAGATCAGGGCCCCGACGCACCAGGAAGTGCCCAGAGCCCCGAGTGAAATCGGTGCCCCATTGCACCTGGCGCTGTTCAGCCCCCGTGACTAGGATCAGCCCCCCCCCCCGTGGTGCCGGGAGCTGCCCATACCCTGAGATCGGTGCCCCATCGCGCCAGGCCCTGCCCTGCCCAGCCCCCCCAAGCGAGATCAGGGCCCTGACACACCGGGAAGTGCCCAGAGCCCCCAGATTGAGATCGGGGCTCATGGCATCAGATGCTGCATAGACCCCACGTGAGACTGGGGCCCATTGCACCGATCGCTATACAGACTCTGACTGACGTCGGTGTCCCATCATGCCTGGTGCTGCTAAACCCCCTGACTGAGAGAGGCACCCCATCATGCTGGGCCCTGCTCTGCCCAGTCCCCCAGACTGAGATGAGGGCCCCATCGCAACAGGCGCTGCCCAGACCCCAACTGAGATTGGGCCCTCATCCCTGCCCAGCCCCCCAGACTGAGATGAGGGCCCCATCACAACAGACGCTGCCCAGACCCCAACTGAGATTGGGGCCTCATCCCTGCCCAGCCCCCAAGACAGATCAGGGCCCCATCAGGCCGGGCGCTGCCCAGACCCTGATGGAGATCTGGCTCCACATTGTGCTGGGCGTTGCTCTGACCCGGGCTAAGGTCAGGCCCCAGCACTCAGTCACTGCACAGAGATCGCGCCCCCTCCCCATTGCACGGGGGTTGCACACACCCAGACTGGGCAAGTGTGTCTCTGTGAGTGTGGCCCCACATGCTGACACACCTGTGTGATGGAGTAGGGTCTGTCTGTGTGGGGGATGGGAGAGCAGGGGGTGACTTTAGGTGAGGGACAGGATCTAAGCCTGTAACCTGAGCCAGGTAGCGGGGAGAGGGTTAGCACCTTTGTCTGGGAAGCTGGACAAAGGAATCGGCCGGCTGGAGGAGGGGCAGTTCAGTTTCGGTTTTGGGCTGGGTGAGGGGAATTCAGGGGATCCTATGTGTGACGAACTGGGAAAGTTCTTAATGTTTTATCTGAATACTGTATTGGTGCCTCAGTGTCCCCATGGCAGTTCTTAAGTATCTGGCAGAGCAAAGGGCCAGTGCCCCTAAATGCCTGACACTCTGTCTCCTAGCAACTGATGGCCTGGGCCCCCCCTCTGCAAAGGTGCCAGCTGAAGGTGTTGGAGACAAAGGGATCAGGTGACCTCCTGGCCCGGGAAAGGGGCTGAGCAGAGAGGAGGGGCTGGGAGGGGTGGTTAGTCTGGAGCTGGCTGGGGTCGAGGGTGGAGGGCAGACCTGGGGGTCTGGCTCACTGCCCCCCAGAATGGACCTGGCTGAGGGGTCCGGTTCTCTGTACCTACAAGCTCTGTTTTAGACCCTGTTCCTGTCATCGAATAAACCTCTGTGTTACTGGCTGGCTGAGAGTCACGTCTGACTGCAAAGTGGGGGTGCAGGACCCTGTAGCTCCCCCAGGACCCCGCTGGGGTGGACTCGCTATGGGAAGCGCACGGAGGGGCAGAGGATGCTGAATGCTCCAAGGAGAGACCCAGGAGGTGAAGCTGTGTGAGCTTCTTGCCCTGAACAAGTCTGCTCCAAGGGAGAGGAGGCTCCCCAAAGTCCTGCCTGGCTTGGTGGGGAGCAGTTCCAGAGCATCGCCCGGTGACTCCGTGACACTATGCTGGGATCCAAACGCCCTGAACCCCCAGAAGGACTCGATTGAGGGGTCCTGACTGTGCCTGCAAGCTCTGCTGTAACCTGTGTTCCTTTTGTCCAATAAACCTTCTGTTTTACTGGCTGGCTGAGAGTCACTGTGGGTCCCAGGAAGAGGGGTGCAGGGCTGGACCCCCCCACACACACACTCCGTGACAACTGGCAGCAGCGGCGGGAGATACTGCACCCCGTGGACAGCGCTTCCTGCAGTAAGTGACTGGGGAGCAGTAAAACGAAGGGACGATTGTAGGGGTGATTAACCCCTGGGAGTGTGTGCCCAGTGAGAAGGGCTTTGCAGTAACAGGGTCCCCCGGGGGACTGCAGTGAGTGGAGGAGTCTACAGCTCGACCCTGGCAGAGAGGTGGTGACCTCAAGAAGGGCTGGTGCGCTAGGGGGTCTCCCTGGAAACTTTGGGAAGCGGCGAGCACCCCGGCCTGTGAGTGCCCAGCAGGAAGATGTATGCCAAGCTGCGCAAGTACGAGCTGGTGGAGCTGTGCAAGCAGAGGGGGCTGCGCCCGGGGAGACTCACCAAAGACCAGCTGATTGCCCAGCTGGAGCAGGGAGACCGCATGAATGAACGGAGCCCTGTCTCTGAGGGAAGCAGCTGGGCAGATGCAGCGCAGGCACCAGTGTCTGTCCCCGCTGGGACTGGTCAGCTGGCGGACGAGGGCTTCCTGAGACCCCCCTTCCTAGGCCTAGGGGAAGGGCGGGGAGGAGCCCAGTGTATACCGAGGGCATCGTAGTGACATCCCCCAGCAGGGGAGCCTCCCGGCAATGCTCGGCATCCGTGGAGCGGATGCGGCTGGAATATGACAGGGAGCTGAGACGGGAAGAGCTCGAGTTAAAGAGGCACGAACTGAAGGAACAGGAGATCCAGCGTAAACATGAGGAGAACCAGCGCCAGCGTGAGCTGGAGGAGAAGGAGAAACAGCGTAAACATGAGCTGGAGCTGGCCCGGCTGAGGAGCAGTGGGGCCCCGGCTGCAGTGAGTGAGGGGGGACCCAAGCCTATAAAGAGCTTTGATAAAGGCTTGCTGGCCCGGCGTAAGGAGGGAGAGGACATAGATACCTTCCTGACGACCTTTGAGAAGGCCTGCGAGCTGCACAGGGTTGACCCTGCAGACAGGATCGCAGTTCTCACCCCCTTACTGGACTCCACAGCCGTGGAGGTGTACAGCCGACTGAAAGGGGCGGAGGCAGGGGACTACGAACTGTTCAAACAGGCCCTGCTCCGCGAGTTTGGGCTGACTCCAGAGATGTACCGGGAAAGGTTCCAGAGCCAGCGTAAAACCCATGAGGTCACATACCTACAACTGGTCAACTGGGCGCAGGGGTATGCCCGCAAGTGGACAGCTGGGGCCCAAACTAAAGAGGACCTGCTTGACCTATTCATACTGGAGCACCTGTACGAGCAGTGCCCGTCTGACCTGAGGCTGTGGTTGATGGACCAGAAGCCAGAGAACCCGCAGCATGCAGGCCAGCTGGCCGACCAATTTGTGGACAGTCGGGCAGGGGATGGCAGGGAGGAGTCTCGAAGGAGCAGGCCTGCCTCAACGCAGAGAGAGAGTCATCATGGGACCTCCCAGGGGGGGCCTATGGAGAACCCCCACTAAAGGGGAACCTCCAGCGTCAGATCCATCCGACCCACTTGAGGGGACCCATGAGACATGGGCTGCTATCACTGTGGCCAACGAGGCCACATACAGGCCCAGTGCCCCAAGCTCAGGGACAGACCGAGCAGACCCAACCCGCAGAGTTGACTGGGTAAAGACCCAGTCAGAGGAGGGGCAACGTTATCAGAAAAGGGGGGCTGGCAGCGTACAACCTGTGAAGGAGGGAAGAGGGCCCCAGGTCAGCTTCTCTGGGGGGCTGGATGCTCCAGGCTCTGGATTTTTGGTTTACAGGGTGGGCGCAGGGCTGCCCCTCCGGACAGAGTGCCTTGTTCCCCTGGAGGTAGATGGGAGGAAAGTCACTGGGTACTGGGACACGGGCGCAGAGGTGACGCTGGCCCAGCCCGAGGTGGTGGCCTCAGATCAGATGGTGCCCAACACCTACCTGACCCTGATGGGTGTGGGCGGGACCCCATTCAAGTTGCCTGTGGCGAGGGTACACCTGAAGTGGGGGGCCAAGGAGGGCCCCAAGGACGTGGAGGTACACTCATATTTGCCCACGGACGTGTTAATGGGAGGGGACCTCGAGGACTGGCCAAGTAACACCCAGAGTGCCCTGATCGTGACTCTCAGTCAGAGTCGGCGCAGGGCACTGCGCCCCGACAACGGGGAAGGTACTCTGCCCGAGGTGCAGGACCCTAACCTGGTGGGGAGGGAACGCCCAGGGACATGGCTCAGAGAGGCTGCGGCCTCAGACCCAGCCAGCGAGAGAGAGCAGGTCCCCATCCCTGTCCCAGCTGCTGAGTTCCAGGCCGAGTTGCAGAAAGATCCCTCCTTGCGGAAGCCCAGGGACCGGGCTGACCTTAGTGTGGTACAGACCAAGAGGAGAGGTTGCAAGGAGAGGTTCCTGTGGGAGAAGGGGTTCCTGTACCGAGAATGGGCTCCCCCACGGGAAGTAGAGTCATGGGGGATCAGGAGGCAGCTGGGGGTTCCCCAGAAGTTTTGCCACAAGCTGCTGTACCTGGCCCATGACGTCCCTCTCGCAGGGCACCAGGGAATCCGGCGCACCAGGCAGAGGCTGCTACAGAACTTTTACTGGCCTGGGGTCTTTACCCATGTCTGTCAGTACTGCCAATCCTGTGACCCCTGCCAGACGGTGGGGAAGGCCCAGGACAAGGGGAAAGCGGCTTTGAGGCCTTAACCCATCATGGAAGAACCTTTCCAGAAGGTGGCCATGCACATAGTGGGACCTCTCAGCAAGGCGACCCAGTCGGGGAAGAAATACATCCTGGTGGTGGTAGATTTTGCCACTCGCTACCCCGAGGCGGTGGCCTTGTCCTCTATCGAAGCAGACACAGTGGCAGATGCGCTGCTGACAATTTTCGGCTGGGTGGGGTTCCCCAAGGAAGTCTTAATGGACCAGGGGTCCAACTTCATGTCGTCCCTGCTCCGATGCTTGTGGGAAAAATGTGGGGTCTGGCACAACTGGGCCTCACCGTATCACCCCCAGTCCAAGGGGCTGGTGGAAAGGTTCAACGGGACGCTGAAGATGATGCTAAAAACATTTATGAACCAGCACCCGCAGGACTGGGACAAGTACTTACCTCACCTGCTGTTCGCGTAGAGGGAGGTACCCCAGGAATCTACTGGGTTTTCGCCTTTCGAACTGTTGTATGGAAGGCGGGTAAGGGGGCTCCTGGACCTGAGGAGAGACGAATGGGAGGGGAAGGCCACTCCTGAGGGAGAGTCAGTGGTGGAGTATGGCCTGACCTTCCGGGAAAGACTGGCCAAGCTCATGGGCTTGGCCAGGGAGAATCTGGCCTGAGCTCAGAGGAAGCAGGTCTGGTATGACCGCACGGCGCGGGCCCGCGCCTTCGCCTTCGTCACCAGGGATCAGGTGCTGATTCTCATCCCCGTGAGGAAAAACAAACTCCAGGCTGCCTGGGAAGGGCCCTTCAAGGTTATCAAGCAACTAAATGAGGCAAACTATGTGGTGGAGCTGTCGAACCGGGCACACCGCCGTCGGGTATTTAAGATTAAGCTTGATAAGTTTATGGAAGGGATGGTATGACAGGAGAGCCTAATTTTGGCAATTGATCTTTGACTATCGCCAGATAAGTATGCCCAGTGGTTGGTGATGGGATGTTGGATGGGATGGGATCTGAGTTACTGCAGAGAATTCTTTCCTGAGTGCTGGCTGGTGAGTCTTGCCCACATGCTCAGGGTTTAGCTGATCGCCATATTTGGGGTCGGGAAGGAATTTTCTCCCCGGGGCAGATTGGCAGAGGCCCTGGAGGTTTTTCGCCTTCCTCTGCAGCATGGGGCATGGGTCACTTGCTGGTGGATTCTCTGCAGCTTGAGGTCTTCAAACCACAATTTGAAGACTTCAATAACTCAGACATCGGTTAGGGGTTTGTTATAGAAGTGGATGGGTAGGGTTCTGTGGCCTGCTTTGTGCAGGGGGTCAGACTAGATGATCACATTGGTCCCTTCTGACCCTAGAATCTATGAAACTATGAATCTATGTGAACATGATGAAGCCATACTATGACAGAGGGAATGTGGTGTTGGCCGTGTGTGGACATTGGGAGGGGCAGGGAGATGACCCCTTAGTAGATCTATTCCCTGGGACAAAAGCTGGTTCCCCCCTGGAGGCGATTCCCCTCTCTGATCAGCTGACCCCGGGCCAGCACGCTGAGATCAGGGGGGTGCTGCATCTGTACCGACAGCTGTTTTCCAACCAGCCTGGACGCACTAATTTGACTGTCCACCGGGTGGAGACCAGGTCACATCCCCCTATAAGATGCTCCCCTTTTCGGGTCACTGGTAAAACTGCCCAGGATCTTGAAAGAGAGGTCAGGGACATGCTGGCTTTGGGGGTGATCCAGCCATCTTCCAGCCCTTGGGCCTCGCCAGTGGTGCTAGTCCCCAAGAAGGATGGGTCAATCCGGTTCTGTGTGGACTATCGAAAGCTGAATGCCATCACCGTATCTGATGCCTACCCTATGCCCAGGCCTGACGAGCTCCTAGACAAGCTGGGAGGTGCTCGGTACCTCACCACTATGGATCTTACCAAAGGCTACTGGCAAGTGCTGCTGGACGCAGATGCCAGGCTGAAATCAGCCTTTATCACCCCTCTGGGGCTCTATGAGTTTCTGACCCTGCCCTTCGGCCTCAAGGGAGCGCCGGCCACCTTCCAGCGCCTGGTGGATCAGCTACTGAGGGGGATGGAGAGTTTTGCCGTGGCGTATATTGACGACATTTGTGTCTTCAGCCAGACCTGGGAGGACCACATGTCCCAGGTTAAACAAGTCCTAGACTGACTCCGAAAGGCTGGGTTAACAGTAAAGGCTGAGAAGTGCAAGGTGGGGATGGCTGAAGTATCTTACCTGGGCCATCGGGTGGGGAGCGGCTGCCTGAAGCTGGAACCAGCCAAGGTGGAGGTAATCAGAGACTGGCCTGCCCCCCAAACCAAAAAGCAGGTCCAGGCCTTTATTGGGATGGCGGGGTACTATCGAAGGTTCGTGCCCCACTTTAGTGCCATAGCCGCCCCCATCACTGAACTGTGCAAAAAGGGGAAGCCAGACAAGGTGATCTGGACTGAGCAGTGCCAGCAGGCTCTCCGGGCGCTGAAGGAGGCTCTGGTCAGTGGCCCAGTTCTGGCAAACCCAGATTTTGACAAGCCCTTTATGGTGTTCACTGACGCCTCAGACACGGGACTGGGGGCGGTGTTAATGCAGGAGGATGAAAAGGGGGAGAGACACCCCATCGTGTACCTGAGTAAGAAGCTGCTACCCTGGGAGCAGAACTACGCGGCCATCAAGAAGGAATGCATGGCCATGGTGTGGGCCCTTAAGAAGCTAGAGCCATATCTCTTTGGGCGACACTTCACCGTGTACACCGACCACTCTCCCCTGACCTGGCTGCACCAGATGAAAGGAGCCAACGCCAAACTCCTGAGGTGGAGCCTGCTCCTGCAGGACTATGACATGGACGTGGTCCATGTGAAGGGAAGTGCCAACCTGACAGCGGATGCGTTGTCCCGGAGAGGGGGCCCTGAACTTCCCCAGGTCACTGGGCAGAGTGACCCTGGTCAGTTCAGTCTCAAAGGGGGGAGAGATGTGATGGAGTAGGGGCTGTCTGTGTGGGGGATGGGAGAGCTGGGGATGTCTTTAAGCCTACGTCCACACTACAGCTTTAAATCGATATTAGTAAAATCGATTTTATAAAACAGGTTTTATAAAATCGATTTTACGCATCCACACTAGGGCACATTACTTCGGTGGTGTGCATCCATGGTCCCAGGGTACCATCGATTTCCGGAGCGGTGCACTCTGGGTAGCTCAGTAAAAGAATAGGACCAATAACTTCGATATCCGTCCACACTAACCCTAAATCGATTTAGTAATATCGATTTTAGGGTTACTCCTTTCGTTTAGCTGGAGTACAGAAATCGATTTTAAGACTCCTTAAAATCGATTTTAAGTGCCTTGTAGTGTGGACGGTTACAGCGTTAAATCGATTTAACGCTGTTTAAATCGATTTAATGCTGTAGTGTGGACCTGGATCTTTAAGACAGGATCTTTAAGCCTGTAACCTGAGCCAGGTAGGGGGGAGGGGGTTAGCACCGGGGCCCGGGAAGCTGGACAAAGGAATCGGCCAGCTGGAGGAGGGGCAGTTCAGTTTCGGTTTTGGGCTGGATGAGGGGAATTCAGGGGATCCTATGCTGGACTTAAGCACCCTGAAACTCCAGCAGGACTCGATTGAGGGGTCCTGACTGTGCCTGCAAGCTCTGCTGTAACCTGCGTTCCTGTTGTCCAATAAACCTTCTGTTTTACTGGCTGGCTGAGAGTCACTGTGGGTCCCAGGAAGAGGGGTGCAGGGCCGGACTCCCCCACACTCCGTGACAACCTGTGCTGAGTGTGACACTCTGCCGGGCCCATCTGGGTGTGTTTGCACTGGTGCCAGAGCCTGCGCCAGCCACAGGGTACGGGATCCCCTGAGGGATCCCCGAGCCCCGGTACTGAACATAAGAGTGGCAGGACTGGGTCAGAGCAAAGGTCTGTCTAGCCCAGTGTCCTGTCTGCCGACAGTGACCAGTGCCAGGTGCCCCAGAGGAACTGAACAGAACCAGGAACCATCCAGTGATCCATCCCCTGTCGCCCATCCCCAGCTTCTGGCAAACAGAGGCCAGGAACCCCATCCCTGTCCATGCTGGCTAATAGCCATTGACGGACCTGTCCTCCATGAACTTATCTAATTCTTTTTTTAGCCCTGTCATAGTCTTCACCTTCACAACATCCTCTGGCAGAGAGTTCCACAGGCTGACTGTGTTGTGTGAAGAAATAGGTCCTTTGTTTTAAACCTGATGCCTATTAATTTCATTGGGGAAAAAAACAAACAAAAAGACGAGGAGTATTTGTGGCACTTTAGAGACTAACAAATTTATTTGAGCATAAGCTTTTGTGGGCTACAGACCCACTTCTTCGGATGCATGGAGTGAAAATACAGTAGGAAGATAGATATACAGAGAGAACATGAAAAGATGGGCATTGCCATAGTCTCATTACGGTTTGTACGGCCATCACCATTGTTTCATGTCGTGTATAGCTTTGCGCAGTGGCAGTATCGTAGCCAATGAGGTTAATCCGAGGCGCAATTATTGCTAGTTGAAAATCTCTTCCTACTGTATTTCCACCCCATGCATCCCACGAAGTGGGGTTTAGCCCAGGGAAGTTTATGCTCAGATAAATGTGTTAGTCTCTAAGGCAGTGGTCCCCGCCAGGGCATCCATGTGCACCTGTCTACTGGCCGCCGGACAAGCAGCTGCCAAAATGCCGCCGAGAAGCAGCAGGTCAAGAAGTGCTGCCACCGAAATGCCGCTGATTTTCAGCGGTGACGGTTCTTGACGTTGCTGCTTCTCGGCAGCATTTCGGCAGCTGCTTGTCCGGCACCACAGTCCTGGGTCTGGCGCCTGCCCCATGGGAGAGGTTGGGGCCCCCTGCTCTGAGGTGCCACACGGACTCCTCGTTCTTTTTGCTGATACAGACTAACCCAGTTACCCCTCTGCAGCCTAATGTCATTGGGTGACCCCTAGTTCTTGGGCTATGAGCAGGAGTAAATAACACTTCCCTGTTCCCTCTCTCCACACCAGCCATGATTCTATAGACCTCAGCCATATCCCCTTAGGCGTCTCTTTTCTAAACTGAACAGTCCCAGTCTGATTAATCTCTCCTCCCACCGCAGCTGTTCCACGCCCCTAACAGGGTTTTTTGCCCTTTTCTGAACCTTTCCCAAGTCCAATAGATCTTTTCCGAGATGGGGTGACCACATCTGCAGGCTCCCAGCTGCCCCTGCCCTAGAGCGGGACCCACAGGTGCAGGGACGGAAACGTCTGGGCAGATGTGGGGAGCCTGGCCAGAGGGGCTGGCTCGGTGTTCGCCCTGCCCCCGGAGTGGGGAGGGACCGGAGCTGTCTAGTCCCCACCCGCCGGGTCAGAGTCTCAGTCAGAGAGCCCTGGCAGCTGGCGCGGCTTCTTCAGAGAACCCAGGCGTCCGGCCGGGCCCCTGCACTCGCCTCTCTGCAAGGCCAGGGCAGGCAGCGACCCGCTGGGGAGGGGCAGGGCCATGAGGCGTCGGCCCGGGAGCTGGGACCCCCTCGCATGGAATGGCCCCTGGAAAGGGCTGCTGCTGGCAGGTGAGAGCAGGGCATGGGCGGGGGTTGGGGAGCTTCGGGCAGAGGGTGGGGGACACTGTCTCAGTGGGCTGGGAGCACGTCCGCTGACCCGGCCCTGCCCTGGGGGTGTCAGAGCCCGGGGGGGGACACTGACCCAGGGGGCGGGGGGCCCCGCCGGCCCCACCCTGGGGGTGTCAGAGCCTGGGGAGGTCACAGGTTTGACTATCAGGGGCTTTGGGGAGACCCCCCCATCTCCCTGCCCCCCACCCCACCCGATCTGCACCCCACCCTCTGCTCAGCGACTGGGGAGCGACAGCTGGAGCCTGGGGCAGGTCCCCCCAGTCGGAGTTGGGTCTGGAAGGGGGGGCAGGACCGGCCCAGGGTCTGCCCCGCTCCCCGCGCTCTCTGGCCGGGTGTAGCCGGGCGGCTGCTCCCCCCGGGCCAGGCACTCGCTGGTCCCGTCCCCCCAGGCCCCGACTGACCCCCCACGCCCCGGCCCCTCGCTGCCCAGCTGAGACTCTCCTTCCCCCGCAGCCTCCGTCCTGGGCTCCTGCTTCCAGCCGGCGCCGGGCCAGACCCAGACCCCAGTGACCATCGTCCTCACCCCGCCGAGCCCTGTGGTGGGGGGGAACGTCAGCCTGGCCCCGCAGAATCCGCCACAGGACTTCGTGCTCTGCAGCTGGTACCGATCAGCGACCGCTGCTGAAACCAGCCGGATCCTCACCTGCTTCCCACACACCCCCCTGGTTCAGCAGAACGGCCCGGCCCACACGGGGCTGGAGACAGCGGGGCCGGGCTGCGCCCTGCACATCACGGGGTTAACGCTCAACGACACCGGGAACTACACGGTGCAGATACAGAGCCCGACTAGCCCCGGTCTCGGCACGGTGGTTCTGCGCGTCTATGGTAAGTGCCACCCCGGGAGCTGCGCTGACCCGTCCGTGTCCCCCTAGTCCCTCCCTCGCCGCCCCAGCGATGGGGCTCTGGGCGTCTCCCCTGGGGATGAGCCCGGCTAGGACGTGGGGGGAACGTGCCCCCAAACACAGACACCGTGGGGTATCCTGGGACTCCCGGCCCCCTGCTTCTCCTGGGAGATGGTGCTCCCCAGAAATATGGGGCCCTGGGGGCCCCCCATCCTGCCATTACCCCCCCGGCTCTGGATCTCCCTGGCAGTGCCAGCAGTGTGGGGTTGAGTCTGACTGGGCATAGGGGGGTCCCTGGGCTTCCTAGCACATCACCAGAGCCCAAACAGGGTCCCGGGTGAAATGGATTTGCTGAGTCCCAGCTCGGTTCCTGGCCCCTGAGTGGGATCCAGCCCCTCGCTGGCAGCCGCAGCAAAGGGGCCAAGGGCTGGGCCAGAGACCCTGAGATCCCCTGGGGTTTGGGGCACACGCTGATGAGGGGGGCTGTGTGTGTTGTGACAGGAGATCTCCCTCATGCCGCCTGCCTCAACTCTGCTCTGGGCATGGAGCAATCAGGCTCCAAGGACCCAGTCCCCCCCGCCTCTCTGGTGCCCCAGGGTCTCTGGTGTCTGCAGTGTCCCTCTGCCTGTCCCAGCCCCTCCAGCTCCCCCCATCCCCCCCATCCCATCCTGTTATCTCAGTGTCCTCCCACCCCACAGCTTCCTGCCACCACAGCCTCTCCGGCCGCTAGCATCTCCCCCCATCCCAGCATCTCTGCCTTGCCAACTCGAGTGAGCATTAACCTGCCTGGGGAGAACTGGGTCGTGCTGCCCCAGGGCTGCAGGTGGGGCTGGGCGTGGGGGTGTGGGGACAGGCAGCACCATCACAATTCCCTGTTCATGGAGCTCTGGGACGTGGCCCTCGGTGCTGCGGGGGGGGGGGGTATGGCTGGTTCTGGGGGCACTGGAAAGGGGGGTTCCTCCAGGGCGTGGAAGTGGGGTCCATGCTGGGTGTGGGAACAGGGTGTCCCATGCTGTGAGGGGGAGTCTGGGTTGGGGAAGGGTGTCTGTCCTGGGGGTTCGGAGGCACATCTATGCCAGGAAGTGCCAGGGCCCCTCTCCCTGTGTGTGTGATTGGTGCTGCTGTGACACCCTCTCTTGAGCGCTGGGCTGTTTAGGGAGGCAGATTCACCCCTTTTCCCTCTGGCTCCATTGGGAGCTGTGCCTCTTTGGGACACTCTCCCAGCCCCATCCATGTGTCCTCACCTGGAACCAGGATCGGGTCACCGGGGCTCGAGATCAAGGTTCTGTATTCAGCTGATGGTTCCCTCCCCAGACTCTGCCTCCCCAGGTGTCCATGGGCTGCTCTCCCCTCTCTCTAGCACAGGGGTTCTCAAACTGGGGGTTGGGACCCCTCAGGGGGTCACAAGATTACTACATGGGGATTCGCAAGCTGTCAGCCTCCACCCCAAACCCCGCTTTGCCTCCAGCATTTATAATGGCGTTAAATATAGAAAGAAGTGTTTTTAATGTATAAGGGGAGAGTGGCACTCAGAGGCTTGCTGTGTGAACGGGGTCACTAGTACAAAAGGCTGAGAACCCCTGCTCTAGCACAGCCTGCTCCCCTACCACAGTGTCCATCTTGCAGTGTGATCAGTGCAAAGATCTTCGCACTCCCTAGTACAAAGCAGGCCCCCTGGCTCACACTGTATGATTCTCAGTCTCAGTTTCCCTCCCTCTTTGCAGGGAGGAGCAGGCTCACTGGACCTGATCCTGGTCCCACTTGCCCCAGTCCAGCGCTGCTGCCCAGGCCCCAGTGGGAGTGCGGGTGGAATTGGGAGATTGATGGGGGCTGTGGGACAGGGATCTGGGGGTGCAGGAGCCCGTTCCCCACTGGTGCCTCCGTAGAGCCAGTGCCCATCTCTGTTGGGAAGCCAGGAGCTGTGGTCACCTTGTGCTTCAACTTCTAGTGGCATGTAGGGCCAGTTTGTTTTTTCCACCCCCACACACATGGTAACGGGTGGGGCAGAGGGAGCCCTACTGCTGTGGATGATGGGGGGTCCCTGTGAGCTCTGTGGGGTGCCTGCCAGGCTGCCCCATCCCTGGCTAATCACCCTGGGGCCCATTCCCAGTGTCTTCTTGCCCAGGGAAGTGGCCACAGAAGAAAGTTGTGTCTCTGGCAGTCGACCCATCTGCTTTCAGAGGGAGGAAACCCCGCAGATCTCTGTGCGCCGCCCCCCTAGGAGGGAACCTTGCTGCTCTCTGTGCCCATCAACTGCCCCCTGGGCCTGCTGCCACATGGGACTCAGCAGAGAACCTGGAGTTTCATCTGCCTGTGGCTGTGGGACCTGGACCCTTGGGTTCAATTCCCAGCTCTGCCTCTGACCCTCTGGGTGCCCTTAGGCCAGTCCCTGCCCCTCTCCAGGCCTCAATTCCTAGCTGTAACATGGAGAGTGATCCTGCCTTTGGCTGCTTAGACTGGGAGCCCTTCAGGGCAGGGGCCGTCTTGCCATGTCTGTGTGCAGCACCCAGCGCGACAGGCCCTGATCTCAGCTGGGGTCTGGGCAGCGCCCGGTCCGAAGGGGCCCTGACTGGGTCGAGGTCTGGGCAGTGCCCGGCCTGATGGGGCCCTAACCTGAATCGGGGTCTGGGCAGTGCCTGGAACAATCTCTGTGTTACCATAATCCATGTAACAAATCAACCCGCTAAAACACAATGGAGCAAATCCATCCCTGGTGTAGGTAGCTCAACCCCTGGCTCTTGCTCTCTGCCCCAGGGCAGTTCTCCAGCACAGGCCACGCAGCCCTGCCAGCCCCCTAACCGAAGCCCATCTGGCTGGAGGCTGACAGCCCCTCCCTGCCCTCTGAGCCCCTCAGCCTGACCCCCTGCCCCATAGCACAGAGGCCCCACAGCGTGGCTGGGGCTGGGAAGCTGCAGACACCTGTTTTCCTCTGGAGCGGGTGGCTGGATGCAGGGAGGGCGTGTGGGGCGCAGACTCTGGGGTGGGAAGAGCTGGGAGAGTGGCAGAGGAGGTGGGGTCCATCCTCCCACAGCAGAGACACGTCAGACCTGGCTGTTTGCTACCCTCGGCCTCCTGCCCCCATTCACCTGGTAGGGGCTCTTGGCTGATGGCACCGGGGGGAGAACGGCTGGTGAGGTCACTCTCAGTGTGTCACCCTGGGGTGGGGGCGGGGGATGGGGAGTGGCTGGGTCCTTAGTGCCTGGCTAGACCCACCCTGGGACCCAGAGTGAGATACTCTATGGGGTGGTGGCACTGCCACCCCACAGCATCTCCAAGCTACCCCCCCCATCACCCTGGGGATCTTTCTCCTCCATGTGCTGTGGGCCCACACCCTGGTCACCAGGGATCCGGGAGCCCCTTCCTCTGTGAGCCCTGGCCCCACCTCCTCACAAGTCCAGGGTCTAGAAGGTCTGAGGGTTGTAGGAAAGTACCCTGATAAGCAGGTGCGATGGTTAATGGGTAACTTCCTGGGGGAAGCAGGAGCTCAGAGCCTGAGGATCCCTGCACCCAGCAGTGAAGCTGGTGGATCTATTGTCCTGGGCAGAGCGGCAGGGCAGGGGGTGGCCAATAACCACCTAGAATAGGTCCTGCCCTGTCCTTTGCCCCCCATGTGCCTGTCACCCCAAACCCCTCTGCTAATCCCCCCTCCTCTTGTCCGCCTTGTTGGTAACCTTTGGCCAGCGCTAGCTGCATCGGTGACGGGAAGAGGAAAGTGCCATCAGAGTCGCTGTAAACAGTTAATAATTAACAGACTTGGTGCGTTTGAGGCCAGCAGGGGCGAATCTACCAACTAGTCTGGCTTCCTGCACAGGGTAGGCCAGAGAATCCCCTGTTAGTGCAGTATGGAGCCCAGACACTCGTGTTGGCTGAACAGGCCCCAGCCTGGATCCGAGATGGAGGCTCCACCGCTGCCCTCGGGTGTTTGTCCAAGCTGCTGGTCACCCTGCCTGGTCCAAGCCTGGGCCTTTGTCTAACTGGGACGTGTCTGCCTGGAACTCATGTTGTCATGGAGTGTGGGGGAGTCCGGCCTTGTACCCCTCTTCCTGGGACCCACAGTGACTCTCAGCCAGCCAGTAAAACGGAAGGTTTATCGGACAACAGGAATGCAGGTTACAGCAGAGCTTGGAGGCACAGCCAGGACCCCCCGGTGAAGTCCTTCTGGGGGTTCAGGAAGCTTAGTCCCCAGCTTAGGATTCCCTGAATTCCAACCACCCAGCCCAAAACCGAAACTGAACTAACTCCCTCCAGCCGGCCCCTTCCTTTGTCCAGCTTCCCAGGCAAAGGTGCTGACCCCCCCCCCCCCACCCACCTGGCTCAGGTTACAAGCCTAGGTCCTGTCCCACACTTAAAGACATCCCCTGCTCTCCCATCCCCCACACAGACAGCCCCTACTCCATCACATCTCTCCCCCCTTCGAGACTGAACTGACCAGGGTCACTCTGCCCAGTGACCTGGGGAAGTTCAGGGCCCCCTCTCCGGGACAACGCATCCGCTGTCAGGTTGGCACTTCCCTTCACATGGACCACGTCCATGTCATAGTCCTGCAGGAGCAGGCTCCACCTCAGGAGCTTGGCGTTGGCTCCTTTCATCTGGTGCAGCCAGGTCAGGGGAGAGTGGTCGGTGTACACGGTGAAGTGTCGCCCAAAGAGATATGGCTCTAGC
This sequence comes from Gopherus evgoodei, assembly GCF_007399415.2. NCBI lineage: Eukaryota > Metazoa > Chordata > Testudines > Testudinidae > Gopherus > Gopherus evgoodei. Next base: position 97,946 of record NW_022060097.1, read on the forward strand.
TTCTTAAGGGCCCACACCATGGCCAGGCATTCCTTCTCGATGGCCGCATAGTTCTGCTCCCGGGGTAGCAGCTTCTTACTCAGGTACACGATGGGGTGTCTCTCCCCCTTTTCATCCTCCTGCACTAACACTGCCCCCAGTCCCCTGTCTGAGGCATCGGTGAACACCATAAAGGGTTTGTCAAAATCTGGGTTTGCCAGAACTGGGCCACTAACCAGAGCCTCCTTCAGCGCCCGGAAAGCCTCCTGGCACTGCTCAGTCCAGATCACCTTGTCTGGCTTCCCCTTTTTGCACAGTTCAGTGATGGGGCCGGCTATGGCACTAAAGTGGGGCACGAGCCTTCGATAGTACCCCGCCATCCCAATAAAGGCCTGGACCTGCTTTTTGGTTTGGGGAGCAGGCCAGTCTCTGATCACCTCCACCTTGGCTGGTTCCGGCTTTAGGCAGCCGCTCCCCACCTGATGGCCCAGGTAAGATATTTCAGCCATCCCCACCTTGCACTTCTCAGCCTTTACGGTTAACCCAGCCTCTCGGTGTCGGTCCAGCACTTGTTTAACCTGGGACACGTGGTCCTCCCAGGTCTGGCTGAAGACACAGATGTCGTCAATATACGCCACGGCAAAACTCTCCATCCCCCTCAGTAGCTGATCCATCAGGCGCTGGAAGGTGGCCGGCGCTCCCTTGAGGCCGAAGGGCAGGGTCAGAAACTCGTAGAGCCCCGGAGGGGTGATAAAGGCCGATTTCAGCCTGGCATCTGCGTCCAGCGGCACTTGCCAGTAGCCCTTCGTAAGATCCATGGTGGTGAGGTACCGAGCACCTCCCAGCTTGTCTAGGAACTCGTCAGGCCTGGGCATAGGGTAGGCATCAGATACGATGATGGCATTGAGCTTTCGATAGTCCACACAGAACCGGATTGACCCATCCTTCTTGGGAACCAGCACCACAGGCGAGGCCCAAGGGCTGGAAGATGGCTGGATCACCCCCAAAGCCAGCATGTCCGTGACCTCTCTTTCTAGGTCCTGGGCAGTTTTACCAGTGACCCGAAAAGGGGAGCATCTTATAGGGGGATGTGACCCGGTCTGCACCCGGTGGACAGTCAAATTAGTGCCTCCAGGCTGGTTGGAAAACAGCTGTCGGTACAGATGCAGCACCCCTCTGATCTCAGCGTGCTGGCCCGGGGTCAGCTGATCAGAAAGGGGAATCGCCTCCAGGGGGGAACCAGCTTTTGTCCCAGGGACTAGATCCACTAAAGGGTCATCTCCCTGCTCCTCCCAATGTCCATACACGGCCAACACTACATTCCCCCTGTCATAGTATGGTTTCATCATATTCACATGGTACACCCGACGGTGATGTGCCCGGTTTGACAGCTCCACCACATAGTTTACCTCATTCAGTTGCTTGATAACCTTGAAGGGCCCTTCCCAGGCGGCCTGGAGTTTGTTTCTCCTCACGGGGATGAGAACCATCACCTGATCCCCGGTGGCGAAGGCACGGGCTCGTGCTGTGCGGTCATACCAGACCTTCTGCTTCCTCTGGGCTCGGGCCAGATTCTCCCTGGCCAGGCCCATGAGCTTGGCCAGTCTTTCCCGGAAGGTCAGGACATACTCCACCATTGACTCTCCCTTGGGAGCAGCCTTCCCCTCCCATTCGTCTCTCATCAGATCCAGGGGCCCCCTTACCCACCTTCCATATAACAATTTGAAAGGCGAAAACCCGGTAGATTCCTCGGGTACCTCCCTGTACGTGAACAGCAGGTGAGGTAAGTACTTGTCCCAGTCCTGCGGGTGCTGGTTCATAAATGTTTTTAGCATCATCTTTAGTGTCCCGTTGAACTTTTCCACCAGCCCGTTGGACTGGGGGTGATACGCTGAGGCCCAGTTGTGCCAGACCCCACATTTTTCCCACAAGCATCGGAGCAGGGACGACATGAAGTTGGACCCCTGGTCCGTTAAGACTTCCTTGGGGAACCCCACTCGGCTGAAAATGGTCAGCAGTGCATCTGCCACGGTGTCTGCTTCAATAGAGGACAAGGCCACCGCCTCGGGGTAGCGAGTGGCAAAATCCACCACCACCAGGATGTATTTCTTCCCTGACCGGGTCGTCTTGCTGAGAGGTCCCACTATGTCCATGGCCACCTTCTGGAAAGGTTCTTCTATGATGGGTAAAGGCCTCAAAGCCGCTTTCCCCTTGTCCCGGGCCTTCCCCACCCTCTGGCAGGGGTCACAGGATTGGCAGTACTGACAGACATGGGTAAAGACCCCAGGCCAGTAAAAGTTCTGTAGCAGCCTCTGCCTGGTGCGCCGGATTCCCTGGTGCCCTGCGAGAGGGACGTCATGGGCCAGGTACAGTAGCTTGTGGCGAAACTTCTGGGGAACCCCCAGCTGCCTCCTGATCCCCCATGACTCTACTTCCCCTGGGGGAGCCCATTCTCGGTACAGGAACCCCTTCTCCCACAGGAACCTCTCCTTGCAACCTCTCCTCTTGGTCTGTACCACACTAAGGTCAGCCCGGTCCCTGTGCTTCCGCAAGGAGGGATCTTTCTGTAACTCGGCCTGGAACTCAGCAGCTGGGACAGGGATGGGGACCGGCTCTCTCTTGCTGGCTGGGTCTGAGGCCGCAGCCTCTCTGAACCGTGCCCCTGGGCGTTCCCTCCCCACCAGGTTAGGGTCCTGCACCTCGGGCAGAGTCCCTTCCCTGTTGTCGAGGTGCAGTGTCCTTCGCCGACTCTAACTATGGGTCATGACCAGTGCACCCCGGACATTGCTTGGCCAGACCTCCAGGTTCCCCCCCCCATTAACATCTCCGTAGGCAAATACGGGTGTACCCCCACGTCCTTGGGGCTTGGCCCCCCACTTTAGGTGTACCCTCGCCACGGGCACCCTGAATGGGGTCTCACCCACACCCATCAGGGTTAGGTAGGTGTCGGGCACCATCCGATCTGAGGCCACCACCTCAGGCCGGGCCAGCATCACCTCTGCGCTATTGTCGCAGTACCCAGTGACCTTCCTCCCATCTACCTCCAGGGGAACAAGGCACTCTCTCCAGAGGGGAAGCCCTGCACCCACCCTGTAAACGAAAAACTCAGAGCCTGGAGCATCCAGCCCCCAAGAGGAGCTGACCTGGGGCTCTCCTCCCTGCTTCGCAGGCGGTACCCGGCCAGCCACCCTTTTCTGCGAACGCTGCGCCTCGTCCAGCTGAGTCTCTACCAAGTTAACCCGGGGTGGGGTCAGTCTGCTGAGTCTGTCCTTGAGCCTGGGACACTGGGACTGTATGTGGCCCCAGTGGCCACATTGATAGCAGCTCATGTCCCATTGGTCCCCTCGAACCAGTTGGTTGTCCCTGACACTGGGCGTTCCCCTTGGAAGGGGGTTCTCCCTATTCCCCCTTTGGGATACTTCCCAGGATTACTCTCTCTTTGCATCGCGGCGGGCCCATTTCTTTGGGACTCCTCCCCCGACCTGCTCTTCACAAACTCATCGGCCAGCTGCCCTGCATGTCGCGGGTTCTCTGGTTTTTGGTCCCTCAACCACAGCCTCAGGTCGGATGGGCACCACTCATACAGTTCCTCCAGTACCAGCAGTTTAACTACGTCCCCCTTCTTCTGGGCCCCATCTGCCCACCTGCTGGTGTATCCCTCCATGAGGACGGCTAGCTGCAGATATGAGACCTCAGGGGTTTTATGCTGACTCCGGAACCTTTCCTGGTACATCTCAGGAGTCAGCCCAAACTCGCGCAGCAGGGCCTGCTTGAATAGTTCCTAGTTCCCTTTCTCCTCCTCTCCCAGCTGGCGGTACAGCCATGGCCTTGGGGTCCAGTAAGGGGGTGAGAACCCGGAGCCTGTCTGCTGGAGCTACCTGGTGCAGCTTGCAGGCTGTCTCATAGACTCATAGACTCTAGGACTGGAAGGGACCTTGAGAGGTCATTGAGTCCAGTCCCCTGCCCTCATGGCAGGACCAAATACTGTCTAGACCATCCCTGATAGACATTTATCTAACCTACTCTTAAATGTCTCCAGAGATGGAGATTCCACAACTTCCCTAGGCAATCTATTCCAGTGTTTAACCACCCTGACAGTTAGGAACTTTTTCCTAATGTCCAACCTAAATCTCCCTTGCTGCAGTTTAAGCCCATTGCTTCTTGTTCTATCATTGGAGGCTAAGGTGAACAAGTTTTCTCCCTCTTCCTGATGACACCCTTTTAGATACCTGAAAACTGCTATCATGTCCCCTCTCAGTCTTCTCTTTTCCAAACTAAACAAACCCAATTCCTTCAGCCTTCCTTCATAGGTCATGTTCTCAAGACCTTTCATCATTCTTGTTGCTCTTCTCTGGACCCTCTCCAATTTCTCCACATCTTTCTTGAAATGTGGTGCCCAGAACTGGACACACTACTCCAGTTGAGGCCTAACCAGCGCAGAGTAAAGCGGAAGAATGACTTCTCGTGTCTTGTTTACAACACACCTGTTAATGCATCCCAGAATCACGTTTGCTTTTTTTGCAACAGTATCACACTGTTGACTCATATTAAGCTTGTGGTCCACTATGACCCCTAGATCTCTTTCTGCCATACTCCTTCCTAGACAGTCTCTTCCCATTCTGTATGTGTGAAACTGATTGTTCCTTCCTAGGTGGAGCACTTTGCATTTATCTTTATTGAACTTCATCCTGTTTACCTCAGACCATTTCTCCAATTTGTCCAGATCATTTTGAATTTTGACCCTGTCCTCCAGAGCAGTTGCAATCCCTCCCAGTTTGGTATCGTCCGCAAACTTAATAAGCGTACTTTCTATGCCAACATCTAAATCGTTGATGAAGATATTGAACAGAGCCGGTCCCAAAACAGACCCCTGCGGAACCCCACTTGTTATACCTTTCCAGCAGGATTGGGAGCCATTAATAACTACTCTCTGAGTACGGTTATCCAGCCAGTTATGCACTCACCTTATAGTAGCCCCATCTAAATTGTACTTTCCTAGTTTATCGATAAGAATATAATGCGAGACCGTATCAACTGCCTTACTAAAGTCTAGGTATATCACATCCACCGCTTCTCCCTTATCCACAAGGCTCGTTATCCTATCAAAGAACGTTATCAGATTAGTTTGACACGATTTGTTCTTTACAAATCCATGCTGGCTATTCCCTATCACCTTACCACCTTCCAAGTGTTTGCAGATGATTCCTTTAATTACCTGCTCCATTATCTTCCCTGGCACAGAAGTTAAACTAACTGGTCTGTAGTTTCCTGGGTTGTTTTTATTTCCCTTTTTATAGATGGGCACTATATTTGCCCCCTTCCAGTCTTCTGGAATCTCCCCCGTCTCCCATGATTTCCCAAAGATAATAGCTAGAGGCTCAGATACCTCCTCTATTAACTCCTTGAGTATTCTAGGATGTATTTCATCAGGCCCTGGTGACTTGCAGGCATCTAACTTTTCTAAGTGATTTTTTACTTGCTCTTTTTTTATTTTATCTTCTAAACCTACCCTCTTCCCGTAAGCATTCACTATACTAGACATTCCTTCAGACTGCTCAGTGAAGACCGAAACAAAGAAGTCATTAAGCATCTCTGCCATTTCCAAGTTTCCTGTTACTGTTTCCCCCTCCTCACTGAGCAGTGGGCCTACCCTGTCCTTGGTCTTCCTCTTGCTTCTAATGTATTGATAAAAAGTTGTCTTGTTTCCCTTTATTCCCAAAGGCATCCAGGAAGTCTTCCATGTCCTCCCCCTCTTTACGCTGGGCCAGGATGCACTTCTCAAAGCTCCGCGCAGTCCTGGGCCCCCCCTCACTCCCCACAGCCGGGGGCCCGCTGCCCCTCAGCCTCGCCAGTTCCAGCTCATGATGACACTGTCGTTCTTCATGTTCCCTCTGTCTCGCTTCATGTTCCCTCTGTCTCTCTCTCTGTCTCTCACAATCCTCCAGCTCTTTCAGTTTTAGCTCTTTCTCCCATTCCAGCCGCTTGCGCTCCACGGATGCCGAGCGTCGCCGGGAGGATCCCCTGCCGGCTGGGGGGGTCACGGTGCCCTCGTTAGCCGCTGGGCTCCTCCCCGCCCTTCCCCTAGGCATAGGAACAGGGGTCTCAGGAAGCCCTCGTCTGCCGGCTGACCACTCCCAGCGGGGACAGACACTGGTGCCTGCGCTGCATCTGCCCGGCTGCTTCTCTCAGAGACAGGGCTCTGTTCATTCATGCGGTCTCCCTGCTCCAGCTGGGCAATCAGCTGGTCTTGTCTTTGGTGAGTCTGCCCCTGCACAGCCCCCTCTGCTTGCACAGCTCCACTACGTCACACTTGCGCCGCTTGGCATACATCTTCCTGGTGGCCACTCACAGGCCGGGGTGCTCGCCGCTCCCCACGGTTTCCAGGGAGGCCCCTAGAGCACCAGCCCTTCTTGAGGTCACCACCTCTCTGCCAGGGTCGAGCTGCAGACTCCTTCGCCCCTGGGACCGCTCGCTGCAATCCCCCGGGGGACCCTGTTACTGCAAAGCCCTTCTCACTGGGCACACACTCCAGGGGTTAATCACCCCCTGACCCCGTCTCTCTCTGACTCTTCAGCCCACCTGGTACCCGTCAGTCCCCCTTCATTTTACTGCTCCCCAGTCACTTACTGCAGGAAGCACCGTCCGCGGGGTGCAGTAGATCCCGGCGCTGCCACCAGTTGTCACAGAGTGTGGGGGAGTCTGGCCCTGCACCCCTCTTCCTGGGACTCACAGTGACTCTCAGCTAGCCAGTAAAGGTTTATTGGACAACAGGAATGCAGGTCACCACAGAAATTGTAGGCACAGTCAGGACCCCTCAATCAAGTCCTGCTGGGATTCAGGAAGCTTAGTCCCCTGAATTCCAACCACCCAGCCCAAAACCGAAACTAAACTCAACCCCCTCCAGCCGGCCCCCTCCTTTGTCCACCTTCCCGGGCAAAGGTGCTGACACACCTCCCTGCTCCCTGGCTCAGGTTACAGGCTTAGGTCCTAGTCCCTCACCTAAAGACACCTCTGGCTCTCCCGTCCCCCACACAGACAGTCCCTACTCCATCACAGCTGCAACCAAGGTCCTGTGGTGGCACCAAATCGTTTGTAAAGGGGGTCATATATGGTGTCTAAGACCAGGTTATGGGTTGCTAGTTATGATTATGCTGTCTGTCTGTATGTATATTTTTTTAGTTGGAGTTATGAGTATTGGTTCTATCCTGTCTGTATTTCAAACTTGTGCTATGCTACCCCAGACAAGTTGGTGTTAGTTCTGCCTAGTCTGCTTGATGGCCCATTAAGGACCATCAGCTACATAACTGACCCATTGAGAGGAGGCAGATACACCTTGTAACTCAGCAGGGTGTGCAGGGACTTGCCCATGTGACTCCAGACTCCATTTTGCTGTAATTTTTCACAGTAAGAACAAAGAAGTGTTCTTACGCCTGGAAAAGAGACTATAAAAGGCTGATGCCTCATCTCCATCTGGTCATCAATCCTGCTTCTTACCTCTGGAGGGACTTTGCTACAAACTGAAGCTCTGAACAAAGGACTGAATGACCCATCCTAGCGGGGGATGTTCCAGAGACTTGATTTGAACCTGCAGTTTTACTCCATCACTGCTATAAGCCTGAAGTAAGAGCTTGGCCATTACTGTATGTAACTGATTCCATTTAACCAATTCTAGCTCTCAGCTCTACCTTTTCCCCTGTATGAATAAACCTTTAGATTTTAGATTTTAAAGGACTGGCAACAGCGTGATTTGTGGGTAAGATCTGATGTGTATATTGACCTGGGTCTGGGGCTTGATTCTTTGGGATCGAGAGAACCTTTTTCTTTTACTGGGGTGTTGGTTTTCGTAACCATTCATCCCCAGGACAGGTGGCACTGGTGGTGATACTGGGAGACTGGCGTGTCTAAGGAAATCGTTTGTGTGACTGTTAGAAGTAGCTCAGTGTAGTGAGAAGAGCGGCAGTGTGTCTGTTGGGAGTGGCAATGTGCCTGGTAGGGAAAGTTCGGAGGAGCCTAGGCAGCCTTGTGAGCCGATGGCTTTGTCTAGTCAGCAGTTTGGGAAGACAAGGATAGTGGAAGATGAGTGTCCCTATCCCTTACCTGTGTCCTGTGTGGAGAAATGTGACAGGGAAGGAAATGTGCCTGTGTCTGTCAGGGGTACTGACTTGTCTATGGAGGAAGCTACCCCAGTCTCCAAGCAGTTGTCTGTGAACAGCCCTGTGTGCTGGGACAAGGGAAATGAAATCCCAAGCTGTGTGTCTGGGGAAGGAGAAGGTGTCTCCAGCTCTTCTGTGTCTGTGGAGCAGACAGAAGGTGCCTCTCAGCCTGTGATGGTTGAGAATAGTGCAGTTGTCTCAGAGTTGGTTGTGGACACAGCTAAAGCCCAGGAAGGGAATGGTCCTAAGTTTGTGTCTGCTGGGGAGAATGGCGCTGTGACTAGGGTCCATCCAGTTAGTGTCGCAGCAAAATCCCAGAGACCAGACAATTTCGGGAGCTTGTAGTTTGCCAGTTGCTGATGTGTGGTTGGAAAAGGGGGTAGCAGCTCTGTCTGCTCAGGGTGATACCCTGGCCAGGGCACAAGGAGAGCAGGAAGGTGATTTCATTGTGTTGCCCACTGACAGTTTGACAACTCGTAGCAAGAAGGAAAAGATTCCTGAGCTTGTGTGTGGCCAAGGGAAGAAGAATGCATCTAACCTGTTATCTAGAAAGTCTGTAAGTTTGCCTGGAAGGGGATTGTGTAGAGATCTGCCTGATGGGCCAGAGGTGATTCTGGATGTAAGTGAGACCCAGAAAGAGTCTGTTGTTTCTCCGGAAAGTGTCGATTTAAACCAAGCCCTAGGTGAAAAGGGCGAGGGCAGGGCCGCACGGGGGGGGGGGGGGTGTGTGGGGCAATTTGCCCCAGATCCCGGGCTCCGCAGGGGCCCCCAAAAGAACGGCTGAGGCTCCCGCCCCGGCCCGTCCCCGGCTCCACCCCTCGCCCGGGGCCTCAGCACATTCAGGAGCGTCCCTGATCAGCGGAGCAGCGGGGCCCCTGAGCCCCGTCCTGCTCAGAGCCGCGTGGTCAGGGAGCAGGGCTGCGAGCTCCAGGCTGGGCGGAGGGAGCTGAGCGCCGGCTGAGTTCTCAGCCCCACCCCCCGACCGCGCGGCTCTGAGCGGGGTGGAGCTCAGGGGCCCCCCAGAGCCACGCTGCTGCTGTCGAGGGACGCTGCTAGACGTGCTGAGGCTCCGGGTGAGGGGGGAGCCGGGGGTAAGGGGCCGGGGCTGGGGGGGGTTGGCTAAGGGGCAGGAAGTCCAAGGGACAATCAGGCCACAGGGAGGGGGCAGAGGTTGGAGGTGGCGGTCAGGGGACAGGGAACAGGGGGGTTGGCTAAGGGGCAGGGAGTCCCGGGGACAGGGAGGGGGCAGAGGTTGGAGGTGGCGGTCAGGGGACAGGGAACAGGGGGGTTGGCTAAGGGGCAGGGAGTCCCGGGGACAGGGAGGGGGCAGAGGTGGGGGGCGGGCAGAGGACAGGGAATGGGGGGGTTGGATCGTGGGCATACTGGGGGTCTGTCAGGACTCAGCGGGGGCGTGGATAGGGGTCAGGGCAGTCGGGACAGGGAGCAGGGGTGGGTCCTGGGGTGGTGATGGGGGTCTCTGGGGGATGGTGAGGGGACAAGGAGCAGGATGGGTCAGGGATTCTGAGGGAGGCAGGCAGTTGGGGGGCAGGAAGTGGGTGCGGGTCGGCTAGGGGGCAGGTCCAGGCTGTTTGGGAGGCACAGCCTTCCCTACCCTAAAGCTCATTCAGCAGTTTGAGGCTTGCAGAAGAGCCAAGCTGTTAGCTTTTCCATTAGGGCTCCCATCCCTTTCACGTCTCAAATGCCAATGTTTAATTTCAGTGCCAGAGGGAGATTCACGTCAGGGGAGGGGGCTTCCTTTAAAATTAGCCGCTGGGGGAGGGATCACTTGAGAAGAGCAATATCCTTCCCAGCCCTACCAAGGGAGACCCCCCCTCTCCCCAGCATTCCCTGAGGCTCCAGAGGGGTTAATTCAGGGGTTCTCAAACTTTTATACTGGTGACCCCCCTCACATAGCAAACCTCTGAGTGCGACCCCTCCCCCCCTTATAAATTGAAAACACTTTTTTATATATTTAACACTATTATAAATGCTGGAGGCAGAGCGGGGTCTGAGGTGGAGGCTGACAGCTGGTGACCCCCAGTAATAACCTCATGACCCCCTGAGGGGTCCCAACCCCCAGTTTGAGAACTCCTGGGTTAATTTAATTTTAGCACCCTGTGTCCATTCACATCCATGTGCTATTTTGAGCATTTCAGTTTTCACAACATAGGCTCATCCCAGATTCTGGAACAAACTCAAATGCTCAGTTTGTGGAGTATGTACATAGTCTATACTAAAGACAAACCCACAGTAACCGTCTCCAGTTTGTGAGGGACCCCGTGGAGCCAGTCTCTAGGAAACAGATAAATGCATGGCGGTTAAGTCTATTAATGGGTATTAGCCAGGATGGGTAAGGAATGGTGTCCCTAGCCTCTGTTTGTCAGAGGGTGGAGATGGGTGGCAGGAGAGAGATCACTTGATCATTGCCTGTTAGCTTCACTCCCTCTGGGGCACTTGGGATTGGCCAGTGTCGATACACAGGATACTGGGCTGGATGGACCTTTGGTTTGACCCAGTACGGCCGTTCTTATGTTCTAAGCTAAATGAACCCAAAGTTATGGAGACAGATCCAAGTCAAGGAAGCCAGCAGAGTATCAGAAACCTGGAAAAATCTCTGACTGGATGGGCTCAGGCATTTGGTCACAATCTGAGGTGGTTCAAAAGTTTTGGATTCTTTTTTAAGCAGAATTTTTTTATTCTTTCTTTAAACAATCAAACACAGCAAGCAGCAAATATTTGGCCACACACTTCTGAAACCCCAAACCATGTTCAAGTTTTGGCAGACTAATTTCAGCTTTTCAATTAAAAAAACAACACAAATTTTGAAGGAAAGCAGATATTTTTAAAACTCCGTAGTTTTCAATCCAAAAAAAGTTTTGACGGAAAATATTTGTCCAACCCTTTTAATGAGCTTTAGTGCCTTTTAGCACTAGCTGATGCTGTGAACCAGTGATACCTTGTAAAGAAGTTTTTTCTCTAAACTGGGTTTGTGCCGAGATGCGGAAGGTTTATTTTTCCCAGGGCCACCTGTGGGGGGAGGGAGCAAGTGGGGCAATTTGCGCCGGGGCCCGTAGGGGCCCCAGCTAGAATATAGTATTGCAATTTTTTTTATGGAAGGGGCCCCTGAAATTGCTTTGCCCCAGGCCCCCTGAATCCTCTGGGCAGCCCTGGGCAAGGGTAGAATTTCTGAGAGGGGTGAATTGCTGCTTAGAAAAGCCCATAGGGAAGGAAATCCTCATGATAACCTGTGCAAGCAGTTTACTGCAACTAAAGGGTGTAAAAGTGATTTAGTCAAGGAAGTTTCAGTTCCTAACAGCCAGAAATTTTCTGTTGTAAATGGATCCACTGACTTTCCTTTTGAAAGATCCAGTGTGGGTAGCTTTAAGAAGGTCTCAGATGGAGTAAAAGCTGTTAAGAAAGTTGAGCAGCCCTATAACCGCCCAGCTTGTCGGGAAGACAATGGTTTGGAACAGGAATGTCTCCATGCTGATTCTGTGAGTGAGCAGCCTGTGCTTCAGGGTCTCAGGACAGATTTGGTTACTGGAATACTTGAGGATGCAGGGAAGGGCAAGCAAACTCTCACCCTCAGACCCTCTGGATTTGTGTGGTAACTTTGTAAAACAGAGTCCAGCCTTGGAATTGGTAGCAGCTAAAAAGTTAAAAGCTAATGTTTGTGTTAATGCAAATTACCTGCCTGGCTGGGAAAAGAAAGACTTGCTAATAGCTGTTAGCACAGAGAGCCCACCCCACCAGCCAGTAACTTCTGCTAGGCAAAAGCAGATCCAATCCACTGTTGTTAAAACCACGTTTTACCTTGAGTTTGTAAAGAGATTCAATCATGTTATTGAACAGGACTTTGTGAAACCATTTCTGTTAGACACTGGTACGGCCTCTAGCCCAGCATTAGCTGTAGTGAGACAGACCCAAGGATGGGGAGCTCTTGGGATGCAGTCAGCGATGTTTGTGTCATCCCTTCCTGCATCAATTTTGCGTTGGGGGTGTGACGTTATTGATATAAACTGGGACCATATAGAACATGGCTGCAATCAAGGTCCTGTAGAGGCACCAAATCTTATGTAAATGGGGTCATATAAGGTGTCTAAGACCAGGTTCTGGGTTGCTAGTTATGATTATGCTGTCTGTATCATTTTGTAGTTGAAGTTATAAGTATTGGCTTTATACTGTCTGTATTTCAAATTTGTGCTGTGCTTCTGGGAGACATCCCAGACAAGTTGGTGTTAGTTCTGCCTAGTCTGCTTGATGGCCCATTAAGGACCATCAGCTACACAATTGACCCATGGAGAGGAGGCAGATACGCCTTGTAACTCAGCAGGGTGTGCAGGGACTTGCCCATGTGACTCCAGACTCCATTTTGCTGTAATTTTCCGCAGTAAGAACAAAGAGGTTCTTACACCTGGAAGAGCCTATATAAGGCTGATGCCTCATCTCCTTCTAGTCTTCAGTCCTGCTTCTTACCTCTGGAGGGACTTTGCTACAAACTGAAGCTCCGAACAAAGGACTGAATGACCCATCCCAGCTGGGGATGTTCCAGAGACTTGATTTGAACCTGCAGTTTATTCCATCTCTGCTACAAGCCTGAACCAAGAACTTTGCCATCACTCTATGGAATTGATTCCATTTAACCAATCCTAGCTCTCAGCTCTATCTTTTTCCTTTTATGAATAAACCTTTAGATTTTAAAGGATTGGCAACAGCATGATTTGTGGGTAAGATCTGATTTGCATATTGACCTGGGTCTGGGGCTTGATTCTTTGGGATCGAGATAACTGTTCTTTTATTGGGGTGTTGGTTTTCATAACCATTCATCCCCAGGACGAGTGGCACTGGTGGTGATACGGGGAGACTGGAGTGTCTAAGGGAATTGCTTGTGTGACTTGTGGTTAGCCAGTGGGGTGAAACCAAAGTCTTCTTTGTCTGGATGGTTTGGTTTGCTTTAGAGGTGGAAAAACCCCAGCCTAGGGCGGTAACTGCCCCGTTTAAGCGATTAGTCCTAAATTAGCACCTCAGTTGGGTCCCACTAGAACCTCATCATCACACTGGGCCATTAGTTGCCAGGAGACAGAGTGTCGGCCAGAAACTGAGGCACCCACACAGTATCAGAGGAAACTGTATTCCTGAATCTGGATCATTCATCACTCTGGATTCAATTCCCCAGCGCATCCAACGCTGCCTGCCTGTGCCCAGTGCCTTGTCGCTTGTGACCTGTCCTGCCTCCCCTCGGCTCTGTGCCTTTGCCCCGTGTGGGAATCGGACGTCAGCCTGGTGTGTCTCTCACCCACCCTCTGCCCTCAGTGCAGCCCGTGCTCCCTGCTCTCTCTCTGTCTCTGCCCCACATCCTGTCCATTGGGCTCTGGGTCCATTCCAGTTTCACTCCACAGCCCCTCAGTGATGGGTTGGATCACAGAAACCCCCTTTGGGACTGTCACCTGATGTGCCTAGACTACTCTGAGCCTGTTTTCCTTGCCAGCTTGGGACTTCAGTGCCCTGCCTGGTTGTGCTAGACACACTAGCCTGCTGCAAACCCAGACCCAGATCTGAACCACGTCCCACACAAGCTGCAGGCTTAACTGAAAACAGCTTAAGAAGTGCTTCTGTCTCCAGCATTCAGGTACTCAGCTCCCAATGGGGTCCAAACCCCAAATAAATCCATTTTACCCTGTATAAAGTGTATACAGAGTAAACTCAAATTGTTCGCCCTCTAGAACACTGATAGAGAGAGATGCATGGCTGTTTGCCCCCCGGTATTAATATATACTCTGGGTTAATTAATAAGTAAAAAGTGATTTTATTAAATACAGAAAGTAGGATTTAAGTGGTTCCAAGTAATAGCAGAGAGAACAAAGTGAATTACCACGCAAAATAAAATAAAACATGCAATACGATAGAAAACTGAATACAGATAAAACCTCACCCTCAGAGATGTTTCAATAAGTTTCCTTTCTCAGACTTGACGCCTTCCTAGTCTGGGCACAATCCTTTCCCCTGGTGCAGCCCTTGTTCCAGCTCAGGTGGTAGCTAGGGGACTTCTCATGATGGTTCCTGTAAAGGTGCCCGGCCGGGGCTCGACCCTCCTGGAGGAGGAGGGGAGCGACACCGGCCTCGCTACACTCTGTCCGAGTCTGCCCTTTTTGTCAGGGCCAAGCGACGCTGCACAGTCGCTCAGGACTCCAGCCTTCTGCTGCAGGGCGGAGTAAACAGAACGTCAGCTCGGGATCTCAGTCCCAGGGCTGAGGGCCGCCTCGCCCGAGGCTCGGGCACCTCGAGCCCCTTGATGCAGGACCGAGCAGTGGCACATTTTAAGGGGGCCCAGCCCTTGGGTCGGGTGGGGCACCAAACACACACAGTTATCTGAGTGGCCTCCTCAGGCCAGGGGGAGGGAGAGTCTGCCGCCCCTGAGAGGGTGGCAGGGGGACGCCGGCCCTCCCACTCCGCTGCGTCCCAGCCCGGGGCCCTAGGGGCGGCTGTCACCGCTGACGGTCAGTGGGGATCCTGGCCGCAACACACTGACATGGGCTCAGGCACGTCAGCAGCCTGACTGGGGTCGGCTGCCCGTGGGCCACTGCCAATCTCCCCCTCTGGGCCTACCCGGTCGGTGGCGTCGGCCCATGGGAAGTCAAGTAGCCTGGGCCCCTCCTGGCTGGGGCTGGGCGGTAGGTCCGGCAGCACCTCTGGGAAGTCCGGCCAGGTCTGCTCCAGGGGCTCCTCGGGGTAACAGCAGGGACGGGGCGGCTCCAGCGGCTCCTCCCCATAGCGGGCGCGGGGCGGCTCCTCGGGGTAACAGCAGGGACAGGGCGGCTCCGGCAGCTCCCCCTTGTAGCGGGCGCGGGCGGCTCCTCGGGGTAACAGCAGGGACGGGGCGGCTCCGGCACCTCCTCCCCATAGCGGGCGCGGGGGGCTCCTCGGGGTAACAGCAGGGACGGGGCGGCTCCGGCACCTCCTCCCCATAGCGGGCGCGGGGGGCTCCTCGGGGTAACAGCAGGGACAGGGCGGCTCCTCGGGGTAACAGCAGGGATGGGGCGGCTCCGGCAGCTCCTCCCCATAGCGGGCGCGGGGCAGCTCCAGCAGGTCCTCCTCCTAGCAGGCGCGGGGGGCTCCTCGGGGTAACAGCAGGGACGGGGTGGCTCCGGCAGCTCCTCCCAGTAGCGGGCGCGGCGGGCTCCTCGGGTTAACAGCAGGAACGGGGCGGCTCCTCGGGGTAACAGCAGGGACAGGGCGGCTCCTCGGGGTAACAGCAGGGACAGGGCGGCTCCTCGGGGTAACAGCAGGGACGGGGCGGCTCCTCGGGGTAACAGCAGGGACGGGGCGGCTCCTCGGGGTAACAGCAGGGAAGGGGCGGCTCCGGCAGCTCCTCCCAGTAGCGGACGCGGGGGGCTCCTAAGGGTAACAGCAGGAACGGGGCGGCTCCGGCAGCTCCTCCCCATAGCGGGCGCGGGGGGCTCCTCGGGGTAACAGCAGGGACGGGGTGGCTCCGGCACCTCCTCCCCATAGCGGGCGCAGGGGGCTCCTCGGGGTAACAGCAGGGACAGGGCGGCTCCGGCAGCTCCCCCTCGTAGCGGGCGCGGGGGGCTCCTCGGGGTAACAGCAGGGACGGGGCGGCTCCTCAGGGTAACAGCAGGGACAGGGCGGCTCCGGCAGCTCCCCCTCGTAGCGGGCGCGGGGGGCTCCTCAGGGTAACAGCAGGGACGGGGCGGCTCCTCGGGGTAACAGCAGGGACGGGGCGGCTCCTCGGGGTAACAGCAGGGACAGGGCGGCTCCGGCAGCTCCCCCTCGTAGCGGGCGCAGGGGGCTCCTCGGGGTAACAGCAGGGACGGGGCGGCTCCTCGGGGTAACAGCAGGGACAGGGCGGCTCCGGCAGCTCCTCCCAATAGCGGGCGCGGGGGGCTCCTCGGGGTAACAGCAGGGACGGGGCAGCACCGGCAGCTCCTCCCAGTAGCGGGCGCGGGGGGCTCCTTGGGGTAACAGCAGGGACGGGGCGGCTCCTCAGGGTAACAGCAGGGACAGGGCGGCTCCGGCAGCTCCCCCTCGTAGCGGGCGCGGGGGGCTCCTCGGGGTAACAGCAGGGACGGGGCGGCTCCTCAGGGTAACAGCAGGGACAGGGCGGCTCCGGCAGCTCCCCCTTGTAGCGGGCGCAGGGGGCTCCTCGGGGTAACAGCAGGGACAGGGTGGCTCCGGCACCTCCTCCCCATAGCGGGCGCGGGGGGCTCCTCGGGGTAACAGCAGGGACGGGGCGGCTCCGGCACCTCCTCCCCATAGCGGGCGCGGGGGGCTCCTCGGGGTAACAGCAGGGACAGGGCGGCTCCGGCACCTCCTCCCCATAGCGGGCGCGGGGGGCTCCTCGGGGTAACAGCAGGGACAGGGCGGCTCCGGCAGCTCGTCCTCGTAGCGGGCGCGGGGGGCTCCTCGGGGTAACAGCAGGGACGGGGTGGCTCCGGCACCTCCTCCCCATAGCGGGCGCGGGGGGCTCCTCGGGGTAACAGCAGGGACAGGGCGGCTCCGGCAGCTCCTCCTCCTAGCGGGCGCGGGGTGGCTCCGGCAGCTCCTCCCCATAGCGGGCGCATGGGGCTCCTTGGGGTAACAGCAGGGACGGGGCGGCTCCGGCAGCTCCTCCCAGTAGCGGGCGCGGGGGGCTCCTCGGGGTAACAGCAGGAACGGGGCGGCTCCGGCGGCTCCTCCTCATAGCGGGCGCGGGGGGCTCCTTGGGGTAACAGCAGGGACAGGGCGGCTCCGGCAGCTCCCCCTCGTAGCGGGCGCAGGGGGCTCCTCAGGGTAACAGCAGGGACGGGGTGGCTCCGGCACCTCCTCCCCATAGCGGGCGCGGGGGGCTCCTCGGGGTAACAGCAGGGACGGGGTGGCTCCGGCACCTCCTCCCCATAGCGGGCGCGGGGGGCTCCTCGGGGTAACAACAGGCACAGGGCGGCTCCGGCAGCTCCTCCTCCTAGCGGGCGCGGGGTGGCTCCGGCAGCTCCTCCCCATAGCGGGCGCGGGGGGCTCCTCGGGGTAACAGCAGGGACGGGGGAGCTCCTCGGGGTAACAGCAGGGACGGGGCGGCTCCTCAGGGTAACAGCAGGGACGGGGCGGCTCCGGCAGCTCCCCCTCGTAGCGGGCGCGGGGGGCTCCTCGGGGTAACAGCAGGGATGGGGCGGCTCCTCGGGGTAACAGCAGGGACAGGGCGGCTCCGGCACCTCCTCCCCATAGCGGGCTCGGGGGGCTCCTCGGGGTAACAGCAGGGACGGGGTGGCTCCGGCACCTCCTCCCCATAGCGGGCTCGGGGGGCTCCTCGGGGTAACAGCAGGGACGGGGTGGCTCCGGCACCTCCTCCCCATAGCGGGCGCGGGGGGCTCCTTGGGGTAACAGCAGGGACGGGGCAGCTCCTCGGGGTAACAGCCCGGACGGGGCGGCTCCAGCAGGTCCTCCCAGTAGCGGGCGCCGGGGGCTCCTAAGGGTAACAGCAGGGACAGGGTGGCTTCGGCAGCTCCCCCTCATAGCGGGCGCATGGGGCTCCTCGGGGTAATAGCAGGGATGGGGCGGCTCCGGCAGCTCCTCCCAGTAGCGGGCGCGGGGGGCTCCTCGGGGTAACAGCAGGGACCGGGCGGCTCCGGCAGCTCCTCCCAGTAGCGGGCGCGGGGCGGCTCCTAAGTGTAACAGCAGGAACGGGGCGGCTCCGGCGGCTCCTCCTCATAGCGGGCGCGGGGGGCTCCTTGGGGTAACAGCAGGGACGGGGTGGCTCCTCGGGGTAACAGCAGGGACAGGGCGGCTCCGGCAGCTCCTCCCCATAGCGGGCGTGGGGGGCTCCTTGGGGTAACAGCAGGGACGGGGCGGCTCCGGCAGCTCCCCCTCGTAGCGGGCGCGGGGGGCTCCTCGGGGTAATAGCAGGGACGGGGCAGCTCCTCGGGATAACAGCAGGGACAGGGCGGCTCCGGCAGCTCCCCCTCGTAGCGGGCGCAGGAGGCTCCTCAGGGTAACAGCAGGGACGGGGCGTCTCCGGCACCTCCTCCCCATAGCGGGCGCAGGAGGCTCCTCAGGGTAACAGCAGGGACGGGGTGGCTCCGGCAGCTCCTCCTCGTAGCGGGCACAGGAGGCTCCTCGGGGTAACAGCAGGGACGGGGCGGCTCCGGCAGCTCCTCCTCGTAGTGGGCGCGGGGCAGCTCCGGCAGCTCCTCCCAGTAGCGGGCGCGGGGCGGCTCCGGCACCCCCTCCTCATAGCGGGCGCGGGGGGCTCCTCAGGGTAACAGCAGGGACGGGGCGGCTCCGGCAGCTCCTCCTCGTAGCAGGCGCGGGGCAGCTCCTCGGGGTAACAGCAGGGACGGGGCGGCTCCTTGGGGTAACAGCAGGGACAGGGCGGCTCCGGCAGCTCCTCCCAGTAGCGGGCGCGGGGCGGCTCTGGCACCCCCTCCTCATAGCGGGCGCGGGGCGGCTCCTCAGGGTAACAGCAGGGACGGGGCGGCTCCTCAGGGTAACAGCAGGGACGGGGCGGCTCCGGCAGCTCCTCCTCGAAGCGGGCGCGGGGCAGCTCCGGCAGCTCCTCCCAGTAGCGGGCGCGGGGCGGCTCCGGCACCCCCTCCTCATAGCGGGCGCGGGGCGGCTCCTCAGGGTAACAGCAGGGACGGGGCGGCTCCGGCAGCTCCTCCTCGTAGCAGGCGCGGGGCAGCTCCTCGGGGTAACAGCAGGGACGGGGCAGCTCCTCGGGGTAACAGCAGGGATGGGGCGGCTCCGGCAGCTCCTCCCAGTAGTGGGCGCGGGGCGGCTCCAGCAGCTCCTCGTAGCGGGCGCGGGGGGCTCCTCGGGGTAACAGCAGGGACGGGGCGGCTCCTCGGGGTAACAGCAGGGACGGGGCGGCTCTGGCAGCTCCCCCTCGTAGCGGGCGCGGGGCGGCTCCGGCACCCCCTCCCCATAGCGGGCGCCTGAGGCTCCTCAAGGTAACAGCAGGGACGGGGCGGCTCCGGCAGCTCCTCCTCCTAGCGGGCGCGGGGCGGCTCCGGCACCCCCTCCTCATAGCGGGCGCGGGGCAGCTCCTCGGGGTAACAGCAGGGACGGGGCGGCTCCTCGGGGTAACAGCAGGGATGGGGCGGCTCCGGCAGCTCCTCCCAGTAGCGGGCGCAGGGCGGCTCCAGCAGCTCCTCGTAGCGGGCGCGGGGCAGCTCCGGCTAGTCCGGGCAACCCCCCTGGGCCTCGGCTGCCTCCCAGTCACGAACACCTTCTGGCAGGTCTGCTCCCGACGGCGGCTGGGCCTCAACTGAGCGCCGCCGGCCGGCTTTTATATTTCCGCGTCGCCTCCTGACCCTCTGAGGGGCAGGTTCAGTGCCCTGTGGCCCCGCCCCTTCCGGCCCCTGGCGGGGCTCGACCCTCCCGGAGGAGGAGAGGAGCCACACCGCCTCGCTACAGTTCCCCTTTTGTTCTGTCCCACCCCTTTATATCTCTTTTGCATAAGGCGGGAATCCTTTGTCCCTCTCTGGGTTCCCACCACCTCTTCGAAATGGAAAGACACCAGGTTAAAGATGGATTCCAGTTCAGGTGACATGATCACATCACTGCAAGACTTCATTACCCACTTGCCAGCACACAGTACACAGGAAGACTTACAGATAAAACACACCCATCTGCAGTCAATTGTCCTGGTTGATGGGAGCCATCAAGATTCCAAACCACCATTAACGGCCCACACTTTGCATAACTACAATGGGACCTCAGAGTTATAGTTCAGATTTCTAGTTTCAGATACAAGAGTGATACATTTATAGAAATAGGACGACCACACTCAGTAGATTATAAGCTTTGTAATGATACCTTACAAGGGACCTTTTGCATGAAGCAGATTCCAGTTACACTATATTCACACTTATTAGCATATTTTCATAAAATCATATGGAGTGCAATGTCACACCCTGTGTCCGTGGGATGCTCCCACCTGACCCCAGCAGGATGAGGGTCAGCCTGGCTCACTCCCCAATGGGGGGGCCTGTAATGATGCTGGCTTTGATGGGACCCAACTGAAAGTGTCAATTCAGGACAAATTGCTCAGAGCAGGGCAGTTACAGCCCCAGGCTGGGGTCCTTTCCACACCAAGGCAACCAAACCAGCCGGCCAGAGAGAACTTTGGTTTCACCCCACTGGCTAACCACAAGTCACAAGCAATTCCCTTAGACACTCCAGTTTCCCAGTATCACCACCAGTGCCATTTGTCCTGGGAATAGTTATGAAAACCAATACCCCAGTAAAGGAAAAAGGTTTTCTTAATCCCAAAGAATCAAGCCCCAGACTCAGGTCAATATACAAATCAGATCTTACCCACAAATCACGCTGTTGCCAATCCTTTACAATCTAAAATCTAAAGGTTTATTAATAAAAGGAAAAAGATAGAGATGAGAGTTAGAAATTATATACAGTGATGGCAAAGTTCTTGGTTCAGGCTTGTAGCAGTGATGAAATAAACTGCAGGTTCAAATCAAGTCTCTGGAACATCCCCCGCTAGGATGGGTCATTCAGTCCTTTGTCCAGAGCTTCAGTTTGTAGCAAAGTCCCTTCAGAGGTAAGAAGCAGGATTGAAGACCAGATGGAGATGAGGCATCAGCCTTTTATAGTCTCTTTTCCAGGTGTAGGAACCTTTTGTTCTTACTGTAGAAAATTACAGCAAAATGGAGTCTGGAGTCACATGGGCAAGTCACATGTTCATGCATGACTCAGTTCTTTACAGGTGGTAGACATTCCTAGCTTCATAGACTTTAAGGTCAGAAGGGACCATTATGATCATCTAGTCTGACCTCCTGCACAACGCAGGCCACAGAATCTCACCCATCCACTCCTGTAACAAACCCCTAACCTATGTCTGAGTTACTGAAGTCCTCAAATTGTGCTTTGAAGACCTCAAGGTGCAGAGAATCCTCCAGCAAGTGACCCGTGCCCCATGCTGCAGAGGAAGGTGAAAAACCTCCGGAGTCTCTGGCAATCTGCCCTGGAGGAAAATTCCTTCCCGATCCTAAATATGGCACCAGCTAAACCCTGAGCATGTGGGCAAGACTTACCAGCCAGCACTCAGGAAAGAATTCTCTGCAGTAACTCAGATCCCATCCCATCCAACATCCCATCACAGACCACTGGGCATACTTATCTGCTGATAATCAAAGATCAATTAATTGCCAAAATTAGACTAGCCCATCATATTATCCCCTCCATAAACTTATCAAGCTTAATCTTAAAGCCAGATATGTCTTTTGCCCCCACTTCTCCCCTTGAAAGGCTGTTCCAGAACTTCACTCCTCTGATGGTTAGAAACCATCTAATTTCAAGTCTAAACTTCCTAGGGTCCAGTTTATATCCATTTGTTCTTGTGTCCACATTGGTACTAAGCTTAAATAATTCCTCTCCCTCCCTAATATTTATCTCTCTGATATATTTATAAAGAGCAATCATATCTCCCCTCAGCCTTCTTTTGGTTAGGCTGAACAAGCCAAGCTCTCTGAGTCTCCTTTCATAAGAGAGGTTTTCTATTCTTTGGATCATCCTGGCAGCCCGTCTCTGAACCTGTTCCAGTTTGAATTCATCCTTCTTAAACACGGGAGACCAGAACTGCACACAATATTCCAGGTGAGGTCTCACCAGCGCCTTATATAACGCTGCTAACACCTCCTTATCTTGCTGGAAATACCTCGCCTGATGCATCCTAAAACCGCATTAGCTTTTTTAACAGCCATATCCCATTGGCGGCTCATAGTCATCCTGCGATCAACCAATACCCCAAGGTCCTTCTCCTCCTCTGTTACTTCCAACTGATGTGTACCCAATTTATAACTAAAATTCTTATTATTAATCCCTAAGTGCATGACCTTGCACTTTTTACTATTACATTTCATCCTATTACTATTACTCCAGTTTACAAGGTCATCCAGATCTGCCTGTAGAATATCCCGGTCCTTCTCTGTGTTAACATTGCCCACATGCTATCTTGAACTTTCCCAGGTAGACTTCATATGTAGATTGGAGTCTTCCAAAGTCCATTGTCAGTTAAGTGTTTCTGGTTTGGGCACTTAATTCTCAAGAATCTCACCAAATGCTTCACTAATGCTATTTAGAATCAAACACATTGAGATACAAGAACATAGCTGGCATTCATAACTTGAGTTACACAAATGATACACAAACACAGACAGCATCATCATAATCAGCAAATTATAACCTTTCCATAGACACCTCACACAGCAACTTTTGTACAATATTTGCAGCAAATATATAACAGTGATTGCAACAATGATCCATATGGTCACAGGTTATGTCAGTAACGTCACAGGGCCAGGCTGGACCTCCAGGGGGAAGGAGCATGTTACCCCATCCCGGAACATACGCCCCACCGGCTGCTCCGCTGTGCCTCGGATAACTGCCTGCCCCTTTTTGTCCTGCGGAGGGGGTGTCTAGGGTCAATCACCATCTCCCCCCTCCGTCCCCATCGAACCCGGGGCCGTGACCCTGAGGTGTGAGGCTGGGGGCAGCCCAGTTTCCTACAACTGGTTCAAGGATAACGAGATTGTTAAGGCTGGAGACCATGTCCCTCTGAGCAGCGACAACCAGACCGTGATGCTGGATCCTGGCAGCAGGAACGACTTGGGCAGTTACACCTGCCTGCCACCAACGCTGCCAGCTCCCAGAACGACACTGTCCCGCTGGACGTGCTCTGTAAGCGTGAGCCCCGGCAACCAAGGGTCCTTCCCCACTTCCCAGGGGAGCTCTGGCCGGTGGGTCGGAGATCGGGGCCCTGGGGGCAGGAGATGGAGGATCTGTGAGACGCAGACAGACAGACATGGGGCTGGGGGAGCTCCAGCTGGTGGGTCAGAGGTCAGGGGTCCTGGGGGCAGGAGATGGAGGATCTGTGAGATGCAGACAGACAGACGTGGGGCCGGGGTCTGTGGGAGCAGAGGGCTCAAACCCTGCAGGTCAATGCGGAGCAAGACCCTGAAGCTGGGAGCTGCAGTGAGTCAGAGCCAGCCTGGGGGTACGGGGCCACTTCCTCGCAGGGAGGGGACCCCGGGGAGCAGCTTGGGGAGGGGGAATCTCCATCACTCCGGGACTTTGGATCCAGAAAGGGCGTCTCTCTCCAAACCACCCATCTCCTCCATGGCCTGGATGAAGTGGGGGGATCCTCCCAAGCTACGCAGCGGCACCGGCTGGACGGTGTCGGGTGCCTGCTGGCTTTTGGATCTAGACCTCTTGGGTGCTGAGGTCTCTGCAGCTGGAGCAGCCTCCCCCCGCAGCCCCTCCCCAACACGCAGCTCTCCTGTCTTTGCTCCAGATGGGCTCAACACCTCCGCGATCACCCACCGCCAGAACGTTTATGCTGAGGGCTCCAGCCTCCAGCTGTCCTGTCAAGCCAATGCCAGTCCAGAGGCATTGTACATTTGGGGCTCTGTTGGCCTCCTCCGGCTCTGAGCTCCTGGTCCCCAATCTCTCCGTGAGCCAGTCTGGGACTTACACCTGTGTGGGGATAATTGTCTTTGTTGGCCACTCGAGCTACACCACCCTGGAGACTGTGGTGCTGGGTGAGTAACCTGGCACTGTGCCCCACACCCGCCTCTGTCTCGGGCACACAGAGCACCCACGGCTCCGTCACTGTCTGTCCTGCCGGCGCCCTGACCACTCTGGATCTGTCCTGTCTCCAGCCGGGCTCCCTGTCTGCCTGGGACGTCCCCTGTCTCCTGTAACTCTGCACCAACCCCACATGTCAGCGCCGTTCCTGCACCCTGGGCTCTGCCTGGCTCTGGAGCCAGGTCTGGGGTCTTCAGCTCAGTTCTGGATTCACTCCTCAGGCTCTGTTCTCCAGGGGATGCTCCTGTCTGGATCAGACACACCCTGTCACCTGTCACTGCCTGCGCGGATCCCACTCTCTGTGCTGGGTGCTCTCGGCTATTTCACTGTCTCTCCAGCCACATCCCTCTGCCCTCTGGTCTGGCCCAGGGCCCAGCTCCACCCTGTGGGCTCTGTCCTGTGGGGGCTGCTCCCAGCCGTGCTGCAGCTGGGCCAGATGCTGCCTGTTCCCTTCCAAACAATGCCTGACTTGTCCTATCAGCGCATTGAGTGCCCTGTGCTGTGCCCGTCTCTCCCTCCCGGCTCCGTCCTGTCTCTGCCCCCTGCCCCTCTGGGGCATCTGTCCTCTGTGGGACGCTCCCATCACATCCCACTGCAGCTCAGACAGCAGATTCCTTTCCACGTGGCACATCCAGCTGGTTCTCACCTGGGCCGGGCGTGTGGCCATGGCTCTGGTGGGCGGTGTTGGTCTGTACCCGCTATCACCCTATGGGCTGGCTCCAGGCCCCCAGCCGCGCACCTGGTCTGTGTCCCCGCCTGAGATCTGGGCACTGCTGGTCCCGGCGCTGCCTCCTGGGGTTGGGTAGTGGATGGCCGGAGGGGGAGGCACCGTCTCTCTGAGGTGCTGTTTCCGCCTTCGTTCTGTTGATTCTCTCTTTGGATTTACCAGATTCTTCTCTATGTGCCTGCCCGCCACGGGCCCCGCACCCCTCGGTGGCCCCAGCAAGGGGCTCCTGGAGAGAGCATTAACCAGCGGGCATGGGAGGGTGGTGCCCTGATAGAACAGACTGAAGGGGACAGTCCCACCCCCCACCCCCGGGGAAGGGAATACAGACTGGAGGGGGTTCCTTGGCCCTGCAGCTAGACTCTGGACACCCCCTCCCCAGTCAGACTCTCATGGGATGCGGGGAGAACCCAGGGGCCTAAGGCTGTGAGGGCCTTGCTGAGCTATTGTCATGGAGTCCCCGGGCGATGCTCTGGAACTGCTCCCCACAAAGCCAGGCAGGACTTTGGGGAGCCTCCTCTCCCTTGGAGCAGACTGTCTGCAGGGCAGGAAGCTCACATGTAGCATTCAGCATATGCCCCTCTGTGTGCTTCCCACAGCAAGTCCACCCAGTCGGGGTCCTGGGCGGGCCACAGGGTCCTGCACCCCCACTTTGCAGTCAGATGTGACTCTCAGCCAGCCAGTAACTCAGAGGTTTATTTAGACGACAGGAACACAGTCCAAAACAGGTCTTGCCAGTACAGATAACAAGACCCCCCTTAGTTAGGTCCATCTGGGGCCCCGGGGAGGCCACAGTCCCGCTGCCTTCTCAGGGCTCCCCTCCATTTTCCAGCCAGCCTCCAGAAACTCCCCAGCCCCCTCCAGCCCCTCCTCTCTGACTGTCTCTCTCTCCCGGGCCAGGAGGTCACCTGACCCCTTTGTTCTCCCCCACCTTTAGCATCCATCCCCTGGCAGGGGGAAGGGCCTGGCCATTAGTTGCCAGGACACAGAGGGTCGGCCAGGAACTGAGGCCCCCACACAGTATTCAGAGGGAACATTAAAACCAGTCCCACTTCGTCACAGCTATAGGGTTGGGTAGGAATGGGGGGCAGCGCTGGGCTGGGCGGATGCCCTCCTCACCCCACTGTGTCACCCTGTGCTCCCCAGGGTCAGTTAGAGGCTCTGGCAAACTACCCAGGATGCACCAGCAAGGTCACCCCTGTGTCCGGCCTGGGTCTGGGATGGGCAGCTCCGTCTGGGTAGGAGCAGAAGGCGAGGACCCAGCACATGGCCGTGCTCATGGGGCAATGCCGGCAGCACCAAGCACCCTGTGGGGTCACAACCCTCCTCTTGGGCCCGAACTGTCATGGGATCAGCTTGAAAACCCTACTGTCGGGCCGGAGTCTGGGAGCCGGAGCGTCGCTCTCCCTTCGAACCAGAGCTGAGAGTCTCCCGAAAATCACAGGACTCGGGGAGCCAGAGCCTCAAGGAGGCACCAATAACTGTGAGACTCGACGCCGGGGAGAGGGACCCTCTGCCAGACCCCAGAAGGCGACTGCCCATCTCCACAGCTCTGAGGGGCAAAGGGCGAAGGACCCTTCCCACGACACCGCAGGGCAGTGGCGCTGGGACCCTTCCCAGAACCTCACATGGTGGTGACACCAGGACCCTTCCCACAATGTTGTGGGACGACTACACTGGAACCTTCCCCACAAACCCACAGAATGGTGGTGCTGGACCCCGATGCTATGTGGATGGAGGGGCAGTACACACGGTAATGCTCTCTCTGCTCCTTGCACAGAAATGCTGCCCAGGCCCACGGTGACACCAAACCAAACCCTCGTGCTTGAGAACAAGACCTTCACCCTCAGGTGTAACAGCTCCCCCAGCGCTGACACCGTGCTCTGGCTCCGGGACGGGGCGTCCCTTGCGTCCAGTGACCGGCTGGTTCTGTCCTCTGACAACCGGACTCTCAAAGTGCTGAATGTCACCCGGGGCGACGCCGGTGCCTACCAGTGCGAGGTTGGGAACCCCGTCAGCTCCATACGCAGCGAGCCCGGCACCGTGACGGTGGCCTGTGAGTAACCGAAGCCCCATCGCCCGGCCGCGCTGCGCCTGGCTCTCACTCAGCCATGGCGATGCAGCTGCCCATGGAGTTGGGCGTGGGGTTGTTTATACAGGGATCCCTTTCTGGTGCCCTTCCCCTGACCTCCTCCCTCTCTGTGCAGATGGGCCGGAGTCCGCCAGGATAGAGCCATCAGAGCTCCTCCCCCAGCTCTTGGGGTCCCTTGTGCACCTGACGTGCGTCTCTGAGTCCGTCCCAGCCCCGCACTATCGCTGGGTTCTCAATAGCACTGAATTAAAGGGGACGGGGAGCAGCTTGACCCTTAATCTGACAAGCTTGGATCAGCAGGGCATGTACATGTGCCAGGCACAGAACCCCATCACCAGCCTGACCAAGAACAGCACCAGCCTGGTAATCCAGGTGCAGGGTGAGTTGCCGGGCACCGCGCCCTACACCCTCTTCTCTCTCAGGCACCCAGAGAACCTGGGGCTCCGTCACTCTCCAGCCAGCGCCCCGGCCACTCCGGATCTGTTCTGTCTGCAGCTGGGTTCCTGTCTGCATTGGACGTCCCCTGTCACCTGTCACGCTGTGCACCGACCCTGCGGGTCAGCGCCGTTCCTGCACCCTGGGCTCTGCCTGGCTCTAGAGCCAGGTCTGGGGTCTTCAGCTCAGTTCTGGATTCACCCCTCGGGATCTGTTCTCCAGGGGATCCTTCCAACCCTCTCCAGTCCAGATCAGACACCCCCTGTCGCCTGTCACTGCCTGCGCGGATCCCGCTCCCTGTGCTGGGTGCTCTCGGCTATTTCACTGTCTCTCCAGCCACATCCCCCTGCGCTCTGGTCTTGCCCAGGGCCCAGCTCCACCCCGTGGGCTCTGTCCTGTGGGGGCTGCTCCCAGCCGTGCTGCAGCTGGACCGGACGCTGCCTGTCGCCTTCCAAGTGATGCCTGACCCGTCCGATCAGCAGGTCGAGTGCACTGCTCTGTGCCTGTCTCTCCCTCCTGGCTCCATTCTGACTCTTCCCCCTGCCCCTCTGGGGCATCTGTCCTCCATGGGACGCCCCTATCACACCCCACTGCAGCTCAGGCAGCAGATTCCTGCACACCTGGCGCCTCCAGCTGGTTCCCACCTGGGCCGGGCATGTGGCCATGGCTCTGGCGGGGGCGTGTCAGTCTGTACCCCCTATCCCCCTATGGGCTGGCTCCAGGCCCCCAGCCGCGCACCTGGTCTGTGTCCCAGTGAGATCTGTGCACTGCCGGCCCCGGCGCTGCCTCCTGGGGGTGGGTAGCGAATGGGGCAGATTGGGGAGGGGAGACACCATTTCTCTGAGCCGCTGTTTCCTCCTTCACTCTGTTGATTCTCTCCTGGGACTTACCTGGTTCGCCTGCCCCCCAAGGCCCCCGCACTGCTCAGTGCCCCCCAGCAAGGGGTGCTGGAGAGTGAATTAGACAACAGGCAGGACAGGGAGCTCAGAGGGGGACAGGGAGATGGGGGGTGCCCTGAGGGAACAGATGGGAGAGGATGTTCCCAGCCCACTGGGGAAGGGGGTACAAACTGGAGGGGTTTCCTTGGCCCTGCCACTGGAGTCCGGACCTCTCCTCCCCAGTCAGACTCTCGTGGGTCATGGGGAGAACCCAGGGGGCCTGGGGCTGTGAGGCCCTGTCATGGAGTCACCGGGCGATGCTCTGGAACTGCTCCCCACAAAGCCAGGCAGGACTCTGGGGAGCCTCCTCTCCCTTGGAGCAGACTGTCTGCAGGGCAAAAAGCTCACACGGCTTCACCTCTTGGGTCTCTCCTTGGAGCATTCAGCATCCTCTGCCCCTCCGTGCGCTTCCCACAGCGAGCCCGCCCCAGCGGGGTCCTGGGGAAGCCACCGGGTCCTGCACCCCCACTTTGCAGTCAGACGTGACTCTCAGCCAGCCAGTAACGCAGAGGTTTATTCGATGACAGGAACAGGGTCTAAAACAGAGCTTGTAGCTACAGTGAACCGGACCCCTCGGCCGGGTCCATTCTGGGGCCCAGCAAGGCAGACACCCACGTCTGCCCTCACTCCTCGTCCCCAGCCACCCCCAAACTGAAACCCCCTCCAGCCCCTCCTCTCTGCTCAGCCCCTTTCCCGGGCCAGGAGGTCACCTGATCTCTCTGTCTCCAGCACCTTTAGCATCACCTGGCATGGGGAAGGGCCTGGCCATTAGTTGCCAGGAGCCAGAGGGTCGGCCAGAAACAGGCCCCCCCACAGTATTCAGAGGGAACATTAAGAACAGCCCCACTTTGTCACAGGCCCTTGCTGAGCTATATGGCTGGGTGGGACTAGGGGGCAGTGCTGGGTTGGGAGGTTGCCCCCCTCACCCCACTGGGTCTCCCCTATCTCCCTGGGGACACTGAGATGACTCTGGCTGACTGCCCATGATGCACCAGCAAGGTCACCCCCACCCTTCGTCCTGGGTCTGGGATGGGCAGCTCCATCTGGGTCGGAGGGGACAGCAAGAAACTGGCACAGGGCTGTGCCCACGGGACTATGCCAGCAGCACCAAACACCTTGTGGGGTTGTGACCTCAGGTCCGGCCTGAACTGTCATGGGATCATCTTGAAAATCCTGCTGTCAGGCCAGAGTCTAGGAGCCACAGCGTCACTCTCCCTTCAAACCAGAGCCGAGAGTCTCCCAAAAATCACAGGACTCCGGGAGCCAGAGCCTCAGGGAGGCATCAATAACTGTGAGACTCCATGCTGGGGAGAGGGACCCTCTGCTGGACCCCAGAAGGCAACTGCCCATCTCCGCGGCTCTGAGGAGCAAAGGGCGAAGGACCCTTCCCACGACACCGCAGGACAATGGCGCTGGGACCCTTCCCAGAACCTCACATGGTGGCAACACCAGCACCCTTGCCCCAGTCCCACAAGACATTAGCCCCAATCCCACATGGTGCATCAGGGACACACAGTAACACTCTCTCTGTTCCCTGCACAGAAATGCTGCCCAGGCCCACGGTGACACCGAACCAAACCCTAGTGCTGGAGAACGGGACCTTCACCCTCAGGTGTAACAGCTCCCCCAGCGCTGACACCGTGCTCTGGCTCCGGGACGGGGCGTCCCTCGTGCCCAGTGACCGGCTGGTGCTCTCCCCTGACAACCGGACCCTCACAGTGCTGGGTGTCACCCGGGATGACGCCGGTGCCTACCAGTGCGAGGTCAGGAACCCCGTTAGCACCAAACGCAGCGAGCCCGGCACCGTGACACTGGCCTGTGAGTAACTGCAGCCCCGGCCCCTCTGGCCCTGCTGGCATCGCCCAGCCATGGAGATGCGGCTGCCTCTGGGGTTGGATACAGGAGCTGTTAATACAGGGATCTCTCATGGGCACTGTCCTTTCCCTTGATCCCCTCTCTCTGTGTGTAGATGGGCCAGAGTCTGTCAGGATTGACCCGCCGGGACCCATCACCCTGACCCTCGGGTCCCCACTGACCCTGACGTGCGTCGCCGACTCCATCCCAGCCCCGAGCTATCGCTGGGGTCTCAATGGCACCGACACTAACCAGACCGGAAGCAGCTTGACCTTTAACCCCATGACCTTAGATCACCAGGGCACGTACGAGTGCCGTGCTCACAACCCGATTACCAACCGCACTGTCTCTGTGTGTGTCACTGCGCGGTTTGTGGGTGAGTCCCTGAGATCAAACCTAGCGCTGTCTCCCTGTCCGCCACCAGAAAACGCTCTGCTGGGGTCGAGGTGCAGGTGTGTCTGGGCCATGCACGGAGCCGGGCTGGGGCGTGGTGGGGTGGCCGGGACGTGGGCTGACCATGGCGCTCGGGGACCCTTGGGCGATGTTTCTGGATATGGTCCATCCTCTGTAGGGCCAGGTGCTGGGTGCCCGGACTGGGGCTAGGCTGGGGGTCTGTCTCCCCCATGCCTAGGAGGGACTCCATTGTGGCTGGGGGGCAGGGGATCTATCAATGCACCGTCCAGCCTCATGGTCTCCCGAATCCCCCTGACACCAGCCATAGCTGAGACCCCTACTCACCCAGCACTGGGCGTGGGGGTCACTGGCTCCACTGGGGGGCCCCAAGCCCCCCCTGCTCCCAAGGGGGCTGGGTAGCACCAGGAGACTTCCCAGTTCCTGACCTTTGGACCCCCCCTCAGCCCACCGCATCCTGGGTCCTGTTTTGGGCCCAAACCTGTCAGGCTCAGAGGACCCCTGGCTGAGCTACCCCCAATGTCTCTGGGGGGGGCAGATGGGGGCTCCAGCCCCCAGGGCCTCATGTTGGGCACCAAGAGGAAGCAGCATTGGGAAGCGTGGGGCTGTGAGGGGGGGGCGGTGACTGTACTCCCTGATACACACACCCCCTTTCTCCCTTTTCTCCTCCAGAATTTCTTCCAGAGCCAACTTCACCTCTAGGCCTGTCGCCTGGAGCCATCGCCGGGATTGTCATCGGGTCGCTGGCTGGGGCGGTGCTGCTTGGGGGCCTGCTCTACTTCCTGCTCCGCAAAACTGAAGGGTAACAGCTCGGGGGGCCGGGGGTCCCTGGGGCTGGGGGCTGCCCTGAGCGCTGTTGAGGGGGGTTGGGAGCTGCCCCTGGGTGCTGGAGGGGGTCACTCTCTCTGCCCCTCAGCCCCAGGTCTTTGCACTCTGGGGTCTCTGCTTGTCAGTCGCTCTGTGTTGAAGTGTCCTTCCACCTCTCTGCCCCCCAGGATGGGATCTCACCCCACACGCCTCTTGGAAACAGTGTCAGGTCTCCCAGGGAGCAATCCCTGCCCAGGCTGGCACCCAGCACCCTGAGCCACCCCAGAGCTACCCATCCCCACAGGGAGAGCCAGGGTGAATGTGGGGGGTGGATGGATGGAGAGGTGGGGGGGATGAATGGGTATGGGGTTCGGTAGGTGTGTGTGTGGGTGGATGGGCCGTGGGGAGGCGAGAGGAGGCGGGACAGGTCTGCAGTTTTGGGGAAGCTGGCTGGTTGCTGCCCCCCATTCCTGGCGTGGGACACGGCCCAATCCCACCCCCCTGCCCTGCCACCCCTGCCCCCCGGTGTCACGCAGAGTCTGCTGTTTTCCCAGGGGGCCCAAGCAGCACTCGCCCGTGGGAGGCCAGGCCGCGCCCACCCACAGTAAGTAGCAGCCCCACCCCTCGCAGCTTCATGCCATGTGCCGTGTGGGCGGGGCCTGCGAGCCACATGCCTGTACCATTGCTAGTGCCGCTGCTGCTCCCCTGCACCACAGTGTGATTGACAGCCAAGGGGCATGATGGGAAACTCCCTGGCCAGACAGGAAGTGACATCACAGCCGCGCCAGCCCCAGTTTCCAAGAGCCCGTCTGGGATTCTCTTCTCCCGGGCTGGGTCCTGGGTCCCCTGTCGCTGCTCTGGGCTGTGGGTGTCACGGGCTCCGGGTGCCCCCCACTCCCGCCACGTCTGGTGCTGGGAACTCGGGGGGCAACCGCGGAAATGGGGTGAGGGATCACTTGGGCCTGGGGTTCCCTGCATATTCCATCCCCCCACCCCCTTCCCTCCGGCAACCCCCCCTTACTCCCTCCCAACCCAACCCACGCGGCTGGGGCTGGGAACTGGAGCAGCACCGCGGAGACGCAGGGCCTGGGGGTCACGTGGCCAAGGGGTTGCCTGCTTATTCCCTCCCCATCCCCCACTGCTCGCCCTTCCCTTCCCTTCCCTCCCCCCCCCCCCGGGTTCACCATCCTGGTGCAAGGAGCACCCCCACCCCCAGGATCCCTGCTGAGCCCTTGGGGGCCACACCGGCTGCAGCCACTAACCCAGCTGGTGCTTCGCCTGCTGCCACTAACTCTGCACGGGCCCTGCTGCCCCTGGGGGGGGGGGTGTCACTGCTTGGCTGAGGGGGGGGACTGCACCTTGGACTGTCGTGTTTCTAACCCCGTCTGTCTCCTGTCTCTGTCCTTCAGACCAGGGCGATAGTGACAACAAACCTACCATGGTAAGGAGACTTCGTGTCTGGCCGCAGGACTCCTGGGTTCTATCCTGCTGCTAGGAGGGGAGAGGGTGGGAGTGGGGTCTGGTGGTTAGAGCGGGGTGGGGGCTGGGAGCCAGGACGCCTAGGTTCTTGCCCGGCTCTGGGAGGGGAGAGGAGGGAAGTGGCAATGAGGTCTGGTGGGTTAAAGCCGGGGAGCCAGGACTCCTGGGTTCTCTGCCTGGCTCTGGGAGGGGAGTGGAGGCTGGTGGTTAGAGCGGGAGGAGGCGCTGGGAGCCAGGACTCCTGAGTTCTTTCCCCAGCTCTGGGAGTGGAGTAGGGGCTGGTGATTAGAGCAGGGGGCTGGGAGCCAGGACTCCTGGGTTCTCTGCCTGGCTCTGGGAGGGGAGTGGGGGCTGGTGGTTAGAGCGGGAGGAGGCGCTGGGAGCCAGGACTCCTGGGTTCTTTCCCCAGCTCTGGGAGTGGAGTAGGGGCTGGTGATTAGAGCAGGGGGCTGGGAGCCAGGACTCCTGGGTTCTCTCCCTGGCTCAGGGACAGGGGTGAGGTCCAGGACTCCTGGGTTCTCTCCCTGGCTCAGGGACGGGGTGAGGTCCAGGACTCCTGGGTTCTCTCCCTGGCTCGGGGACAGGGATGCGGTCAGGGTCCAGGACTCCTGGGTTCTCTGCCTGGCTCTGGGAGGGGAGTAGGGCTGGTGGTTAGAGCAGGGGGCTGGGAGCCAGGACTCCTGGGTTCTCTGATCTGGCTTTCCTGTCTTCCAGGGTGAGGAAGACGTTCAGTATTCTACACTCGCCTTCACCGCAGGAGACCAGAAGCCACCACCCGGGCCCCAGCCCCCCCCAGAGAGCGGCACCGTGTACTCGGAAATCAGAAAAAAATGACTGTGATTTGCTTGGGACCTCGGGAATCACTGCACACCCCCCCACACCACCCAGGGGAGCTTCTGCAGCTCCCTCCCCCCGCATGAAGCACTCAGTGGGGGGCAGCTCCGGTCCCACCTACCCCTGCTCGCTGGGCACAATGAGGGTGATAGTCTCCCCAGGTGAGACCGTCAGGACTCCTGAGGGGCTCTGGGAGGGGAGAGAGGTCTAGTGGTCAGAGCAGGGAGCTGGGAGCCAGGACTCCTGGGTTCACATTTGCTTTGCACAGGGGTCAGGGCTGGGGGTGTGTGCTGTGCAGTGGGGGATGATCTGTGTGTGGGACTGGCGGATAACGATGACACCCCAACCCCAGGCTGCACTGTCAGTGCTGGCTGGGCGTGGGGCATGGATCTGGGCAGCCTCGGTCCAGGGGTGAGATGGCGCCATCACCCCATAGCATCTCAGCCCAGAGCCCTGTGCCCCCCAGCTCCACCCCCCCAGCTCTCCGCATCCTCCTCCCCGGGCTTCCCGCTGTCAGACAGCCTCCAAGGTGCAGGGCAGTTGTGCTGCTAGGGGGGTGATGATTGTGTGGGGTGCGGGGTGTTGCTTACAGTGGATGGGACTGGCTGATCGGGGGTTTGCACTGTGATTAACTCTGTTTGTAATAAAACGAAATGTCAAAACTCCCCCCCACGACTGCTGGGGGAGGGGGAGGGCAGGGACAGGCCAACGCTGGGGGTGGGGACACGGGGACATGGGACAAGCAGACATGGACATGGGGACACGCAGACACTGGTGTCAGACACACAGACGGACCCAGGGGTGGGAGGACACGGGGATGACAGAGAGATGCACGGACAGCAACACGGGACGAGCAGATCCCCAGGCACAGAATGGGCTGACGCTGGGGGTGGGGACACAGGACAAGCAGACATGGACATGGGACGGGACAAGCAGACACTGGGCATGGGGACACACAGATGGACACAGGGATGGGAGGACACGGGGACGACCGACACAGACGGACAGTGACACGGGACAGGCAGCTCCCCGGGCACAGGACGGACATGGGGACACACAGACGGACACAGGGGTGGGAGGACACGGTGACGACCGACACACACGGACAGTGACACGGGACAGGCAGCTCCCCGGGCACAGGACGGACATGGGGACACACAGACGGACACGGGTGGGAGGACACGGGGACGACCGACAGACACACGGACAGTGACACGGGAAAGGCAGCTCCCCGGGCACAGGACGGACATGGGGACACACAGACGGACACAGGGGCGGGAGGACACGGGGATGACCGACACAGACGGACAGTGACACGGGACAGGCAGCTCCCCGGGCACAGGACGGACATGGGGACACACAGATGGACACAGGGATGGGAGGACACGGGGACGACCGACAGACACACGGACAGTGACACGGGAAAGGCAGCTCCCCGGGCACAGGACGGACATGGGGACACACAGACGGACACAGGGGTGGGAGGACATGGGGACGACCGACACAGACGGACAGTGACACGGGACAGGCAGCTCCCCGGGCACAGGACGGACATGGGGACACACAGACGGACACAGGGGCGGGAGGACACGGGGATGACCGACAGACACAAGGACAGTGACACGGGACAGGCAGCTCCCCGGGCACAGGACGGACATGGGGACACACAGACGGACACGGGTGGGAGGACACGGGGACGACCGACAGACACACGGACAGTGACATGGGACAGGCAGCTCCCTGGGCACAGGACGGACATGGGGACACACAGACGGACACAGGGGTGGGAGGACACGGGGACGACCGACAGACACACGGACAGTGACACGGGACAGGCAGCTCCCCGGGCACAGGACGGACATGGGGACGCACAGACGGACACAGGGGTGGGAGGACACGGGGATGACCGACAGACACACGTCTCTGTGGACGGCCTTGGGCTGCTGCGGGGCCGTGACCTGCTGCTCCACGGACCCGCTGAGGAAGGGCCCTGGGGAGCATCTCTCCAGCAGCAGCTGGGCCAGGACAAGCCCCCAGCCCCCCCCCCAGCCCCGCCCTCACCTGTCCTGGTCTCTTTGGGCAAAGCACCCCCCCGGCAAGCCAAGGGCCGTGACTGGGGGTGTCAGACAAGGTGAAAATAGGTGGCTGGGGGGGGGAGGCCATTCCCCTCCCCAAAGAAGGGCTACTCAGCTGAGGACGGTTCCCCTGCTGTGACCCCGAGTAGGGCAGGGCCCACCCAGCCCCACACCAGGGACTGAGTCATCGGGGCCTGGGGTGAATTCCCAGGATCCTGGGGCTGTGACAGAGGGAGCTGATCGGCCTGTCCTCACTGGGCAGGGCTGGGCCTGGGGGTGGCTGGGCCCCCGCTGGGTAAGGGGGAAACGGGCAGGGCAGGCGGATGCCCAGCGGGTTCACCGTCCCAGGGCTGAGGGACACCCCAGGGAAGGGGGAAGCAGCTGCACAGATGATGCTGGGAACTGAGACTTGGGCAGAGGGTGACCATGGCCGGGGGGGGGGTGTCCCCTGATCCAGAGACCCTGGATCACAGCCCACCGTGGGGGGGGGGGCTCTGCCCTGGGGGTCAAGGCAACAGGTTCATCCCCAGAGGGTAACTGGGGACCTGGCACACGCACAGCCTGGGGGGGAGACGATTCCAGAGGGGGCTGGGCAGCGTGGGGAGCCCCCAGCCGCACCAGACCCCGGACACCAGAGCTGTGACCTGCCTCCAAGGTGGCAAGCCCACGCCGAGCCCCCAGACGGTGCCAAGGTCACCTCCCGCCCCAGCCTAGGACACCCCGGCCTGCAGCCACGGCGGTTTGTGCATGGAGGCAGAGGGGTCACTGCCCCCCTCACACCCCCTGCCAGCATCGACCCCACAGGATGGGGGGGTGTGACCTCCCCATGTGCCCCTGCTCGTGTGCTCAGGGGGGAGGCACCAGGCAGGCGTGATGCTGCTCCGGGCCGGGTCCTGGCCCCTCCACGGGGTTTGGTTGTCGGGGTGGGTGGGAATCGCGCCATTGCTCAGCAGCTGAGGGGAGGGGCAGAAATGTGCTGGCTGTGATGGTGTCGGCCATGCCTGGGAGGCGCGTGTGACCCAGGCTAGGAGGGGCCTTGACCTTCCCCAGCTCGGGTGGGGGAAGAGAATCCTGCTGTTGTCATATTTTGATGGCCACTGGCTGTGACTCGGTTTCCCCACTCACTGAGCGTGGCCACTTGCTGTGGTGAAAGGGTTAATCTCCCCAGGTCAGGGCAGTGAGGGGGAGTCAGGCAGGCAGTGGCCCGATCCTGGCGCCCCAGGGATTTCGATGTGCCGGCTGGTCCTCACATGGTGCCCGGAGCGTCTCTGCTGGGGCCAGGGCTCAGCTGGGGACCCCTGGAGAGCAGGGGAGGGGGGGATGCAGGGCCTAGCTCAGGGCAGTGGGGGCCTGGCACAGCACAGGGGCCCTGCCAGATGGGCTGGGTGACAGCCAGGGCAGAGAGCCAAGACAGACACTGCCTGCCCCCGCGACAGGGCTGGGGGTACGAGGGGGCGTCCTGCTGGTGGAAGGAGCTGCATAGAGCCAGGGTCCTGGGCTGGGGGGCGAAGGGTGAGCAGAAGGCCAGGGAGCTAGAGGGGCTGGGAGCCAGGACTCCTGGGTTCTCTCCCAGCTCTGGGAGGGGAGTGGGTCCCAGTGGGTTGGGGATGGGAGCCAGGACTCCTGGGTTCTCTCCTGGCTCTAGGAGGGGAGTGGGGCCTGGGAGCCAGGACTCCTGGGTTCCCCGGCTGGCAGTGGGTGCAGGCCGCTGGGTGTTTTGTTGGCCAGGTGGCTGAACGCGGATGTTTGATTTCTCTGGTTCCTCTTTATGGAGATTCACTAGAAAGATCCCGGCCGCACTGGGGGGGCGGGGGGGGACGGGACGAGGATGAGCAGAAGCAGAAGTGGTTAGATCAGATACCTGGAAATCCGGTCACCAGAACCTGCACGTCACCCCCACCCTGCCCATCCCCCCTCCCAGAGCCAGGAGAGAACCCAGGAGTCCTGGCTCCCAGCCCCCTGCTCTAACCACCAGCCCCCACTCCTCTCCCAGAGCCGAGAGAGAACCCAGGAGTCCTGGCTCCCAGCCCCCTGCTCTAACCACCAGCCCCCACTCCTCTCCCAGAGCCGAGAGAGAACCCAGGAGTCCTGGCTCCCAGCCCCCTGCTCTAACCACCAGCCCCCACTCCTCTCCCAGAGCCGAGAGAGAACCCAGGAGTCCTGGCTCCCAGCCCCCCGACTCTAACCCACCAGCCCCCATGCCCCTCCCAGAGCCAGGAGAGAACCCAGGAGTCCTGGCTCCCAGCCCCCTGCTCTAACCACCAGCCCCCGCTCCTCTCCCAGAGCCGAGAGAGAACCCAGGAGTCCTGGCTCCCAGCCCCCCCGCTCTAACCCACCAGCCCCCACTGCCCCTCCCAGAGCTGGGACAGATCCCAGGAGTCCTGGCTACACCCTCCCCCCATCTCCTCCTCCCAGAGCTGGGAGAGAACCCAGGAGTCCAGTCCCCCCCCCCCCGCTCTAACCACTAGACATCACTCCTCTCCGAGAGCTGGGACAGAACCCAGGAGTCCTGGCTCCCAGCCCCCACCCCCGCTCTAACCACTAGACATCACTCCTCTCCGAGAGCTGGGACAGAACCCAGGAGTCCTGGCTCCCAGCCACCACCCCCGCTCTAACCACTAGACATCACTCCTCTCCGAGAGCTGGGACAGAACCCAGGAGTCCTGGCTCCCAGCCACCACCCCCGCTCTAACCACTAGACATCACTCCTCTCCGAGAGCTGGGACAGAACCCAGGAGTCCTGGCTCCCAGCCACCACTACCCTGACCAGGAATTCCCGCCCCCCCCCCGCACCCTGTGACACCCTCAGCTGCTTTAAACAGGAATAAAACCTCTTTTGTGCTGCGAGTTTGTTTAGCTTCAACAGCAGGAAATTGGGAGAAAAAAAAATGAAACCAGGCGGCCGGGCCCAAGGCAGCCCCCCTCGGCGCGTGCTCCCTGCCCCACAAGTGTGTAATGACCCCCCCCGCACCTCCCCCCGAGCAGAGACACTGGCCCATCCGTGCCTGGCTGGGGGCTGGGGGAGACCAGGCCGTGATAGGGGGTCTGGGGGGCAGGGCCGGCGCTACCATTTGGGCAGCCTAGGAAGTCGCCTAGGGCCCCAGGATTTTCGGGGGGCGGGATTTTGCCGGGGGGGTGGCAGGCGGCTCCGGTGGACCTCCCGCAGGCATGGTTGGGGCAGCTCCACCGGAGCCGCGGGACCAGCGCGCGGGGTGGCAAAATTGCCATCCGCCTAGGGCGCTCAAACCCCTAGCGCCGGTCCTGCTGGGGGGCACCAGGGAGCCGGGCCCTGGGGAAGTGCCTTGGGCTGGGCATTAACCCCCCCAACACCCCCCAATGACTAGCACCCCCGGGTGGAGGGGGCACAGGAGGGGGGGCAGGTCCCGTTTCACTCGCTTTGCAGGGGCGTGAACAGCAGCTGTCCCAGAGCCAGCTGGACAGACAGACAGACGGACAGACACGCCGCTGTCCCCCGGACAGATGGACAGACACGCCCCTTCCCCCAGACAGACGGACACGCCCCTGCCCCCCAGACAGACAGACGGACAGACACGACCCTGACCCCAGACAGACGGACACGCCCCTGCCCCCCAGACAGACAGACGGACAGACACGACCCTGACCCCAGACAGACGGACACGCCCCTGCCCCCCAGACAGACAGACGGACAGACACGCCTCTGCCCCCAGACAGACGGACATGCCCCTGCCCCCCAGACAGACAGAC
This sequence comes from Gopherus evgoodei, assembly GCF_007399415.2. NCBI lineage: Eukaryota > Metazoa > Chordata > Testudines > Testudinidae > Gopherus > Gopherus evgoodei. Next base: position 137,044 of record NW_022060097.1, read on the forward strand.
GGACAGACACGCCCCTGCCCCCCAGACAGATGGACAGATGGACAGACAGACACGACCCTGACCCCAGACAGACGGACACGCCCCTGCCCCCAAGACAGACAGACGGACGGACAGACATACTCCTGCCCCTCAGTCAGACATATGGAGGGATACGCCTCTGCCCCCAGACAGACGGACACACCCCTGTCCCCAGAGAGACGGACACACCCCTGCCCCCCAGACAGACAGACGGACGGACAAACCCCTGCCCCCCAGACAGACGGACACACCCCTGCCCCCCAGACAGACGGACAGACGGACACATCCCTGCCCCCCAGACAGACGGACATGCCGCTGCCCCCCAGACAGACAGACAGACAGATGGACACGCCCCTGCCCCCCAGACAGACAGACGGACGGACACACCCCTACCCCCCAGACAGACGGACATGCCCCTGCCCCCCAGACAGACAGACGGACACACCCCTGCCCCCCAGACAGATGGACAGATGGACACATCCCTGCCCCCCAGACAGACGGACAGACGGACACACCCCTGCCCCCCAGACAGACAGACAGACGGACACACCCCTGCCCCCCAGACAGACAGACGGACGGACACACCCCTGCCCCCCAGACAGATGGACAGATGGACACATCCCTGCCCCCCAGACAGACGGACAGACGGACACACCCCTGCCCCCCAGACAGACAGACGGACGGACACACCCCTGCCCCCCAGAGAGACGGACAGACGGACACACCCCTGCCCCCCAGACAGACAGACGGACGGACACACCCCTGCCCCCCCAGACAGATGGACGGACGTGCAGACTTGGCCATTGGGGGAGGGGAGGTTTCCAGTTGTGAAACTTGCAGCAGGGAGCCAAACCCCAACTTCCCTGTGCCCCCCCACGGTTGCCTGGGTTCCCACACGATTCTGCCCCCGCCCCTAGTGACCCCTGTCCACACACACACACACACACACACACACACACACACACACAAACCCCCCTCCCTGGGGGGACGGGCTACAGGGGAATGTGACAGGTGTGGTGGGGCAGGGCCCGAACCCCTGGGTCCCCAAGATGAAGATCCACCTAGTGATCCCTCCCCCAATCCCGGGAATAGGCCACAGAGGGAATGTGACTGGGGGAGGGGCGCCTGCCCATCCACGTCCCGGACGCCTGGGTCCCCTGGCAGTGCCACCCTGGAACAGATGTCACCCTGCTCCACCCCGCAACCTGGGGGACTCTAACTGGTTAATGGCCTTGGGCTGTTCCTTATTGCAGGGTAATCCCCCCCCCCCCGCGCGCCCCCGCCCTGCCTGGGGCTGGGACAGACAGATGGGGGAGGGGAGGCACCAGCTCAGCACAGACCTGGAGAGCTTGGGGGTGGGGGGCAGGTTTGGATACTATGTGCTCCCATGGGGGCTCAGAGCTCCCCTGCCCCTACCCCCAGCCCCAGCCGTGGCCATCTGGGTGACTCGGTGCCCTCAGGTCCGAGTGGAACTGGGGGGCTGGATGGCGAAGGGGCTGGGGGGGGCTGGATGTGGGTGGATGGGGAGGGGAGTGGCTGGCCCGCGTGATAACAGAGGGGAAGGGGAAGTGGGGGACTGGATGGGGAGGGGAGTGGTTGGCCTGTGTGATAAGAGCAGGGAAGTGGTTGGGTGTCGCAGGCTGTGGGGCTGATGGGAACCTGTGGGGCGGGTGGACAAGGCAGGGACGTGCTGTGGGGCTGCAGGGGAAGGGAAAGGGGGGGTGGGCAGAGGGGTATCGTTAGTGGTGGGAGAATCTGGCCTGCCCGTCGCTTCCCAGTCCCTCTGGTGCCCCTCAGTCCTGCCCCCTCCCCCATCCCTAGGGCAGAGATTCCCCCCCCAACCCGTCTTATGGGGCTGTTTACAGGGCAGGTCGCACCCAGGGGAGGGACATAAAGGAGAAGGGGGGGGCGATGTTCTATGGACTCACCCTGTAAATTACCCTGGTTTGTGCCACATCCCCCCCCACACACACACCTCCCAGATGGGCCCGTCCCGGCTGGAATGACGCCTCCTCAAACTTCATCGGCCTGGTGCTCACCTGGGCCATAAACGACATCACGGCCCTTTGCACGCAGGGGGTGCCCAGGTGCTGAGCGGGCACTGCTGGGGGAGCTCACAGCCCTGGGAAACCCAGCTGGGGGCACTGCTTGGGGGGAGCTCACAGCCCTGGGATCCCCGGCTGGGGGCACTGCGGGGGGGGAGCACACAGCCCTGGGATCCCCGGCTGGGGGCACTGCTGGGGGGGAGCTCACAGCCCTGGGAAACCCGGCTGGGGGCACTGCTGGGGGGGAGCTCACAGCCCTGGGATCCCCGGCTGGGGGCACTGCGGGGGGGGCGCTCACAGCCCTGGGATCCCCGGCTGGGGGCACTGCTGGGGGGGAGCTCACAGCCCTGGGAAACCCGGCTGGGGGCACTGCTGGGGGGGAGCTCACAGCCCTGGGATCCCCGGCTGGGGGCACTGCTGGGGGGGAGCTCACAGCCCTGGGATCCCCGGCTGGGGGCACTGCTGGGGGGGAGCTCACAGCCCTGGGAAACCCGGCTGGGGGCACTGCTGGGTGGGAGCTCACAGCCCTGGGATCCCCGGCTGGGGGCACTGCTGGGGGGGAGCTCACAGCCCTGGGATCCCCGGCTGGGGGCACTGCTGGGGGGAGCTCACAGCCCTGGGAAACCCGGCTGGGGGCACTGCTGGGGGGGAGCTCACAGCCCTGGGATCCCCGGCTGGGGGCACTGCTGGGGGGAGCTCACAGCCCTGGGATCCCCGGCTGGGGGCACTGCTGGGGGGGAGCTCACAGCCCTGGGATCCCCGGCTGGGGGCACTGCTGGGGGGGAGCTCACAGCCCTGGGATCCCCGGCTGGGGGCACTGCTGGGGGGAGCTCACAGCCCTGGGATCCCCGGCTGGGGGCACTGCTGGGCGGGAGCTCACAGCCCTGGGATCCCCGGCTGGGGGCACTGCTGGGGGGGAGCTCACAGCCCTGGGATACCCGGCTGGGGGCACTGCTGGGGGGAGCTCACAGCCCTGGGATCCCCGGCTGGGGGCACTGCTGGGGGAGCTCACAGCCCTGGGATCCCCGGCTGGGGGCACTGCTGGGGGGAGCTCACAGCCCTGGGAACCCAGGCTGGGGGCACTGCTGGGGGGGAGCTCACAGCCCTGGGATCCCCGGCTGGGGGCACTGCTGGGGGGGAGCTCACAGCCCTGGGATCCCCGGCTGGGGGCACTGCTGGGTGGGAGCTCACAGCCCTGGGATCCCCGGCTGGGGGCACTGCTTGGGGGGAGCTCACAGCCCTGGGAAACCCGGCTGGGGGCACTGCTAGGGGGGGAGCTCACAGCCCTGGGAAACCCGGCTGGGGGCACTGCTGGGGGGGAGCTCACAGCCCTGGGATACCCGGCTGGGGGCACTGCTGGGGGGAGCTCACAGCCCTGGGATCCCCGGCTGGGGGCACTGCTGGGGGGGAGCTCACAGCCCTGGGATCCCCGGCTGGGGGCACTGCTGGGGGGGAGCTCACAGCCCTGGGATCCCCGGCTGGGGGCACTGCTGGGGGGGAGCTCACAGCCCTGGGAATCCCCGGCGGGGGGCACTGCTGGGGGGGAGCTCACAGCCCTGGGATCCCCGGCTGGGGGCACTGCTGGGGGGGAGCTCACAGCCCTGGGATCCCCGGCTGGGGGCACTGCTGGGGGGGAGCTCACAGCCCTGGGATCCCCGGCTGGGGGCACTGCTGGGGGGAGCTCACAGCCCTGGGATCCCCGGCTGGGGGCACTGCTGGGGGGAGCTCACAGCCCTGGGATCCCCGGCTGGGGGCACTGCTGGGGGGAGCTCACAGCCCTGGGATCCCCGGCTGGGGGCACTGCTGGGGGGGAGCTCACAGCCCTGGGAAACCCGGCTGGGGGCACTGCTGGGGGGGAGCTCACAGCCCTGGGATCCCCGGCTGGGGGCACTGCTGGGGTAGGTTCACAGCCCTGGGAAACCCGGCTGGGGGCACTGCTGGGGGGGAGCTCACAGCCCTGGGAAACCCAGCTGGGGGCACTGCTGGGGGGGAGCTCACAGCCCTGGGATCCCCGGCTGGGGGCACTGCTGGGGGGGAGCTCACAGCCCTGGGATCCCCGGCTGGGGGCACTGCTGGGTGGGAGCTCACAGCCCTGGGATCCCCGGCTGGGGGCACTGCTTGGGGGGAGCTCACAGCCCTGGGAAACCCGGCTGGGGGCACTGCTAGGGGGGGAGCTCACAGCCCTGGGAAACCCGGCTGGGGGCACTGCTGGGGGGGAGCTCACAGCCCTGGGATCCCCGGCTGGGGGCACTGCTGGGGGGGAGCTCACAGCCCTGGGATCCCCGGCTGGGGGCACTGCTGGGGGGGAGCTCACAGCCCTGGGATCCCCGGCTGGGGGCACTGCTGGGTGGGAGCTCACAGCCCTGGGATCCCCGGCTGGGGGCACTGCTGGGTGGGAGCTCACAGCCCTGGGATCCCCGGCTGGGGGCACTGCTGGGGGGGAGCTCACAGCCCTGGGATCCCCGGCTGGGGGCACTGCTGGGGGGGAGCTCACAGCCCTGGGATCCCCGGCTGGGGGCACTGCTGGGGGGAGCTCACAGCCCTGGGAAACCCGGCTGGGGGCACTGCTGGGTGGGAGCTCACAGCCCTGGGAAACCCGGCTGGGGGCACTGCTGGGGGGGAGCTCACAGCCCTGGGATCCCCGGCTGGGGGCACTGCTGGGTGGGAGCTCACAGCCCTGGGAAACCCGGCTGGGGGCACTGCTGGGGGGGAGCTCACAGCCCTGGGATCCCCGGCTGGGGGCACTGCTGGGGGGGAGCTCACAGCCCTGGGATCCCCGGCTGGGGGCACTGCTGGGGGGAGCTCACAGCCCTGGGAACCCGGCTGGGGGCACTGCTGGGGGGGAGCTCACAGCCCTGGGATCCCCGGCTGGGGGCACTGCTGGGGGGGAGCTCACAGCCCTGGGATCCCCGGCTGGGGGCACTGCTGGGGGGGAGCTCACAGCCCTGGGATCCCTGGCTGGGGGCACTGCTGGGGGAGGGGTACGTGCACCCCCCCCAACTGACAGGGTGGAACCCCCCCCCAGCACGCTTATTGCCAAATCAGCCATTGCAGCATTTCCTGCCACGTTCTCGGGAGCTGTCGGAGATGGGAGGCCGCGCTGGATGGGCCCGTTGGTCAGACCCAACGGGGAAGAGGCATCCCTGAGCCAGCCAGTCCCCCGCCCTGGGGTCGGATGAGGGGAAAGGCCACGGGTCCCACCCCCCGCTATCCCCATTCCTGTTGGAGTTGCTGGGAGGCTCTGGGGGAGGCACTTTGGAATCTGCTGTGAACAAAGAGTTGGAACAAACTCAACACCAGGGCCATAAATACTAGTCGGGAGGGTTTATGTGTGGGTAGCCCCGGGGGAGGGGGGCCCAGGGCTGGGCTAGCAGGGGGCTGTGGGGCGGGACTGAGGTGCACTGGCAGAGCTGGGGGGGCAGGGCTGGGTTGGCAGGGGACTGCAGGTTGGGTGTGAGGGGCACTGGCAGAGCTGGGGGGGCAGGGCTGGGTTGGCAGGGGGCTGCGGGTCGGGAGTGAGGGGCACTGGCAGAGCTGGGGAATGGGGGGGGGACTGGGCTAGCAGGGGGCTGCAGGTCGGGAGTGAGGGGCACCAGCAGGGGTTGGGAGGAAGGGGCAGGGCTGGGTTGGCAGGGGGCTGCGGGTCGGGAGTGAGGGGCACTGGCAGAGCTGGGGAATGGGGGGGGGGACTGGGCTAGCAGGGGGCTGCAGGTCGGGAGTGAGGGGCACCAGCAGGGGTTGGGAGGAAGGGGCAGGGCTGGGTTGGCAGGGGGCTGCAGGTCGGGAGTGAGGGGCACTGGCAGAGCGGTGGGGGGTGGGGCAGGACTCTCCCATGAGGCTCAGTCCTGGGCAGAATCGTTCCATCTTGGTCTCTGGCTCCCCCTGGTGGCTTCCCAGGCACCTTCAGCGCCCCCCCACCCCCCGCTCCCTTCCCCAGCCTGGGGGTTCTTACCCCATGAGAAACCCAGGGGGTGTTGGCCCCGTGTGGAACTGGGGGGCATCTCCCTTCCCCCCCAGCCAACCCCTCCCAGCCTGGGGCTCTGGGCCCTGCCCCTGGGGGACCACCCCCAAATTCACTCACTCCACCCCATCTCTGGTGTCGTTGCCGGCCCTACACTCAGCCACGGGGCTGGATGTGGGGCAGCTCCTCCCTCTGCCCCTGAGATTCAATCCCCCTGTGGGGGGAACAGCACCGGGGGCCAGTGCCCAGAGCTCACTTTTGCCAGGGTGGAGTCAGGGCACCTCTGGGCCTGGCGGTTCAGAGCTCAGCACCTCCGGGCCTGGCGGTTCAGAGCTCAGCACCTCCGGGCCTGGCACGTAATTTATACATCGAAGAATTGCTTGTGTCCCGGCTCCCGGTGGGGAGGGTTAGCCGGGATCAGCTATTTTTGTGACTAGGTGGGGTGGGGAGAGTGAACACACCTAGCTCCCCCCTCCCGGCTCCTCATCGTGACCCCCCAAATCACCAGGGAGAACCCACTCCCAGGGGAAGGGCAGAATCCGTTCCCCCCCCCATCTGTCCCTTCCCTTCCATGGCCACAGTCCTTAATAACTAGTGACTGAGCCTGGTCCCCAGACCGAGCCGGACGGACGCCTTTGGCAACCTCCCTCCTGGCCAGTGGGTCTCCGCTCGGCACCTCCCATGGCCTTCGCCCAATGCCGGCTCCTGACCCAGCGCACGCAGCGTGGAGTGGTCCCCAGCGCCCCTTTGGCAGCTCCTGACCCAGGGCCCGCAGCTTGGGGGGGTCAGCAGTCCCCATCGCCGACTCCTGACCCAGCGCACGCAGCGTGGAGGGGTCCCCAGCGCCCCGTTGGCAGCTCCTGACCCAGGGCCCGCAGCTTGGGGGGGTCAGCAGTCCCCATCGCCGACTCCTGACCCAGCGCACGCAGCGTGGAGGGGTCCCCAGCGCCCCGTTGGCAGCTCCTGACCCAGCGCCCGCAGCGTGGGGGGGTCCCCAGTGCCCCATCGCCGACTCCTGACCCAGCGCACGCAGCGTGGAGTGGTCCCCAGCGCCCCGTTGGCAGCTCCTGACCCAGGGCCCGCAGCTTGGGGGGGTCAGCAGTCCCCATCGCCGACTCCTGACCCAGCGCACGCAGCGTGGAGGGGTCCCCAGCGCCCCGTTGGCAGCTCCTGACCCAGCGCCCGCAGCGTGGGGGGGTCCCCAGTGCCCCATCGCCGACTCCTGACCCAGCGCACGCAGCGTCGGTGGGTCCCTAGCGCCCCTCACTGGTTCCTGACCCAGCGCCCCCAGCGTGGGGGGGTCCCCAGCGCCCCATTGGCAGCTCCTGACCCAGCGCACGCTGCGTGGGCAGGTCCTGAGCGCCCCGACAGCAGCGGGAAATTCCCCACGCGGCTCGGTGGCAGACACTTTGCTGAACGCTGAGTGTGTGAGTTCCGCGGCTCGTCCCTTCGCCGACCAGTCAGTTATTGGCCCAAAGCAGAACCCGGGTGAGTCTGGGCGTCCGCGTCGAGCTACAGCCCCGTTCCCAGGTACCGTCAGGACTGCGATGACTCTGCTGTACACGGTGCTGGGGCAGCCCGGCCGCTCGGTACCGGCCAGAGCCCGATTTCCCCTTTCTGCGCCGGGAGCGTGTGTGCTGGGAGCCCAGTGCATGTTGGGAGGTGTCACAAAAAACCCTGAAAATGTGACCCAGATATGACCAGCGCTGCCTGAGTCTGCAGAGAGCCTGAGCCAATCACTCTGGGAGAGCCAACAGCTGCCCCATCCCTGTTTCTGCGATGTTAACTCTGGCCCCTACTGACAACAATGCTGTGCTGTTAACACTTTGGTTTCTGGTGACTTGGGAGCATCCAGCCAATGGGTCAACCTCCTACCTCTGCTCCACCCCCAATTCCCAGTGCAATGCAGAGAACAGGCAGGAAATGCTGCAATCGGCTGGGTCAGCAATACCCGGTGGGAGGGGCTGAGGGTAACCAGCAAGAGCGGGGGGGGGGGGGGGCTGTGAAGGAGTGTGAAACCCAGGGGACAGACACCTCCAGGAAGCGTCAGAGTCAACCCGCCCCGACCGTGCACGCACGCACACGTGCGCACACACACACACACACACTCTGTTCCCTAGCAGCCAAAGGGGAAGTGGGCGGGTGCAGCTGGGAGGGGACAGTCTCAGGAGGGGCCCTGTGGGGCTGCCCTGCCTGTGGGTCCAGGCTCACAGAACAGACCCCACCCCCCGGATCGATTCAGGTCCTGCCGTGGGTGCTGGAACTAGGGGGCTGTTCCCCCACGCTGAACATGGTTTCCATCATACGCAGGGTTTGCAGTTCAGGTCAGTCCCCCACTCCATCCCCCCTCCCTCCGTCGCTCGCTCTCCCCCACTCTCCCCGGGCTGGGGCAGGGGTGTGGGGTGTGGGAGGAGGTTCGGGGTGCGGGCTCCAGGCGGCGCTGATGTCCAGCGACTCCCAGGGAGCAGTTGGCAGGTTCCTGCTTCCCCAGGCGTAAGGGAGCCCAGGGGGCTCTGCAAGCTGCCCCTCCCCACAGGCCCCACCCCACGGCTCCCATTGGCTGTGGTTCCCAGCCAGTGAGAGCTGTGGAGCCGGTGCTCGGTGTCGGAGCTGGGGGAGCTGTTACACCTGAGGGTGAAGGGCCTGTTCTCCAGCACCTGGGTTTGGGCAGGCGTCACCTTGTGCCTGGGCAGCATTTCTGTGCAGGGAACAGAGAGAGCATTACAGGGGGGATCCACCTCGACCCGTAGGGGAGCTCTCACCCCATGGGACTCCTGCCCTACAGACCCATGGAGGGTTCAGACGCAGCTGCCTGGCAGCAGTAGTGAGCTGTTATCCAGCCACAAACTTTATTGTAAGGCTACACAGCTACATGGGAAAGAGTGGGGTTCTGGGAGCCCGGGCTCCTGGGTTCTCTTCCTGGCTCTAGGAGGGGAGTGGGGGCTGGTGGGTTAGAGCAGGGGGGCTGGAAGCCAGGACTCCTGGGCTCTATCTGGGGAGGGTGGGGGAGTGGAGTCTGCGTGGGGAGGTCTGTGCAGCTGGCAGTGGGGCCCTGGTGGTTAGAGCAGGGTGGAGCTGGGAGCCAGGACTCCTGGGTTCTGTCCGAGGAGGGTGGGGGAGTGGAGTCTGCGTGGGGAGGTCTGTGCAGCTGGCAGTGGGGCCCTGGTGGTTAGAGCAGGGGGGCTGGAAGCCAGGACTCCTGGGTTCTCTCCCTGGCTCTGGGAGTGGAGTGGGGGCTGGTGGTTAGAGCAGGGGGGCTGGAAGCCAGGACTCCTGGGTTCTCTCCCTGGCTCTGGGAGTGGACTAGGGGCTGGTGGGTTAGAGCAGGGGGGCTGGAAGCCAGGACTCCTGGGCTCTATCTGGGGAGGGTGGGGGAGTGGAGTCTGCATGGGGAGGTCTGTGCAGCTGGCAGTGGGGCCCTGGTGGTTAGAGCAGGGTGGAGCTGGGAGCCAGGACTCCTGGGTTCTGTCCGGGGAGGGTGGGGGAGTGGAGTCTGCATGGGGAGGTCTGTGCAGCTGGCAGTTGGGCCCTGGTGGTTAGAGCAGGGTGGAGCTGGGAGCCAGGACTCCTGGGTTCTGTCCGGGGAGGGTGGGGGAGTGGAGTCTGCGTGGGGAGGTCTGTGCAGCTGGCAGTGGGGCCCTGGGTGCAGGATCAATGCAGATACCAACTATGATAGCAGCAGCGGTCGGGGGTGGGTCACTCCCCATCCACATAGGCTGGGGCAGGTCCTGGCTCCCAGCTCAGGGACCCAGAGCCCCACATCTGTGTGTGGGGTGTATTATCCCTTGAGGGGGGATCCCTCGTACAAGGCAGGGTCTGTATTTGGGGGCAGGTTCCCCACGTGGGCAGCCCCCACCAGCCTCCAGGAATCCACTCCCTAGTGCAGATTTTGTGGAGGGGGGCCATCCCTGGGGAAGATGCCCAGAGCCCCATGTTTTCCCCCCACCCGTAACCTGCCAGGAGAATCCCTGTCCAAGGGCCGCCTGGTCTGTGGGGGTTCGCCCCATCGCCCATCGCTGCTGCGGGACCCGCTGGGAGCTGCTGGGGCAGCAGACGCCTGGTTCCCAGCTGGGGGCAAAGGGCAGAGACAGGGGGAGTGGAGCTGGCATGAAGCACCTCCCTTGCCCGGCCCAGTGCAGGGATGGGGCAGGGGGTGTGGCCCCTTTGGCACCCTGCCCCCCCTTTCCCCAAGGCCCTGCCTGCCCCTGGGGAGAGGGGCTCACCCGCCCCTCCCCCTCCCCCCACCCAGACACCGGGGGTGGGGGTAGCAGTCCGGTCGCTGCAGCCTCAGGGGAACTCCAGATGGACTCTATAGCGAAGAGGTCTCCAGCCCCTCTCCCCCGCTGCTCCTTCAAGGGGGGGTCCGGCCCTGGCAGATGCGGGGGGGGGGTGTGTCACACGGGGGAGAAATTGTCCCCTGGGGGCTGGGCCATGGAGGCCAGCAGGGCCCTGTACGGGTCAGGCCTCACCTGCAGCCAGGTTCAAAGAGCAGCTGAGCAGCATCCATGAGCTAAGGAGCAGGAAGTCACAGCCCCACGTGTCATATCGGGCTGGTGAGACGAAGACCCGACTCAATGGCCCTCACTTCCCCCAGGGAAAGGCACCGACCAGAAACTGGCTACAGAAAACTTAGCTTGATGGCGTCTGGCTGGCAAGAAACCACTTATCAGCTGTGGGTGTGAAATCCTCATTTCTTCATTGCTTTATCTCTACGGTCCCCACTTCCCCAGTTTATCTGTCTGGTCTCTCCGGTTCTTTGGTTGTTTCTGTCTGTCACAGAATTAACGCTGCTGGGTGTAAATGAGTGAGGGTGCTGGGGTAGGGCTGGCTAGAGGATTTTGTTACACTGTGTTAGGATTCGTTAGGTGGGGGCGGGTGCCCTGGTGTGTAAGGTGATTCCTGACCCCGGTGCCATCTGTCAGGAAGGGTCGCTGCCTAGTCGGCAGAATGAAACCCCAGAGCCACAAGAGAGAACGGGAAGAAGAAAGGGACCAGGAGGGGTGAGGCAGGAGCAGCGCCAGGGTTTTTGGTGCCCTAGGCGGGGGTCCTTCCGCGCTCCCGGTCTTCCGGACACTTCGGCGGCCAGTCCCGGAACGAGTGAAGGACCCGCTGCAGAATTGCTGCCGAAGACCCGGAGCGCGGAAGGACCCCCTGCCGCTGAATTGCCGCCTAGGGCAGCAAAATGCCGCCCTCCCAGATCCTGGTGCCCTAGGCGACCACCTAGGTCGCCTAAATGGAAGTGCCGGCCCTGGGGTGGGGGCTACCTGAGGAGCCCCCTCTCCTTGCTAAATGGTTAGTGGGACAAAGCCTGGGCCCGTGGGAAGGGGTGGTTCAGCGAGGAAAGCAGGATTGGGCCCAGACACGCAGGCAGGCAAGAGATAGAGATTGAGCAGGTCCTCAAGGACTCCACTTTGAAGCACGTGGAGGAGAGGAAGGTGATCAGGAATAGTCAGCCTGGATTCACCAAGGGCAAGTCGTGCTTGGCCAAACTGATGGCCTTTCCTGCTTCAACAGTGTTTGGACAGAACTGCCGCCACTCGGACCCCCCGCCTCCGACCCTTGTGGCTTCTCGGCTCCCCTAGCAGTAGAACAACAGCAGTGGCACCATGTCTCCGTCTCCATCCCAGATGCGACAGAACTACAACCACCTCCTACGCAGACCTCAGCAGGTCTCTCTGGGTATGTCTGCACTATGGGATATTCCGATTTTACATAAACCGGTTTTATAAAATAGATTGTATAAAGTCGAGTGCACGCGGCCACACTAAGCACATTAATTTGGAGGTGTGCATCCATGGTCTGAGGCTAGTGTCAATTTCTGGAGTGTTGCACTGTGGGTAGCTATTCTGTAGCTATCCCATAGTTCTCGCAGTCTCCCCCGCCCCTTGGAATTCTGGGCTGAGATCCCAGTGCCTGATGGGGCAAAAATCATTGTCGCGGGTGGTTCTGGGTAAATGTCGTCACTCATTCCTTCCTCTGGGAAAGCAACGGCAGACAATCATTTCGCACCCTTTTCCCTGGATTGCCCTGGCAGACGCCATAGCACGGCAACCATGGAGCCTGTTCAGCTGTTTTTTTTTACAGTCACCGTATGTGGACTGGATGCCGTGGACAGAGGCGATACTCCAGCGCTACACAGCAGCATTCATTTGCTTTTGCATGATAGCAGAGATGGTTGCCAGTCATTCTGTACTGTCTGCTGCCAGTGTAATTTGGCAATGAGATGACGGTTATCTGTCCTTGTGTGCTGTCTGCTGCTATCATGGGTGCCCCTGGCTGAGGTCGGCCGGGGGCGCAAAGGCAAAACTAGGAATGACTCCCCGAGTCAATCCCTCCTTTATGGTTTCTAAAAATAGAGTCAGTCCTGCCTAGAATATGGGGCAAGTGTACTAGAGAACCAGTGTATCAGACAGCACAGCTGCTCCGTGTCAGATCTTGTAGAAATGATGAGCTGCATGCCATTCACGGGGGGTGCTCCTGCAACAACCCCACCCGTTGCTTCCCTCCTCCCCCAACCTTCCTGGACTACTGTGGCAGTGTCCCCCCCCCATTTGTGTCATGACGTTATAAAGAATGCAGGAATAAGAAACACTGACTTGTTAGTGAGATAAAATGAGGGGGAGGCAGCCTCCTGCTGCTATGACAGTCCAGGCAGGACAGAATCTTTTCTTTACACAGCAAAGGGAGGGGGCTGATGGAGCTCAGCCCCCAGTTGCTATGATGAAGACGGTTACCAGCCATTCTGTCCCATCTACTGGGAATGACCAGGAATCATTCCTATTTTTAGCCAGGCGGCCCTGAGGCCAGCCAGGGGTATTCAGCAGTTATCACGCATGCACCGTCTGTCTCCAGGGAGGGGAGAGGAGCGGATACTGCTCTTCACTGCTGCAGCATCGCGTCTGCCAGCAGCATGCAGCAGACATAGGGAGACATTGAAAAAAGTCAAGAAACGATTTCTTTCCCTTTTCTTTCACGTTGGGGGGGGAGTAGATTGACGAGCTATTCCCTGAACCAGGCCGGACAATGTGTTTGACCCTTCAGGCATTGGGAGCTCAGCCAAGAATGCAAATACTTTTCGGAGACTGCTGGGGACTGTGGGACAGCTGGAGTCCTCAGTACCCCCTCCCTCCCTCCCTCCATAGCGTCCGTTTGAGTCTCTGGCTTCCCGTTACGCTTGTCATGCAGCACTGTGTAGCCTGTAGATTTTTTTTTCAAACGCTTTGTGTCACGGAGTGTGGGGGAGTCCGGCCCTGCACCCCCCTTCCTGGGACCCACAGTGACTCTCAGCCAGCCAGTAAAACAGAAGGTTTATTGGACAACAGGAACACAGGTTACAGCAGAGCTTGCAGGCACAGTCAGGACCCCTCCATCGAGTCCTTCTGGGCTTTCAGGGTGCTGGATCCTAGCTAGGATCCCCTGAATTCCACCCACACAGCCCCAAGCCCAAACTCAAACTGCTTCCCTCCTGCTGCTCCCTTCCTTTGTCCCCTTCCCGGGCAAAGGTGTTGACCTTTCCCCTCCCTTACCTAGCTCAGGTTACAGGCCCTGGCATCGTCCATCCCCTAAAGTCCTCCCCTGCTCTCCCACTCCCCACACAGACAGTCCTTACTGCATCACACTTTGGCATTTCGTCTTCTGTAACAGAGCTCTGATAGAACCGGATCGGACCAGGGCGCAGGGTGACATGGCTGGAGAGACAGAGAACTAGCCAAGAGCTCCCAGCGTGGGCAGCGGGATCGGCGCAGACAGTGACAGGGGACAGGGGGTGTCTGATCCAGACTGGAGACAGATGGGAGTGTCCCCTGGAGAACAGAGCTCGAGGGGTGAATCCAGAACAGACGCAAAGACCCCAGAACTGGCAGCAGAGCCAGGGAGAGCCCAGGGCGTAGGAACGGCGCTGACCCGCGGGCTTGCTGCACGGAGTGACAGGGCACGTCCCATGCAGACAAAGCACCCAGTGGGAGACAGGACAGACCCGCTGTGGCCAGGACACTGGCTGGACAGACAGAAACCGAGGCCCCTGTGCTCTGTGTGTCCGAGACAGAGGCGGGTGTGAGGCACGGTGCCCGGCTACGCACCCAGCACCTTGATCTCTGCGTTAGCCGTCAGGCCAGTGACGGGGTTGTCAGCCTGGCACTCGTATGTGCCCAGATTTAACGTTGTCAGGTCAAAGGTCAAGCTGCTCCCGGTCTGGGGTAATTTGTTGCCGTTGAGAAACCAGGAATAGCTCAGGGCTGGGACAGAGTCGGCGACACACGTCAGGGTCAGAGGGGACCCAAGGGTCAGGGTGATGGGTCCTGGAGGGTCTATCCTGGCAGATTCAGGCCCATCTACACAGTATGGGAGAGGATCGTTGGGAAGGAGGGGACCAGCAGAACACGGTATAAATAGGTACCGCACCCTGCCCCAGAGGCAGCCACATCTCCGCGGCTGGGTGACGCTGCCAGGGCAGGGGCAGCATGGCCGGGGGACGGGGCTGCAGTTACTCACAGGCACGGTGCTGGACTCACTGTGTTCAGTTCTGACAGGGTTCCCGATCTTGCACTGGTAGGTCCCGGTGTCACCCCAGCTGAAATTCTGCACCGTGAGGGTCCAGTTGTCGGGACAGCCCCAGCCGCTTGTTGGGTGCGATGTACGACCTGTTCTGGAGCCAGAGCACGGTGTCAGCGCTGGGGGAGGTGTTGCACGTGAGGGTGAGGGTCCCGTTCTCGGGCACCTGGGTTTTGCTGGCTGTCACGGTGGGCTTGGCAAGCTTTTCTGTGCAGGGAACAGAGAGAGCGTTACCATGTGTCCTGCCCCTCCACCCACCTGGAATTGGGGCCACCGCCCCACGGGACTGGGGGAAGTGTCCTGTTGCCACTGCCCTGCGGTGTCGTGGGAAGGGTCCTTCACCCTTTGCCCCTCAGAGCTGCGGAGACGGGCAGTCACCTTCTGGGGTCTGGCAGAGGGTCCCTCTCCCTGGCGTTGAGTCTCACAGTTATTGGTGCCTCCCTGAGGCTCTGGCTCCCGGAGCCTCGTTATTTTCAGAAGACTCTCGGCTGTTGTACCGTATCCCGGGCTCCGTCCCAACAGCAGGATTTTCAAGCCGATCCCATGACGGTTTGGGCCCTACCCAGGGGTCACGACCCCACAGGGTGTTTGGTGCTGCTGGCATTGCCCTGTAGGCATGGTCCTGTGCCGGTTCCTTGCCGTCCCCTCTGACCTGGACGGCGCTGCCCATCCCAGACCCAAGCCGGGGGTGGTGTGACCTCGCTGGTGCATCCTGGGCAGTCAGCCAGAACCGCTCACACTGACCCTGGGGAGATCGGGGTGATGTTGTGGTGGGGGACAGCTTCCCAGCCTAGCACTACCATTCCTACCCACCCTATAGCTCAGCAAGGGCCTCACAGCCCCAGGCTCCCTGGATTCTTCCCATGGCCCATGAGAGTCTGACTGCAGAGGGGGCGTCCGGACTCCAGCGGCAGGGCCAAGGAAACCCCTCCAGTTTGTACCCCCTTCTCCGGTGGGCTGGGAACATCCTCTCCCGTCTGTTCCCTCAGGGCACCCCCCATGCCCCTGTCCTCTGCCAAGTTCCCTGTCCTGCCTGCTGGCTAATTCACTCTCCAGCACCCCTTGCTGGGGGGCATTGAGCAGTGCGGGGGCCTTGGGGGGCAGGTGAACCAGGTAAGTCCCAGGAGAGAATCAACAGAGTGAAGGAGGAAACAGCGGCTCAGAGAGATGGTATCTCCCCTCCCCGATCTGCCCCATTCGCTACCCACCCCCAGGAGGCAGCGCCGGGGCCAGCAATGCCAGATCTCAGGCGGGAACACAGACCAGGTGTGCGACTGGGGGCCTGGAGCCAGCCCATAGGGTGATAGCGGGTGTCACGGAGTCACCGGGCGATGCTCTGGAACTGCTCCCCACCAAGCCAGGCAGGACTCTGGGGAGCCTCCTCTCCCTTGGAGCAGACTGTTTGCAGGGCAAAAAGCTCCCACGGCTTCACCTCCTGGGTCTCTCCTTGGAGCATTCACCATCCTCTGCCCTCCGTGCGCTTCCCACAGCGAGTCTGCCCAGGCGGGATCCTGGGGGAGCCAGAGGGTCCTGCACCCCCACTTTGCAGTCAGACGTGACTCTCAGCCAGCCAGTAACACAGAGGTTTATTCGATGACAGGAACAGGGTCTAACACAGAGCTTGTAGGTACAGCGAACGGGACCCCTTGGCCGGGTCCATTCTGGGGGGCAGTGAGCCAGACCCCCATGTCTGTCCTCCACCCTTGACCCCAGCCAGCTCCAGACTAACAACAACCCCCCAGCCCCTCCTCTCTGCTCAGCCCCTTTCCCGGGCCAGGAGGTCACCTGATCCCTTTGTCTCCAACACCTTCAGCTGGCACCTTTGCAGAGGGGGGGCCCAGGCCATCAGTTGCTAGGAGACAGAGTGTCAGGCATTTAGGTGCACTGGCCCTTTGCTCTGCCAGATACTTAAGAACTGCCATGGGGACACTGAGGCACCAACACAGTATTCAGAGAAAACACCAAGAACATTCCCAGTTCATTACAGCGGGTACAGACTGACACGCCCCCGCCAGACCCATGGCCACACGCCCGGCCCAGGTGGGAACCAGCCGGAGGCGTCAGGTGTGCAGGAATCTGCTGTCTGAGCTGCAGTGGGGTGTGATGGGGGTGTCCCACGGAGGACAGATGCCCCGGAGGGGCAGGGGGCAGGGACAGGATGGAGCCAGGAGGGAGAGACGGGCACAGAGCAGGGCACTCGACCTGCTGATCGGATGGGTCGGGTGCAGCACAGCTGGGAGCAGCCCCCACAGGACAGAGCCCAAAGGGTGGAGCTGGCCCTGGACCGGACCAGAGTACAGGGGGATGTGGCTGGAGAGACAGTGAACTAGCGGAGAGCTCCCAGTACAGGGAGAGGGATCAGTGCAGGCGGTGACAGGTGATACATCAGTATCTGATCCAGACTGGAGACAGACAGGAGCATCCCCTGGGGAACAGAGCCTGAGGTGTGAATCTAGAACTGAGCTGAAGACCCCAGACCCGGCTCCAGAGCCAGGCAGAGCCCAGGGTGCAGGAACGGCGCTGACCCACTGGGACATTATTAATATAATCTGGGACCATATAGAACATGGTTGAAACCAAGGTCCTGTGGTGGCACCAAATCGTATGTAAAGGGGGTCATATACGGTGTCTAAGACCAGGTTATGGGTTGCTAGTTATGATTATGCTGTCTGTCTGTATGTATATTTTTTTAGTTGGAGTTATGAGTATTGGTTCTATCCTGTCTGTATTTCAAACTTGTGCTATGCTACCCCAGACAAGTTGGTGTTAGTTCTGCCTAGTCTGCTTGATGGCCCATTAAGGACCATCAGCTACATAACTGACCCATTGAGAGGAGGCAGATACACCTTGTAACTCAGCAGGGTGTGCGGGGACTTGCCCATGTGACTCCAGACTCCATTTTGCTGTAATTTTTCACAGTAAGAACAAAGAAGTGTTCTTACGCCTGGAAAAGAGACTATAAAAGGCTGATGCCTCATCTCCATCTGGTCATCAATCCTGCTTCTTACCTCTGGAGGGACTTTGCTACAAACTGAAGCTCTGAACAAAGGACTGAATGACCCATCCTAGCGGGGGATGTTCCAGAGACTTGATTTGAACCTGCAGTTTTACTCCATCACTGCTACAGGCCTGAAGTAAGAGCTTGGCCATTACTGTATGTAAATGATTCCATTTAACCAATTCTAGCTCTCAGCTCTACCTTTTTCTCCTTTATGAATAAACCTTTAGATTTTAGAGGATTGGCAACAGCGTGATTTGTGGGTAAGATCTGATGTGTATATTGACCTGGGTCTGGGGCTTGATTCTTTGGGATCGAGAGAACCTTTTTCCTTTATTGGGGTGTTGGTTTTCATAACCATTCATCCCCAGGACGAGTGGCACTGGTGGTGATACGGGGAGACTGGAGTGTCTAAGGAAATTGCTTGTGTGACTTGTGGTTAGCCAGTGGGGTGACACCAAAGTCCTCTCTGGCCGGCTGGTCTGGTGCCTTAGAAGTGGAAAAACCCCAGCCTGGGCTTTAACTGCCCTGCTCTGAGCGATTTGTCCTGAATTGGCACTCTCAGTTGGGTCCCACCAGAACCACATCGTCACACCCGCGGGGTTGGTGCACAGAGTGACAGGGGACTTCTCATGCAGACAGGGAACCGGGCTGGAGACAGGGCAGATCCAGAGTGGACGGGGCACCGGCTGGACAGACAGAGGTGGGTGTGGGGCGCGGTGCCCATCTACTCACCCAGTGTGATGAAGTGGGGATGTTCTGGCTGTGGTCTGTGAATGCTGAGTGGGGAGTGTTGGCCTGGGGAGGTGGCAGGGGGTTGTGCTGGGACTGGCTGTATTGGGGAAGACAGGTACCTGAGCAGGTAACATGAGACCCAAGGGGCAGGGGTTGGAGGGGAGTTTGGGGGGCATGCCTTTGGGAAGGGAGGTACCTGAGCAGGTAACCTGAGACCCCAGGGGGGGTTGGAGGGGAGTTTGGGGAGCCTGCCTTGGGGAAGGGAGGTACCTGAGCAGGTAACCTGAGAACTCGGGGGGGAGGGAGTTGGAAGCCAGGTGACACCTCTGCCAGGGACACTAGACAAAGGCTGAGAGGGAGCCGGGGGGAGGCTGAGTGAGAGGCTGGAGGGAGTTTCAGTTTTGGAGCCATTTCAGAAATGGAGAGGGGCGCAGATGGGGCTTGGGCTTCCCAACAGGGCTGTGGCCTCTCTGGAGCCCCCAGATGGACCTAACTAAAGGGAGTCCCGTTGTCTGTGCCTGCAAGACCTGTCCTGTCCTGTGTTCCTGTCGTCTGAATAAACCTCTGTTTTACTGGCTGGCTGAGAGTCACGTCTGACTGCAAAGTGGGGGGGCAGGACCCGGTGGCTCCCCCAGGACCCCGCTGGGGTGGACTCGCTGTGGGAAGCGCACGGAGGGGCAGAGGATGCTGAATGCTCCAAGGAGAGACTTAGGAGGTGAAGCTGTGTGAGCTTCTTGCCCTGCAGACAGTCTGCTCCAAGGGAGAGGAGGCTCCCCAGAGTCCTGCCTGGCTTTGTGGGGAGCAGTTCCAGAGCAGCGCCCGGTGACTCCGTGACACTTGGGCAGAAGGTGTCACTTCTCCCAACGCCCCTCCTGGCTCAGGTTACAGCTCAGGGAGCTTCCTTCAAGGGAAGTTCCCCGTCCCCAATGTAAACCCCCTGCGACATTCCCAGGTCAAATCCGCCCAGCTCCCTGCTCCATCACAGATACTGGCAAGCTCCCCCATCAGATGAAATTCCCCATGGTGCAGAGAGATAAGCCAAGGCTTATGCCCCAGGTAAACTTGCAAACCAGGGTTTAGCTCACCACCGTTCACGCACAAGTTCAGAGTTGTGCACTCCACTGTAAAGCAGAGGGGTGGCATTTCCCCAGGTCGCCCTCATCAGACCCTACTGCAGTAAAACACTTCCCCGTCCTTCATACCCCTTCAGAGGAAAGCTGTGTGACTGTTCCCAGCTGTGATGGGGAAGGAGAACTGGGTAACGTTCTAGCCCCAGTGACGTCAATGGAACCCATAGCCCTGCTGATCACAGGTCAAACAGAAGCACAGAAGTTCCTCTCAGTTCAATGTACATGGGGGATGTTTGTTGTTAACCAAGAGATGAAGTGCTGTCGGAATGACCTGCAACTGGGAATGCTGGCCAAGTCTGACTGGGGGGTCAGCCAGGAGCACATGACTGCAGGTGCTTGGAGGCAGAGCAGGGGGCAGATGGAGAGGGAGGTTGAGTTGGGTGCGTGTCTAGGGTCTCGGTAGCATGGTGGGAGGTAGGAAGGGACAGAAGGATTAGGCATTACCAGAGGGTCGGTGTCCTTTGGGAGAAGGAATGACAAGTGGGCACCAGAAGTGAATGTACTTGTCCCAGGGACCTGTGTGGAGGATCTGAAGACTGAGTTGACTTGTGCTTGGAGCTCTAAGGGCAAAACAATAAATCTGACCACACCAGTAACAGCAGGTGCTGCTGTTCCTGGCCAGGTGTTGGGGCAAAAGTGCTCCACCAAGAGGCCATCCAGGTGGTAGCTGCTGGTACAGTGCCTCCTGCCCCATGCAGCTGCCAGCTGGGCTATTCTCTATTCCCATTGTGTGCGGCAGAGAAGGGGCCGGTGAACGCTGGGTTCTATGTAGTGTTTTACTTGGGCTGAATTTGTGCATCACACTGGGGAGAAATGAAGCCGTGCTAATTTATGCAAATGACAGATGTGCACTGGTTGCTCAGGGCCCCAGAGACAGGTCTCCTCTTTAACTGAGACCCCATTGAAAGCCCATCACTGGGAGCCCCTCCGCTGACTTTAACGGACACGGGGCTGAGCTCCAGATGTTTTATTTGGCTAGGTTAGATCATGTCCAAATCCCACTGCCATTTGTCCTGCCTGCTGGGTAATGTTCTCTGGCTGGTCCCATAAAGGTTCACAGGTGACTCTACCCATTCTTCTCCTGGCTGTTTGCGTCACCAATTCCTCATTGTCTTCCTGCCCAGGAAAAGAAACGTTGGGTTTCTAGAGCTTGGTGAACTCATGGGGAAAGGGGACAATAAGTGGGTGTAGATGGTAAATAAACACGACTGCACTCCTGTGTAACAGAATTGCTACATTATCTGGCTTCCTTGCCACTCCCCCTTCCCCCCCATAAATAAATCCTGAGGTGGTCAAGTCACCCTGGCCCACCAGGCAATCACCGGTGACGCTGGGAATTTTTCCCCACAAAAAACTTTGCTGAAAAGTTTTTGTTCCTGCTAAGATTTCTGTTTCTGAAACTTTTTTTAAATGGACACTCTGAAAAAGTTCCCATTTTGTCAAACAAGCAGAGCGTGATTGACCTTTGTCTTACGTTGCTGAAATGCTGCAAGCTGGAGAGGTTGCAGTAGCCATGGGGATATTTTAACAGTGGCCGCCTTTAATTAGGTTAATGATTAATGTGATCGGTACAGGGTGCCCTGTGCTGCTGCGTTTTACTGTTTTTGCGCTGTCTCCGTTTTTAATTGCGATTGTCCGGCAGAGTTTAGTATTAAAAATGGGAATTGTCTGGGGAAGTCTCACCGGTTTCACTTGTGAGATAAACGCATCGGCTGGCTGTTAAAATGATCCGCAATGAAATAGTTTGTGTCGCCGTTCACAATGTGGTACAGAGTTAACACGTCTGTTAGGGTGCACTGAATAGTTCCCATCTCTGAGCTACTGTTTCTGCTGCCTCAGGCTCAGGACGGGGGCTCTGCCGTAGGCAGGGCTCTTCTAACACCACAAAGGCCAGACACTTAGGCTGGGATTGTTAAAGGCATCGGCGGCGCTGTGGCAGTGCTGTGGTGGTGGTGGTGGTGCTGTGGCGGTGGCGGTGGTGCTGTGGTGGTGGTGGTGGTGGCGCTGTGGTGGTGGCGGTGGTGCTGTGGTAGTGGTGGTGGCGCTGTGGTGGTGGCAGTGGCTGTGGCGCTATGGCAGTGGCGGTAGTGGCACTGTGGCGGTTGTGGTGGTGCTGTGGCGGTGGCTGTGGTGCTATGGCAGTGGTGGTGGCGCTATGGCAGCACTGTGGCGGTGGCGGTGGTGCTGTGGTGGTGGTGGTGGCGCTGTGGTGGTGGCAGTGGCGGTGGCGGTAGTGGCACTGTGGCGGTAGTGGTGCTGTGGCGGTGGCTGTGGTGCTATGGCAGTGGTGGTGGCGCTATGGCAGCACTGTGGCGGTGGCGGTGGTGCTGTGGTGGTGGCAGTGGCTATGGCGGTGGCGGTGGTGGTGCTGTGGCGGTGGCTGTGGCGCTATGGCAGTGGTGGTGGCGCTATGGCAGCACTGTGGCGGTGGCGGTGGTGCTGTGGTGGTGGTGGTGGCGCTGTGGTGGTGGCAGTGGCTGTGGTGCTATGGCGGTGGTGGTGGTGCTGTGGCGGTGGCTGTGACACTGTGGTGGCGGTGGCTGTGGCGCTATGGTGGTGGTGGTGGTGCTGTGGTGGTGGCTGCACCGCGGTGGCGGTGGTGGTGGCTGTGGCACTGTGGCAGTGGTGGTGATGCTGTGGCAGTGGTGGCGCTGTGGCAGTGCTGTGACACTGTGGTGGCAGTGGTGGTGCTGTGGCAGTGGTGGCGCTGTGGCAGTGCTGTGGCACTGTGGCAGTGGCTGTGGTGCTATGGCGGTGGTGGTGGTGCTGTGGCGGTGGCTGTGGTGCTGTGGTGGTGGTGGCTGCACCGCGGTGGTGGTGGCACTGTGGCAGTGCTGTGGCACTGTGGTGGTGGTGGTGGTGCTTTGGTGGCGGGTGGCTGTGGCGCTATGGCGATGGTGGTGGTGCTGTGGCGGTGGCTGTGACACTGTGGTGGCGGTGGCTGTGGCGCTATGGTGGTGGTGGTGGTGCTGTGGTGGTGGCTGTGACACTGTGGCAGTGGCGGTAGTGGTGCTGTGGCGGTGGCTGTGGCGCTATGGCAGTGGTGGTGGCGCTATGGCAGCACTGTGGCGGTGGCGGTGGTGCTGTGGTGGTGGTGGTGGCGCTGTGGTGGTGGCAGTGGCGGTGGCGGTAGTGGCACTGTGGCGGTAGTGGTGCTGTGGCGGTGGCTGTGGTGCTATGGCAGTGGTGGTGGCGCTATGGCAGCACTGTGGCGGTGGCGGTGGTGCTGTGGTGGTGGTGGTGGTGCTGTGGTGGTGGCAGTGGCTATGGCGGTGGCGGTAGTGGTGCTGTGGCGGTGGCTGTGGCGCTATGGCAGTGGTGGTGGCGCTATGGCAGCACTGTGGCGGTGGCGGTGGTGCTGTGGTGGTGGTGGTGGCGCTGTGGTGGTGGCAGTGGCTGTGGTGCTATGGCAGTGGCGGTAGTGGCACTGTGGCGGTTGTGGTGGTGCTGTGGCAGTGGCTGTGGCGCTATGGCAGTGGTGGTGGCGCTATGGCAGCACTGTGGTGGTGGCGGTGGTGCTGTGGTGGTGGTGGTGGCGCTGTGGTGGTGGCAGTGGCTGTGGTGCTATGGCAGTGGCGGTAGTGGCACTGTGGCGGTTGTGGTGGTGCTGTGGCGGTGGCTGTGGCGCTATGGCAGTGGTGGTGGCACTGTGGCAGCACTGTGGCGGTGGCTGTGGCACTGTGGCGGTGGCTGTGACACTGTGGTGGTGGTGGCTGTGGTGCTATGGCGGTGGTGGTGGTGCTGTGGCGGTGGCTGTGGCGCTATGGCAGTGGTGGTGGCGCTGTGGCAGCGCTGTGGCGGTGGCTGTGGCACTGTGGTGGTGGTGGCTGTGGCGCTATGGCGATGGTGGTGGTGCTGTGGTGGTGGCTGTGACACTGTGGTGGTGGTGTTGGTGCTGTGGTGGTGGCTGTGGCAGTGTGGCAGTGGCTGTGGCACTGTGGCGGTGGTGGTGGTGCTGTGGTGGTGGCTGTGGCACTGTAGTGGTGGTGGTGGTGCTGTGGTGGTGGTGCTGTGGTGGTGGTGGCTGTGGTGGTGGTGGCTGCACCGCGGTGGCGGTGGTGGTGGCTGTGGCACTGTGGCAGTGGTGGTGATGCTGTGGCAGTGCTGTGGCAGTGCTGTGACACTGTGGTGGCAGTGGTGGTGCTGTGGCAGTGGTGGCGCTGTGGCAGTGCTGTGGCACTGTGGCAGTGGCTGTGATGCTATGGCGGTGGTGGTGGTGCTGTGGCGGTGGCTGTGGTGCTGTGGTGGTGGTGGCTGCACCGCGGTGGTGGTGGCACTGTGGCAGTGCTGTGGCACTGTGGTGGTGGTGGTGGTGCTTTGGTGGCGGGTGGCTGTGGCGCTATGGCGGTGGTGGTGGTGCTGTGGCGGTGGTGGCTGCACCGCGGTGGCGGTGGTGGCACTGTGGCGACAATGTGCTGGTGCTGTTCAGTGCTGCCGGAAGTCAGCAGCTGGGCCACAGTCAATCCCAGGGCTGTGGAACAAAGGGCAGGAGGTGGTGGTGGCGCTGTGGCGGTGATGGTGGAGCTGTGGCGGTGGTGGCACTGGTGGCACTGTGGTGGTGGCAGTAGCTGTGGCGCTATGGCAGCAGCGGCGGTGGTGCTGTGGCACTGTGGTGCTGTGGCGGTGGCTGTGGCGCTATGATGGTGGCTGTGGCGCTGTGGCGGTGGCTGTCGCACTGTGGTGGTGGTGGCGGTGACACTGGTGGCACTGTGGGAGTGCTGGTGCTGTGGTGGCGGTGCTGGTGGTGCTGTGGTGGTGGCTGTGGCACTGTGGCGGTGGTGGTGGTGCTGTGGCGGTGGCTGTGGCACTGTGGTGGTGGCGCTGTGGTGGTGGTGGTGGTGGCTGCACCGCGGTGGCGGTGGTGGCACTGTGGCGACGATGTGCTGGTGCTGTTCAGTGCTGCCGGAAGTCAGCAGCTGGGCCAGAGTCAATCCCAGGGCCATGGAACAAAGGGCAGGAGGCGGCGGTGGCGCTGTGGTGGTGGCACTGTGGTGGTGGTTGTGGCGCTATGGCGGTGGTGGTGGTGCTGTGGCAGTGGCGGTGGTGGTGGTGCTGTGGCGGTGGCTGTGGCACTGTGGTGGTGGCGCTGTGGTGGTGGCGGTGGCTGCACTGCGGTGGCGGTGGTGGCACTGTGGCGACGATGTGCTGGCGCTGTTCAGTGCTCTGTGAAGTCAGCAGCTGGGCCAGAGTCAATCCCAGGGCTGTGGAACAAAGGGCAGGAGGCTGCTGTGACGCCGTGGCAGCAGTGTGGCAGTGCTGTGGCGCTGTGGTGGTGGCACTGTGGTGGCGCTATGGCAGTGGTGGTAGTGACACTGTGGTGGCGGCGGTGGCTGTGGCTCTATGGCGGTGGTGGTGGTGCTGTGGCAGTGGCTGTGGCACTGTGGTGGTGGCACTGTGGTGGTGGTGGTGGTGGTGCTGTGGCGGTGGCTGTGGCACTGTGGTGGTGGCGCTGTGGTGGCGCTATGGCGGTGGTGGTGGTGACACTGCGGTGGCTGTGGCGCTGTGGTGGTGGTGGCACTGTGGCGCTGTGGTGGTGGTGCTGTGGCGGTGGCTGTGGCACTGTGGTGGTGGCGCTGTGGTGGCACTATGGCGGTGGTGGTGGTGACACTGCGGTGGCTGTGGCGCTGTGGTGGTGGTGGCACTGTGGCGCTGTGGTGGTGGTGGCTGTGGCGCTGTGGTGGTGGTGGTGGTGCTGTGTGAAGTCAGCAGCTGGGCCAGACTCAACCCCAGGGCTGTGGAACAAAGGGCAGGAGGCGGCTGTCAGGCTCACAAGGACCTTCTTCCCATTCCCCCTGGTGGATACTCCTTTGCTTTTCTCCCCACATGCTGCCCCTCACACGCCAGTGCGGTTCCTGGTTGTAACTCACCTGATTTCTCAGGCTCACCAAGGCTGCTTCTCCCGGGGGCCAGAGTGTGTAGTTGTCATTCCACTGCTGTGTCTCCTGTGGTGCGATATCAGGGGACAAGTGCTGCCATCCCAGGATTGAGTCGTTATTTCTTGGGACATGGTGGATCTGGGGCAGGAGGCTCCCCTCTGAAATCCCAGGTCCCAACAGGTGACTGACGTCAGGACAAGAAACACAAGAATCAAGGGAAGCAGGCAGGACCCTCTACTGGCTTGGACTCTGGGATCCCGTTCCTGGCTCTCGCTAGGGTCCTGTGGCTTCGGGCAAGTCACTGCTCCTTTCTGTGCCAGATTCTCCCATCTGTAAAATGGAGCTAATACTAGTGACTTAGCACGTTTTTCTGCTCTGGTGATAGGGCCTGGTGCTGGTGGGAGTGTCCCTGACAGGGTTCCCCTGCGCTGGGACCTCACTGTGCTACGACCCCATGATCACTTCAAAGGGCCTCACGCATGGGCAGCTGGACATGGGGTGGGGCTTCTTTGAAATGGGTGGAGACCCTCTGGGATGAGCAGTGACCCACCGAGCTGCCTTAAGGAGTCTGCAGTGGCTGGTCAAGCTGTGACCTCGGCTGCACGGCCCTTGCACGGAGAACTTCCCTGGAGAGGGATTCCGAGGAAGGTCAGTTTGGGGAGAAACTTTCAGCTTCCAGGCTTCCCTCGGGAAGGGGTCTTGTCAATTCTTGTGAGCCCTCCCAGTGATAGTGATCTTGTGTAAGGATCCTTCACCAGAGTTCACTTCCCTCTGCTGCAGCTTCAGCCACGATCCCCCTCAATCGCCTCTTGCTGGGAAGTCTCCTCCGTGCTACCTCTTTGCAAAGTCCTCGGTGGAGAGGGTGACAGGACCTCTGTGAAGGAGCAGGGGCTGTCTGCATGGGGGATGGGAGAGCCGGGGAGGACTTTAGGGGATGGACAATACCTGAGCCTGTAACCGGAGCTAGGCAAGGGGGGTGGGAGGTCAACACTCTTGCCCGGGAAGGGGACAAAGGAAGGGAGTGGCAGGAGGGAAGCAGTTGGAGTTTGGGCTTGGGGCTGTGTGGGCGGAATTCAGGGGATCCTAGCTAGGATCCAAGCACCCTGAAAGCCCAGAAGGACTCTGTGGAGGGGTCCTGACTGTGCCTGCAAGCTCTGCTGTAACCTGTGTTCCTGTTGTCCAATAAACCTTCTGTTTTACTGGCTGGCTGAGAGTCACTGTGGGTCCCAGGAAGAGGGGTGCAGGGCCGGACTCCCCACACTCCGTGACAACCTCTGAGCGGAGTCTTGTCACCAGCTGGGAGCCTTGTCCCCCTCGGTCTTGTTCTCTCAGTTCAGTCCCGTTATCTGACCAACTTGGAGCTCATGTGCCGTCCCGGTGAGGACCCAGAATGTCCTGGAGGATTTCAGTTGGAAAGCTCAGGCAGTGAGTGTCTAGCTGTACTTCCCCGGGTTGCTGACAGAGGGTGGCAGAGTCTCTTTTCTGGACGGTTTCTGTCTATGGAGGCCTGGGTAAGCAGCTGTTTGCTGAGCTGCGTAACATCTGTGTTTCAGGCTGCCAGGCGCACCCATTGCATGGGCTGGTAGCTGTGACCAGGTACCATGGTGACTGACACTCGTCAAACACAGACAAGGTGAGTCAGGCAGGTAATCGCTTAATGAACCTACTATTCTGGCTTTCAAGCCCCACAGAGCCCTTGAGGTCACAAGAAGCTGGAAGCTTGTCTCATCCGCCCTCAGAACTTGGTCCAGTAAAAGATATGACCTCATATATCTTGTCTGTGTCTCCTCCTGGGACCAACACAGCTATGCCACCATCCTGAACCGGGTAAGTTACATTCTGTTCCAGTGGATGGATTGGTGCATACAGCCTGAAAGAAAATTGTACAGGGACTTTTGGGCTAGACCTAGCCAGAAAATGTTAGATATTTTCCACAAACCTTTGAAAGGAACAAATGAATATTTTTGTGAATTTTTTGGGTTTTTATTTAAAAACAAAAAAAAATTCCCTAAACTTTCCAGGTTTCAAAAACTGATTTTTTGTCTCTCTTGCAGTTTTTTTTAAATGAAACACGTTATTG
This sequence comes from Gopherus evgoodei, assembly GCF_007399415.2. Taxonomy (NCBI): domain Eukaryota; kingdom Metazoa; phylum Chordata; order Testudines; family Testudinidae; genus Gopherus; species Gopherus evgoodei. The sequence goes on from NW_022060097.1 coordinate 164,437, forward strand.
ACATTGTTTCCAAAATAACTTTCATCAGAAAATAATTTTTGAACAAAAATTTTGACCAGCTCCACTGTAGATCAGCATATTTTCCCCTGCCTCATTTGAGTGCTGGGCCACTTGCAGCTTGGTGCTCGGTCTATTGTGAGGTCACTGGACCACATCCTCCAAGATATTTAGACTCCTAATTCCCAGCGATTTCAACAGGAGTTCGGGGCCTAAATACCTTGTGAGGATACCAACTACTGTCCCATTCTGATTCTCCAGTCCTCCAAAGTGCTCTTCCAAAACCAGGGTAGGAAAAATCTGCAATTTCAAGAGTGAAATGCAAGCAAGAAAAACCTTGTTCCAGGTCACACACCCTATGATGTTTCATTTTCAAGTGAGCTTGCAGTGCCCTAGCGATGTAGGAAAGTGCACTTAATCCGAGGTACCAGGCTGGGAAATGGAGAAAACATTCAGGCTGCTGGGAGAAAAGAACATTGTATCTCTAGTAACTTACCAGTATTTTAAGTGCAGGAGACAGGTTCCAGTGTCAGACATGGAAGGCCGTGATCTGCCAGTGATAATTCTGCCTGTGGTCAAAGCAGACAGCTATTAAATGCCCAGTGACATTGTTGTCCCACAAACTTACACAGGATCGTTTTAGGGGTTAAGACAAAGATGCCACATTTATTATTAATTCGTAACTATTAGCAAATACCTTAATGCTTATACACATACACACACACACACACACACACACACCCCAAAATGTTCTGCAGCTGCTGGATAGTCACCAGTCCTGATTGCAGTTTGAGTTCGCAGCTTGGGATCGGAGCTCGTGACAGCTAACTGGCCAGGAAAGCTGCCACGAGCTCCGATCCCAAGCTGCGAACTCAAACTGCAATCAGGACTGGTAACTATCCAGCAGCTGCAGAACATTTTGGTGTGTGTGTGTGTGAGTGTATGTATATAAGCATTAAGGCATTTGCTAATAGTTACGAATTAATAATAAATGTGGCATCTTTGTCTTAACCCCTAAAACGATCCTGTGTAAGTTTGTGGGACAACATTATTAGGGGCTGAAGTGTCACCATATTGAACCTGGAAACTGCTCCCCTACGCCGTGGTCGTGTTACCTCCCAGCAGCCATCCCAGGCCCGGGGGTAACGGACTCGGGCTCTAAGGGTGGCTGACCGGAGGGTGACGTGACTCTCTCCTGAAGCTATAGCAGGGGGGCTGACACAGCTCGTGCAGAAGGGGAGTTTTAGCCAGAAGCAGGCTGTGAAGAGGGGACCCTGGAGGACTCTGTAGCACAAATGGCATTTGTAACCGCTGCTGTTGGTACCTCCTGTGCGGGGAGGGGGAAGAAGTGATGGACTTTCCCTGTGCTCAATTCAGGAAGGAGCAGTGACTGGCCAGTTAGAAGAGCCATTAGCTGAATTTCCCAAATAATGTCTCTGAAAAACCAGCTCTGTCCTGTCTCCCGAGCACCCTGCTTAATACTTCTGACGTTTATTTAGGGTTCATGAAAAGGGGCTCCCTGACCCAGGCGGAGCTCAGGGCTCTGGGGGGTGGGGGCATGGGGACCCAGATAGAGCCTCCAGGGCCAAGGTGAAGGCAGTGATCCTTTGCAGAAGGGGAAATGGGACACTTGTTTTATGGTTCCCCTCCTGAGGATGAGAGGTGCCCCAGAATGACTGGAGGCTGCAAGATGGAGTTATGGATGGTTCAGCGACAGAAGGCGTAGCTGTCTGCAGAACATTAGGCCTGGGGAGGAGAGGGGTGGCCTGATCCTGATGGTCTGCGTGCAGAGACCCCGAAACCCTGGAGATGATGGAATTCTATAGGCTGGCGTTAAGGTGTGTGGGCACCTGGGGAAAGCGGCTATAGGTGATGCTCTGAGGAGTCTGTTCTGGATTGGGGGTGAGAGCAGGCCAGAAGGGGCCTCCCAAGGAAAGGGAAAGGCAGGTTTTTCTGAAGGGGGGAGGTGTCACTCGGTGGCTGGCACCTGAAACTGAGGTAGGTCCTGCCCCCCTGCTGGGCCATGACTGGGGTGGGGTGGCAGCACCTGGGGCGATAAGGGGCAGAGGGCATTTCCTGAGAGGGGGGCTGTGGGGAGGAACTGGCAGGAAGCGTCTGCCAGAGCCCCCGGAGATGCCGAAAGTGAGCTGAGTTTGGGACTAAACTGCGTCAGAGCCAGGGTGTGGCAGTGAGCACTTGGCAAGCTGGGGAGAAGCCTGGCCATGCGACGGTTCCCGCTCTGCTCTTTGGAAGGAGTCTCATGCAGCCTTCGGCTGTGACTGACACCTGCCTTCACCCCCATCTCCCCTCCCCTGCCGGGGTCTCTTAATCGCTCTCCCGACTCGTGTGTCTCTGTCCCTCGGTCACTGGCCACATGCTGAGCTCCTGCGTCCTCCTCGGAAACCAGGGGGAGCTGCGGGAGTCTGTCCTGTGCCTTTGTGCCCTCAGCGCCGCTCTCTGCTGTGTGCCGGGGCTGCAGTGGGTATGGCAGCTGGATGCACAGTTACGCTCTGCCCTTCCCCGCACAGCTGCAGGATGGGCTGTGATCACCGGCCCTGCAGAATGTGTCACCTGTTGGGAGCTGGGTTTTCACCGGTGGTTTTCCACCCCTGCAGCAGCTGCTTCTGGGCAGGGCGTGTACAGACCTGGTGCGGTGCTACGCCAGGCTGAGACGGGCCGGAACCATCTCTGGGGGCTACAGTAAAATAACCCCTGATCTGACCATCCTCCCCCCCCCCCCAGGTTTGGCTTCGTTTTGTTTAGTAGAAGCTCAGATGCGGAGATTGTTGCAAGACCAAGACCCTCCCCCCACTTCACTCTTCTCTCGTGTTTGGTCCCCTCCTGCCCCACTGTTTGTGAGTGACCCCTACAGGTCACGTGGTATCTTTGCACAGGTATCCGATTTTCCCCCAACCACCTTGCCAAGGTACCGCTCCCTCCTGTTAACGTCCCCTTGGAGATGCTTCCTCCCTGCAGGAAGAATCGGGCCCCGATGGCTTTCAAGAGGCTGGTTTCTAGAGGTTTGAGTCTCCACAACATCATTTTCTGCACTGCCCTGCGGTTTGGGTTACCAGTGTGCGGCCGGGAAGGGGCAGGAAGTGGCTGCAGGGGCTGTGAGAGGCAGGCAGCAGGAATTGGAGGTGAGGGAGGTGTGCAATTGAAGTAACATGTTGCCAGCCCCTCTCCCTCTTCTCATCCCCTCCAGCTGTGTGCTACCAATACTAACTGACCCTGTCCCCTGGCCGGTGCTGACCGTATAACCAAAGCCACGGATGTCACTCGGATGTGATAAGTGGGTTCACCACCTCCTGATAACGATGAATCCCCTGACATCTGCCATCCCCCTCAGCTTCTCCTAGCTCATGGGATGTGTGATCAGCTGTAATGAGCCCTTTGACACAGCATAGGTTGGCAATGTTGTGGAGTTAATCATATGCTCATTTGTTAGACTTACCAAATGCTTCTTACCTCTCCTCAGAGCCAATTCTGTTGCTTTATTGAATGAAGGGTCTTTTTCCTGGTTTCATATTTTGTCCTTTCAGATGTTGGACCCATTCAGCTCCATTCCTGTACCTTTGTACTCAGATCCTGAGCATCTGAAACTCTTCTCTCCTGAACAGACAATTCAGCATCACAAACTGGTTCCCCGAAGGCACCGCCCTGGCTGTAGAGATCAGCATTTGTTTGCTTATTAGCAGTTGTACAGGCCCATAAAGGTACAGGATGCTTCACGATCTGTTCCATTTGGCAATAAGAATCCAAAACACTCACCTCCTTGTCCGTGGTGGTCGTCTGCATTGTGGGTTTGAAACTGGACGGTGATCAGTGATTGTCTCCCCATGCTAGTCAAGGAAGGCAACTTTTCCCCCCCTCTCTGCAGGTCTGGCACCATATAGTCCTTAGTCCCTAGGAGATCAATCAGCTGCATTTCTGTCACCTGAAGGGAAACCAGATCCCTTCATTTCTCCATTATGAGGCGGGTTCCTTACCTCTTGGCAGCAGTGATGAGTTTTGCCCGTTTCCTTTCTGTAGAGATCACAGATCTTCTCGGAACTTCCTGAAGTTTTCACACCCTCCAAGTTCAGATCAGCTGCATTTCTCTCTTCTGAAAGTATAGGAGGATCTGTGCATTTCCACTGGAATGTTAAAGAAATGTGCTTTTGTTCTTACCAACTCATGAGCCTGGTTCAGCTGCTTGCATTTGCATTAATCCCTTCTAGAGCACAACAGCCTCTGGTCTCCTTCCGTCTGGAGATGTGCGATGTGGGACTTGTTTATTCGCTCTGTAAGTGTTGCTTTAGCACCAGATTCATCTGCCACCCAGGGCAATGTAAATGCTTCCTCCATGTCTGTGATGTGCTGCTCACTTGCTTCAGATTCACATGTGCAACTAGCTGAACGATTTGAAGCGACTGGTTTTGGTTTTTGTTTTGTTTTATGTCCTTGAAATAGCAGCATCTTGTCACTGGAGTCCTCAGTGGACTGAGTAGCTGGCAAGTCCATGTTGCTTTGTCTTGCGTCTGCTTTTCACTCTCTGTGACAAAGTGGGAATGTTCTTGCTGTCTTCTGTGAATGCTGATTGGGGAGCGTTGGCCTGGGAAGGTTTCAGGGGAGTTTGGCTGGGACTGGCTGCATTGGGGAAGGGAGACTTTCCTTGAGGGAGGAGACCTGAGCATGTAACATGAGAACCAGGAGGGGGGTTGGAGGCCAGGTGACACCTCTGCCCGGGACACTGGAGAAAGGGTGGGGGAGGAGTCGGGGGGTGGTTGAGTGAGAGGCTGGTGGGAGTTTCAGTTTGGAGCTGGCTGGGAAATGGAGAGGGGCTCCCCGATGGGGCTTGGGCTTCCCAACGGGGTTCTGGCCTCCCTGGGCCCCCCCAAGATGGACCAGACTGAGGGGTCCTATTGTCTGTACCAGCAAGACCTGTCCTGTCCTGTGTTCCTGTTGTCTGAATAAACCTTCTGTTCTCCTGGCTGGCTGAGAGTCCTGGTGAATCACAGGAAGCAAGGGGTGCAGGGCCCCAACTCCCCCGCACTCCGTGACACTCTCCCCGTGACTAGTAAGTCAAGCACCGTTCTTCTCCCTAAAAGTAAAATCTGCACCACTTGTTATACACATGGCTGTTTGGAGACGGGTATTTCTCACCTCCTTACCGGGACCGCCACTTACCCTCACTTCTCCCTGGTAGCAATGGCCACCTGGTCGGTTCACATCTCGAATTTGCCAAACCTGCAATCAATGTTTGAGAAAATTATTTATTATCATTACTCATGACCAGCTGTGAAGAGTCATCAGTGGAGAAGGTTCCTTAGCATCCAGATCATTCGGCTTCTAGAGACTTTTCAATGCTCACTGACTTGTCGGGGATGTTCCACCACCAGGCTTTGACCGGCTGAGGGTGGAGCTGCCCCTCATCCTGCGCTCGGGATAGGGGCAGCAAACGGGGGGGCCTCACCCCAGCTGCTCTCGGCAAACTGAGGGAGGCTCAATTGGGTGGCTGAACTTGCTGGTGTGTTTTTGACAAGCGGCTGTTTGGTGTTTTCCCCAGGAATTAGGGGAATCAGCAGCCCTGGGCAGGGATCCCTGGCCCTGATGTGGCACCCACCCGGGATGGGGGAGGCCCAGGCAGTGTTTCCCCCAGGAATTGATGTGGGGGGTTGAATTTTTAGGGGGGTGTCAGGGATGATGGGAGGTGAGGGTGAAGGGGGGGCTGTATGTGTCACAGACCCCCAGGTCGTGCCCATGCATGGCCCCGTGCGGTCCGTGGGGGGTGCCCCTTTCAGTGCAACAGCCCTTCTCGGGGGGCCACTCTCTCCCGGGGTCAGGCCCCTCCACCTCCTGAAACTGCACCTCTCTGAGCCTCAGCACGTCTGTCTCTGCCGTGGGCCCCTCGGGGAGTCCCCTCGCTCTGGACTCCTCAGGGCCTCCACCCCCGAAGGGGTTGATGCAACCCTATTCTCTAGCCTGGAGCGACTCTCAGCCAGCGTAACACAGGAGGTTTATTGAGAGTTGAACCCAGCACAGGAATCTCTCAGGGCCTCAGGCCTGGCCTCCCTCAGCCCAGCACATCCCAGTCCCCCTGCAGCCAGGGGGGCTCTGCCTGCTCCCCCTCTCCAGCCCTGAGCCCCCCTGCTTCCCAGCTGGGCCTCCGATACCCCCGGCCCCAAGCCCCCTCTGTCCATAGTCTTCTCTCCAGGTAAACAGGGTTGTAAACAGGGTGGCCTGGGTCTCCTCTCCCCTCAGCCCCCCTCTGGCCCCACTGGCTGGAACCAGCTGGTCAGGTCACCGGGATCCTCTCCCCGCAGCCCATTGTCCCCACTGGCCAGAATCGGTGGCGACTCCTGAGCTGGCTCTCCAGGTCACCAGTCGCTGGGGTCTCCATCCTCCAGGCCATCGGCCAGGGTCCCAAGTTTCCTCTCCAGTCCTCTGTAACAACAAACTCCCTCTCTCCTCACCTCGTTAAACCAGTAACACCCGGGGACACTGAGTCCCACCCCTCTGCATGCGACCCCCTGGAAAACACAGAAAACCCAAGAACCCCCCCCCCACACACACTTCATCACAGTATGGCACCACAGTAAGAACTGAGAAATGTTTCAAGACCATTTTATTAGACGTAATTCGTGTTTTACAATCATCGCACACATTAAAGTTGGCTACTTGAGCCTACTAGGAAGCATAACATCTACTTCCTCCTTGGTTTCTTGAAGGTAATTTTCCACAGCTCCATCAATGAACTTCTCGAATGAAACACGTTCCTCTCTGGTGGCTTCTCATGTGTCCAGTACTTCCAGTATTTCATGAAATGCTCATGAGCACAGAAGGCAACTCCTTTCAGAACACAAAACCCTATTCAATGAGGGAAAAGATGGCTCAGCTGTAGCTGTTGTGACAGGAGTAGCAAGAGAGGAATTCCTACTTCTTTCACCCCAGGAAACAACACAAAGGTCGGGGTGAGTCACCAGTGGTGATGAAGAAGAAGTTGTTGAAATTCATCGTATGATATTCCACTCTGTGTTCAAAATTCTCTGTTCTGTCCTGAGCTCATGGCAGCCCCATTGCTGGCAATGCCTCACCACACTCACTGTCATGTTGTATAGGACAGGGGTCTGTAAAAGCTACGTGGAGGTTGAGTAGAATCCAGAAATCACTATTGTAGATTTGCAAGAATCAAGTCTGTGCTTTTTCAGCTGGCTTAACAAACACTTCTTGTGCTCTTCGTGTAAGGAGTCATACAAGTACCTTCATTAGTCAACTTCTGGGCTGAAGGCTTTGTGCTTCCAGTACATTTTCAATGGATATCTCTGATTGATCCAAGGATAGCTTCTATTCATAGACTATCAGGGTTAGAAGAGACCTCAGGAGGTCATCTAATCCAACCTCCTGCTCAAAGCAGGACCAACCCCAACTAAATCATCCCAGCCAGGGCTTTGTCAAGCCTGACCTTAAAAACCTCTAAGGCAGGAGATTCCACTACCTCCCTAGGTAACCCATTCCAGGGCTTCACCACCCTCCTAGTGAAATAGTGTTCCCCAATATCCAACCTAGACCTCCCCCACTGCAACTTGAGACCATTGCTCCTTGTTCTGTCATCTGCCACCACTGAGAACAGTCTAGATCCATCCTCTTTGGACCCCCCTTCAGGTAGTTGAAAGCTGCTATCAAATCCCCCCTCACTCTTCTCTTCTGCAGACTAAACGATCCTAGTTCCCTCAGCCTCTCCTCATAAGTCGTGTGCCCCAGTCTTCCTCGCACTCTCTGGCCAGGTCTAGCCGGGTGGCTGCTCTTCCCTAGCCGGACACTTGCTGGTTGACTCCCCCGCATCCTGGCCCCTCGCTGCCCAGCTGAGACTCTCCTTCCCTCACAGCCTGTGTCCTGGGCTCCTGCCTCCACCCAGCGCTGGCCCAGACCCCAGTGACCATCACCCCGCCAAGCCCCGCGCTGGGAGGGGGCGTCAGCCTGGCCCTGGAGAACCTGCCACAGGATGTACTGGCCTGCAGCTGGTACCAAGCAGCGACTGCTAATGAAGACAGCAGGATCCTCACCCACTGCCCACAAACACCCCCCAGTTCAGACCCCTGGCCTGGCCTGGCCTGCACATCGTGGGGTTAAAGCTCACAGACACTGGGAGCTACACGGTACAGATACAGAGCCCGACTAACCCTCCCCACGGTAGGTCTGCGCATCTCTGGTAAGTGCCACCTCCGGGCCCTGCCCCGCCCTAGCAATGGGACTTTGGGCATCTCCTCCTTGGGTGGAGCCTGTCTGGGTCACGGTGGGGAACCTGCCCCAAAACACAGACACTGTGGGGCAACCTGAAACTCCCTGTCCCCTGAGCTGGGAATCAGGACCTGCCCCATCCCATACAGACCTGAACAAGTGATCTCCACCCCGCAGCCCCAGATATTGCTATGATTCCCTGCACCCTATTGCACACAGACTCCCCGCCCTGATCTCACTCTACCCCCTCCCAGAAGTCCTGGCTCCCAGTCCCATCCCCACACTCGCTCTCATCACTGGACCCCACTCCTCTCCCAGAGCCTGGCTAGAACCCAGGCGTCCTGGCTCCCAGAAGCCCATTGTTTCCCCTGCAGCTGTGTAGCTCTACTACAAAGGTTGTTTCTGGATAACAGCTCACTACTGCCGCCAGGGAGCTGGGTCTGAATCCCCTACAGGGCTCTGGGGCAGGAGCTCTGTGGGACAAAGTCTTCCCCTGGGGACAGGTTCCAGCCGCTTCCCCCCAATGAGACTCTCTGTTCCCAGAAATTCTGCCCAAGCCCATGGTGACGCTCAGCCAAACCCAGGTTCTGGAGGACGGGACCTTCACCCTCTTTTGTATCAGCTCCCCCAGTGTCAACACCAAGCTCTGGCTTCAGGACAGGGCGTCCCTCGTGCCCAGTGAGCAGCTGGGGCTGTCCCCTGACAACCGGACCCTCATGATGCTGGGTGTCACCCAGGATGATGCCGGTGCCTACCAGGGCGAGGTCGGGAACCCCATCAGCACCAACCGCTGTGAGCCCAGCACCGTGATGCTGGCCTGTGAGTAACTGCAGCCCCATCCCCCGGCCGCACTGCCCCTGCCCTGCCGGCATCGCCCAGCCATGGAGATGCGGCTGCCTCTGGGGGGTGGTGGCTGCTTCTACGGCGATCCAAGCGCTGGCCCCAGTGCCCCGAGTGGCACTAGGGGAGCGGTTGGGGGGGGGATTGTGGCTGAACTGTCTGAATCTCCCCCTTCCTTGTCTCTCCTCCAGGTCTCTCTGCTGGAGCCGGGTCACAGGTGGGGCCGATGCTGGTCAGAGTTAGGGTCTAGTTCCCTCTGTGAGTAACGCCCCCATCCCCAGAAATCCAGAACTCTTGGGTTCTATCTTCAGCTCTGGGAAGGGTGTGGGGGGGGGGCAGAAGCTGTCCTGCGTATAGGCCCCCTGGCTGAAAATGGGGCTGGTTATCACCTCCCCAAAGCAGAAGGGACAGAATCGGCCTGGGGGTGGGGAGACCCCCTCAAGGGAAGAGCTGGGATCCCCAAGGCTGGCAGAGGGGCTATGGGGGTCCCCAGCAGGGGATGTGCGAGGGATGGGCCCTGAGGGGGGGCTACAGGGTCCCGGGGGTGGAACATGGGGGGATGGGCCCACAGGGCAGGGAGAGGCTGTTGGGGCCCTGTGGGGTTTCAGGGATGTGGGATGCTGTGGTGGGGAGGGGCTGTCAGGGCCAAGTAGGGCTGGGGGTCTGGGTCCCTAGGGTGGGGGTGTCCCCAGCACCCCCTGGGGCATCTCTGGCTGACACCTCCCCATTTCCCCAGAGGCTGCAGCCTGGACAGAGGGATGTATACGACTGGCTGCAGAGATGATGCCCCCCTCCCCTCTGATGCCCTGGTGCATGCTGGGAAGACCCTTATATCGCGGGGTGGGGGTCTCTGCTGGAGGGAGGGTCAGACCCACCTGCTCTTTTACAGCCGCTTTGCTAAAATCAATAACCTCCCCCTGCTGTCTGCAGTGGAGAGAGGTGGGGGGAGTCTGAGGGTAAAACTGGACCCCAGAGCACCCAGTGGGGAGTGGGGGAGCTTAGGGACTGGCTGGCATCCATCCCAGGTGTGTGTGGGGGGCAGTTCTGGTTACTCCTGGGGTAATTCTGCACCAAAACATTAAACATTCTGGGCACAATATTTTAAAATGCTGCAAAATTCTGTTTGATTTGTCTAAATAACACAATATAATCACACCAGTTCCAGTTCTTTTGTTAATTTATTTCATAAAGATTCAGGATATGTTTTTGGACAAGTAAATTCCTTACTGGGCATATCAACACAGAGCTCTGAGTAGTAATTCATTGAAACTATAATACAGAGCTGTCTTCCCACACTCCCCACAAGCACCCCGAACGGCAAGAGGGGAGGGAGATGCTATGATCCCTGGGGAGGGAGGAAGCTCCGTAGGATTGCCAGGAGTCGGGAACTGCAGCAATGGGAACTGCGGGGGCAGTGCCGGCAGGTATGGGGAGTGCGCACCTCACAGAGCCCCCTGGCCATGTCTCTGCCTGGGAGCCGGACATGCCGGCCACTTCCAGGAGCAGCGCAGAGCCAGGACAGGCAGGGAGTCCGCACCCTGAATCCCCTGCCCCAGGTCAGAATCCCCTTCTGCACCCTAACTCCATCCCAGACCCTGCACCTGGCACCCCCTCCTGCACTCCAAACCCCTTCCCCAGCCCGTAGCCCCTCCCGAAGCCCGCACCCGACACCCCCTCCTGCACCCCAACCCCCTTCCCCAGCCCGTAGCCCCTCCCGAAGCCCACACCCGACACCCCCTCCTGCACTCCAACTCCCTTCCCCAGCCCGTAGCCCCTCCCGAAGCCCACACCCGACACCCCCTCCTGCACCCCAACCCCTTCCCCAGCCCGTAGCCCCTCCCGAAGCCCACACCCGACACCCCCTCCTGCACCCCAACCCCCTTCCCCAGCCCGTAGCCCCTCCCGAAGCCCGCACCCGACACCCCCTCCTGCACCCCAACCCTTCCCCAGCCCGTAGCCCCTCCCGAAGCCCACACCCTGACACCCCCTCCTGCACCCAACCCCCTTCCCCAGCCCGTAGCCCCTCCCGAAGCCCGCACCCGACACCCTATCCTGCACCCCAACCCCCTTTCCCAGCCCGTAGCCCCTCCCGAAGCCCACACCCGACACCCCCTCCTGCACCCCCAACCCCCTTCCCCAGCCCGTAGCCCCTCCCGAAGCCCGCACCCGACACCCCCTCCTGCACCCCAACCCCCTTCCCCAGACCTGAGCCCCTCCTGAAGCCCGCATCCAACAACCCCTCCTGCATCCCAACCCTTCCCCAGCCCATAGCCCCTCCCGAAGCCCACACCCGACACCCCCTCCTGCACCCCAACCCCTTCCCCAGCCCGTAGCCCCTCCCGAAGCCCACACCCGACACCCCCTCCTGCACCCCAACCCCCTTCCCCAGCCCGTAGCCCCTCCCGAAGCCCACACCCGACACCCCCTCCTGCACCCCAACCCCCTTCCCCAGCCCGAAGCCCCTCCCGAAGCCCGCACCCGACACCCCCTCCTGCACCCCAACGCCCTTCCCCAGCCCATAGCCCCTCCTGAAGCCTACACCCGACACCCTCTCCTGCACCCCAACCCCCTTCCCCAGCCCGTAGCCCCTCCCGAAGCCCACACCTGGCACCCTCTCCTGCACCCCAAACCGCTGCCCCAGCCCGTAGCCCCTCCCAGAGCCCACACCTGACACCCCCTCCTGTACCCCAACCCACTGTCCCAGCCCGTAGCCCCTCCCGAAGCCCACACCTGACACCCCGTCCTGCACCCCAACCCGCTGCCCCAGACCTGAGCTCCTCCCGAAGCCCACACCTGACACCCCGTCCTGCACCCCAACCCGCTGCCCCAGACCTGAGCCCCTCCCGAAGCCCGCACCTGACACCCCGTCCTGCACCCCAATCCGCTGCCCCAGACCTGAGCCCCTCCCGAAGCCCACACCTGACACCCCATCCTGCACCCCAATCCCCTTCCCCAGCCCGTAGCCCCTCCTGAAGCCCACACCTGACACCCCGTCCTGCACCCCAACCCGCTGCCCCAGACCTGAGCCCCTCCCAGAGCCCACACCTGACACCCCGTCCTGCACCCCAACCCGCTGCCCCAGACCTGAGCCCCTCCCGAAGCCCACACCCGACACCCCCTCCTGCACCCCAACCCCCTTCCCCAGCCCGTAGCCCCTCCCGAAGCCCACACCCGACACCCCCTCCTGCACCCCAACCCCCTTCCCCAGCCCGTAGCCCCTCCCGAAGCCCGCACCCGACACCCCCTCCTGCACCCCAACCCCCTTCCCCAGCCCGTAGCCCCTCCTGAAGCCCACACCCGACACCCTGTCCTGCACCCCAACCCGCTGCCCCAGCCTGTAGCCCCTCCCGAAGCCCACACCCGACTCCCCCTTCCCCAGCCCGTAGCCCCTCCCGAAGCCCACACCCGACACCCCCTCCTGCACCCCAACCCCCTTCCCCAGCCCGTAGCCCCTCCCGAAGCCCGCACCCGACACCCCCTCCTGCACCCCAACCCTTCCCCAGCCCATAGCCCCTCCCGAAGCCCACACCCGACACCCCCTCCTGCACTCCAAACCCCTTCCCCAGCCCGTAGCCCCTCCCGAAGCCCGCACCCGACACCCCCTCCTGCACCCCAACCCTTCCCCAGCCCATAGCCCCTCCCGAAGCCCACACCCGACACCCCCTCCTGCACCCCAACCCCCTTCCCCAGCCCGTAGCCCCTCCCAAAGCCCACACCCGACACCCCCTCCTGCACCCCAACCCCCTTCCCCAGCCCGTAGCCCCTCCCGAAGCCCACACCCGACACCCCCTCCTGCACCCCAACTCCCTTCCCCAGCCCGTAGCCCCTCCCGAAGCCCACACCCGACACCCCCTCCTGCACCCCAACCCCCTTCCCCAGCCCGTAGCCCCTCCCGAAGCCCACACCCGACACCCCCTCCTGCACCCCAACCCCCTTCCCCAGCCCGTAGCCCCTCCCGAAGCCCGCACCCGACACCCCCTCCTGCACCCCAACCCTTCCCCAGCCCGTAGCCCCTCCCGAAGCCCACACCTGACACCCCCTCCTGCACCCCAACCCCCTTCCCCAGCCCGTAGCCCCTCCCGAAGCCCGCACCCGACACCCTATCCTGCACCCCAACCCCCTTCCCCAGCCCGTAGCCCCTCCCGAAGCCCACACCCGACACCCCCTCCTGCACCCCAACCCCCTTCCCCAGCCCGTAGCCCCTCCCGAAGCCCACACCCGACACCCCATCCTGCACCCCAACGCCCTTCCCCAGCCCGTAGCCCCTCCCGAAGCCCACACCCGACACCCCCTCCTGCACCCCAACTCCCTTCCCCAGCCCGTAGCCCCTCCTGAAGCCCGCACCCGACACCCCCTCCTGCACCCCAACCCCCTTCCCCAGCCCGTAGCCCCTCCCGAAGCCCACACCCGACACCCCCTCCTGCACCCCAACCCCCTTCCCCAGCCCGTAGCCCCTCCCGAAGCCCGCACCTGACACCCCCTCCTGCACCCCAATCCCCTTCCCCAGCCCGTAGCCCTTCCCGAAGCCCGCACCCGACACCCCCTCCTGCACCCCAACCCCCTTCCCCAGCCCGTAGCCCCTCCCGAAGCCCGCACCCGACACCCCCTCCTGCACCCCAACCCCCTTCCCCAGCCCGTAGCCCCTCCCGAAGCCCGCACCCGACACCCTGTCCTGCACCCCAATCCGCTGCCCCAGACCTGAGCCCCTCCCAGAGCCCACACCCGACACCCCCTCCTGCATCCCAACCCGCTGCCCCAGACCTGAGCCCCTCCTGAAGCCCGCACCCGACACCCTGTCCTGCACCCCAATCCGCTGCCCCAGACCTGAGCCCCTCCCAGAGCCCACACCTGACACCCCGTCCTGCACCCCAACCCGCTGCCCCAGCCCGTAGCCCCTCCCAGAGCCCGCACCTGACACCCCCTCCTGCACCCCAACCCGGTGCACACACACACAGCTAAACACACACACACACACACACACACACACCCCCTGCCCGGGCTGGGGTCCTTAGGGAAGGTGTTTGGAATGATGCTGTCGCCAGCTGACATCGCTGTCTGTGTCCCTGGTGCAGTCTCAGCCTGGGGGTCCCGTTCCCCAGGGGCCCGGGGCAGGTTTCCCCAGTTGAGAGCCGAGCTCTGGAAGGCCAGACAGGGACCGGCCCAGGCAGGGCCATTCTTAGGATTTATGGGGCCCTGTGCAGTAGTATTAAACTGGTGCCCTGTGCCCGACGGCAGCCTGGGCTCACATGCGTATTTTAGATAAGTCGTGGCAGGGGGGAGTCTTTTGAAAGATTTATTAGGAAAACTGTATGTCTGAAGATCCATGCGTTTAAGGCCAACGGCGAATACTCAGATTGTGCATCTAAAAATCTCTACAAGGATTTGTTAGAGATGTGATTTTATAATCTTCTGCAACACACGAACAAAATCTCTTTAAAGCCCATTTTAACCTCAAGTCCTGCAGAGTGACATGCGGAGTAACTATGACGGTGACGCACAGCTGGTTTTGTCAGTAAATTCAGAACCTGTCAGTGTATCCCTGGGGGTCAGCAAACCCCTGTGAAATGGCTTTGTTACCCCGCACTGGGTCTTTAGCAGTTTCACTGTTGTGCTGCTGGACCTGGCAGACTGGAGGCTTTTTCACTTTCAGTTCCTAGATCCCCTCGGAGGAACCTCCCCAGGCCACAGCAGCCAGAGGTGGTGAAAGCCTGCGGGAAGGATCAGAGCAGGGATAGGAAGAGGCGGGGGGGTGGACATTAAGATCTGGGGTGCCCTATGCAGCCCTGTAGGCTGCTTATGCTGAAGGATGCCCCTGGGCCCAGGGTCTGTCCCGCACCCCGCACTCTCTGGCCAGGTGTAGCCGGGCGGCTGGTCCGCCCTGGCCAGGCGCTCGCTGGTCTCATCCCCCCAGGCCCCAACTGACCCCCCGCGCCCCAGCCCCTCGCTGCCCAGCTGAGACTCTCCTTCCCTCGCAGCCTCCGTCCTGGGCTCCTGCCTCCAGCCGGCGCCGGCCCAGACCCTAGTGACCATCGTCCTCACCCCGCCGAGCCCTGTGGTGGGGGGGAACGTCAGCCTGGCCCCGCAGCCACCACCACAGGACTTCGTGCTCTGCAGCTGGTACCGATCAGCGACCGCTGCTGAAACCAGCCGGATCCTCACCTGCTTCCCACACACCCCCCTGGTTCAGCAGAACGGCCCGGCCCACACGGGGCTGGAGACAGCGGGGCCGGGCTGCGCCCTGCACATCACGGGGTTAACGCTCAATGACACCGGGAACTACACGGTGCAGATACAGAGCCCGACTAGCCCCGGTCTCGGCACGGTGATAAGTGCCACCCCGGGAGCTGCGCTGATCCCAGGCCCTGCCCCGCTCTGCCATCCCCGCCCCAGCGATGGGGCTCTGGGCATCTCCCCCAGGGATGAGCCCGGCAGGTGAGGGGCTGTTAGGGGCCTGTGAGGGGGGTCTGGCCCCCCAGGGCGGGTGTGTCCCCAGAGCCTCAGGGTGTTCCTGACCCCTCCATTTCCCCGGAGCTGCAGGCTGTGCAGCCAGGTGCCTACGATCAGCTGTGGAGATGAGGCCCCTCAGGTGCCCTGGTGCATGCTGGGAAGACCCCTGTATCACGGGGTGGGGGGGAGGTGTCTTTGCTGGGGGGAGGTCAGACTCACTTGCTCTTTTACAGCTGCTTTGCTCAGTTAACAAACCCGCCCCCCATCGGCCTGGCGTGCCGGAGCCTACGTGGGAGGGGGGTTCATGATGTCACTGTGGGGCCCTTTGCACCAGTACTCCCCAGATCCAGCCCCCCCCCACTCCCGGGCTGTCTGCATCAGGTGGGGGAGCCAGGCGCAGTTGGGGGTCACACTCAGTGGTCCCTGAAGGTGAAACTGGACCCACAGCACCCAGTGGGGGGGAGGGGGCTGCCCTGGTGGCTCGGGGGGGCACTGGGGGCTGACATCCAGCCCAGGTGGGGGTCAGCACTTGTCCTGGGGACTGTGGGAGCTGGGCCAGGATGCCACTTCTAGAGCAGGAACCGGGCGCCAGAGCCAGAGCCGGGGTTGGCACGGTCCCAGGGAGCTGGCGAATGCCTTAGCACTGCGTGCGGGTCCTGACCCAGCTGGCTGGTGAGGCCCAGCGGGCGCAGCTCATTGTGGGGGCGAAGGGGGGGCTCTGCCTGTCAACATCTCCCAGGCCTTGGTGGGCTTAGCTCTGACTCTATGGGGTGTCCCTCACACCCAGAGAGTGGCTGAGGTGTCCCCTGACATCCAGCCACTCCCTGCAGTGACTCTCTCTGGTCCCAGAAATGCTGCCCAGGCCCACGGTGACACCGAACCAAACCCTAGTGCTGGAGAACGGGACCTTCACCCTCAGGTGTAACAGCTCCCCCAGCGCTGACACCGTGCTCTGGCTCCGGGACGGGGCGTCCCTCGTGCCCAGTGACCGGCTGGTGCTCTCCCCTGACAACCGGACCCTCACGGTGCTGGGTGTCACCCGGGATGACGCCGGTGCCTACCAGTGCGAGGTCAGGAACCCCGTTAGCACCAAACGCAGCGAGCCCGGCACCGTGACAGTGGCCTGTGAGTAACTGCAGCCCCAGCCCCTCTGGCCCTGCCGGCATCGCCCAGCCATGGAGATGCGGCTGCCTCTGGGGGGTAGTGGCTGTGTATACAGGGATCCCAGTGCTGGTCTCAGAGCCCCCGAGTGGTGCTAGTGCCTGTGCAGTGGGGAGTGGGGGCTCAGTAGGGGGCGCTCTCCCTCTGTGGGCCCCAGTGCAGCACTAGGGGCCCTGGGCTGCAGGGAGCGGGGTGGGGGCATTGTGGCTCAACCATCTGATACAACACTACCCCCCCCCCGCCCACGTCTCTCCTCCAGACGCCCCTCGTCCAGGTCTCTCTACTGGGGCCATTGCCGGGATCATCATCGGGGCACTGGCTGGGGCGGTACTGGTCAAAGCCAGGGTCTATTTCCTCTGTGAGTAACAGCCCCCCCCCCGCCACCAGAGAGCCAGGACTCCTGGGTTCTATCCCTAGCTCCAGGAGGGGAAGGTGGTTTGGTGGGTTAGAGTGGGGGGGCTGGCAGCCAGCACCCCAATTCCAGCACCTTTGATGATTCCCCCCCCCTCAGGTTCAGGCCACCAGAGCAAGACCCCCAAGCGGAGCGAGACGACCCCCCCAGAGTATGAGAACCTGCCCCCTGCAGCCTGGGTGGGCCCAGTGGTGAGTGACAGGTGATCACATCTCCTGCTGTCCCAGCCCTGGGGTCCCCCCTTCCCAGATCTCGTGCAGCTCCAATGCCTTCGACCAGCTCTGGGACATTCCCTGGGGACCCTGTCAGCCTGTCAACCCTCCTTGGGATCCCACTGTCCCCAGGGTAGACCCTTGGAGCCTGCAGCCCCCGGGTCATGCCGGGAGCCCCACAGCAAGCCCTGTGGGTAGGACACAGTGGTGCTGGAATAGTTTTTGGAGTGAGGGTGCTGAGCTGTATCCCCCTCACCCCATCCATGCCCCTCACGACCCCCTGGGCCGGGGTTGGGAGCAGGGCTGTGGCTTGGGGAGTTGGGGGGGATGCAGACAGGTGTGAGGCAGCAGAGACGGGGACCCCACATGCAGGCCCAGTGGCTGAGTGGGACTGGCAGCAGAGCCCCAAGGCAGCAGCAGAGCCAGTGGCCGGGACACAGGACGGCAGGGGCACAGGGCGACAGGGCGCGGAGCCGGTGGCTGGGATGCTGGGCATAAAGTTTGGTGGTGCTGCAGCACCCCCGGCATCCCCACTTCCTGCCCCTATGGTCGGACACCTCAGGGAGACTCTCACCCCCAACGGGAGCCGCCTCCCGACTCTGCAGTGACTCAGCCAGCGGGTGAAAGCAAGGGAGTTATTGGGGTCCAGACCAAGCGTCAAACGTCCTGAATTAGCATCGAGAACAGACAGTTACAGTCTGGGCCCTGGGGTCAGGCTGGAGCCCAGAGCCCCCCAACCCCTCTGCAGTCCCAGGCCTGCCGCCTCCTCCTTCCAGCAGCTGCCAATTAACGACCCCCTGACCCCTCCTGCTCCTGCCTCTCCCCTAAAGGCCTCCTAAGGGGGGCCGGGGCAATGGGAGGGGCTGTTGTCTTCTGGGGCTCTCCGTGGGCCCAGGCCCCAGGCTGCCTGGCATGTGGGGCAGGCTGGTCTCTGCAAGGAGAGAAGAACCCTTCCCCCACCTCGTTAACCAGGCACCACCTACGGGAACCTAAGGCACACGTAATAGTCATCCAGAATGTTACAATAAATTCCTGCTCTGTCACATGGGGCCCTCACTCCTGCCCTGCAGCCCCTGGTAGCCCAGCCCTGGGCTCCCCCCAGCTCTGCCAGTGCCCCTCACTCCCGACCCGCAGCCCCTGCCATCCCAGGCCTGGGCTCCCCCCAGCTCTGCCAGTGCCCCTCACTCCTGACCCGCAGCCCCTGCCATCCCAGCCCTGGGCTCCCCCCAGCTCTGCCAGTGCCCCTCACTCCCGATCTGCAGCCCCTGCTAGCCCGGCCCTGGACCCCCAGCTCTGCCGATGCCCCTCACTCCCGACCCGCAGCCCCTGCCATCCCAGGCCTGGGCTCCCCCCAGCTCTGCCAGTGCCCCTCACTCCTGACCCGCAGCCCCTGCCATCCCAGCCCTGGGCTCCCCCCAGCTCTGCCAGTGCCCCTCACTCCCGATCCGCAGCTCCTGCTAGCCCAGCCCTGGACCCCCAGCTCTGCCGATGCCCCTCACTCCTGACCCGCAGCCCCTGCCATCCCAGCCCTGGGCTCCCCCCAGCTCTGCCAGTGCCCCTCACTCCTGACCTGCAGCCCTCTCCCTTTTCCACTCTCTCTTTGTGGGAATCAGGAGTGTCCCAGTTTCCTGGGGCTCATCAGCTCCCCTCCCCCTTGGGCTTGGCTCAGGGCGTCTCTCAGGTCCAGTGACCCACCTGCCTCATTCTCTTCCGCAGGCCCCGCCTGGGAGCCCCCGCAACACCAGCCCCACGTATGAGGTAGGTGCCAGCCCAGGGAGTCTGAACTCAATGTGTGGAGAGGGGAGCTGCCCCCCTACAGGCCCTGTGGGAAGGAGGGGGCCCCATCTTCGGGGGAGGCTATAGGGTACCGGGGGAAGGAAGGTGGGGCCTGGGGGGGCTCCATGGGGGAAGGGTCCCCAGCTCTCCCTATAACATTCTCTGACCCCTCCCCATTCCCCCAGATGCTGCAGCCTGGACAGCGGGACGAGTACGACCAGCTGCGGAGATAAACCCCGCCCCAGTGCATGCTGGGAAGACCCCTGTATCGTGGGGAGGGGTCTCTGCCTGGGGTGGGGGTGTCAGACCCACCTGCTTTTTTTACAGCCATTTTGCGAAGTTCACTACCCCCCCCCCCCGCCCTTGGGGGGTCACTAGTCCTCGGGGGCTCTGGGACAGGCTGGCATCCAGCCTGGGGCCCTCTCTTAGCCTTCAGGCCCAGCCAGGGGCCAAGGAAGCGGCTGGAGGAGAGAGACGCTGGGATCCCACTGCAGGGAGGTGGGGGCCCCTGGCTGACCCCAGCGCGGTTACAGTGTCAAAGGAACCCAGAGCAGCCCTGGCCATGTGCCCCCATTGGGGGGGGGTCTGGGACCGCAGGAGAGGGGGGGTGAGCCAGGGCTCTGCTGTCAGTGACCCAGGCTGGATGGGACCAGCCCCTCAGTGTGAGCTCCTGTGTCCCCCCAGCCCCTGCCTGCTCCACCCAGCACCCGAAGTCAGATCAAAGTGTCACCCAGAGGGACCAGGTGCCACAGGGCAGGGGATGGAGTGACAGAGACCCAGAGACCCCCGGCCAGTGACCCGCCCCGCGCTGCAGAGGGAGGGGAATCCCCCACGGGCCCTGCCAGTCTGAGCTGGGGGAAAAACCTTCCTGACCCCGGCCGTGGCGACCAGCTCGACAATGGGGTGTGAGGAAGGACCAGCGAATCCAGCACCTGCGCGCGAGAGAGACGGTCAGTGCCACGCAGAGCCCAGCCCCAGGCCAGGCCACCTCGGGGGGCCAAGAAGCACGTCACCTGCCTTCTGGCGGAGGATGGCACCCCCCCTCACGGATCCGGCGGAGATGTGCGAGAGGGCCCGGACCTTCTACGCGCACCTTTTCTCTCCGGATCCGACCGATCCTGCCACTCGCAGAGTGCTTTGGGACGGGCTCCCGACGCTCAGCGCGGGCGCCCAGGACCGGCTAGAGCTGCCTCTCTCTCTGGCCGAGTTCTCGGACGCCCTCCGTCGCATGCCCACCAACAAGTCTCCGGGCACGGACGGGCTGACCGTGGAGTTCTACCGCGTGTTCTGGGACGTCCTCGGCCAGCGCCTGGGCCGAGTCCTTGCAGGGCGGGGTCCTCCCTCTCTCGTGCAGGCGAGCTGTGCTCGCCTTATTGCCGAAGAAGGGGGACCTCCGCGATTTACAGAATTGGCGTCCCGTCTCGCTCCTCAGCACGGACTACAAAATCATCGCAGGAAGGAGATAATCCCCCCCCCCGCGAATGTGTGTGTGTGCGCGTGCCCTGGATCATGAGCATTAGCCGCCTGACCCCGGAGCTGCTGAGCCTGGCCCCTGCCCTTGCCCGTCCCGTCCCCATCACAAGCCCCCCCCTCGGCAGTTTGTCCAGCTCTCTGGTAACACTAATTATCGCCCTCTCCCCTCTGATGGGTAGAAACCGTCTAGTGTCCAGGCTGGTCTGTGCCCCCAGGGTCCTTTGGCTGAACTATCCCCCCCGGTCCTCCTGGGTAAGGGTCCCGCCCCCCCCGCAGTGCCACTGCCCCCAGCTTTGTATCACCAGCAAATGTCGGGTGCCCCTGCCCACTTCGTGCGCCATGGTCCTTAATGAACTAGTGACTGAGCCTGGTCCCCAGACCGAGCCGCCCGGACGCCTTTGGCAACCTCCCTCCTGGCCAGCGGGTCTCCGCTTAGCACCCCCTTCGCCCCTCGCCGGCTCCTGACCCAGCACTCGCAGTGTGGGGGGGGGTCCCCAGCGCCCCAGCACCGGCTCCTGACCCAGCGCACGCAGTGTGTGTGGGGGTCCCCAGTGCCTTGTCGCCGGCTCCTGACCCAGCGCACACAGTGTGTGGGGGGTCCCCATCTCCCCATCGCAGGCTCCTGACCCAGCGCACGCAGCGTGGGGGGGTCCCCAGCGCCCCAGCGCCAGCTCCTGACCCAGCGCACGCAGCACGGAGGGGTCCTCAGCACCCCGTCGCCGCCTCTGACCCAGCGCACGCAGCGTGGGGGCGGTTGGCCCCATCGCCGGCTCTTGACCCAGCGCACGCAGTGTGAGGGGGTCCCCAGCGCCCCGTCGGCAGCTCCTGACCCAGCGCACTCAGCGTGTGGGGGTCCCAGAACCCCGTCGCCACCTCTGACCCAGCGCCCGCAGTGTGTGGGGGGGTCCCCAGCGCCCCAGCGCCGGCTCCTGACCCAGCGCACGCAGTGTGTGTGGGGGTCCCCAGTGCCTTGTCGCCGGCTCCTGACCCAGCGCACACAGTGTGTGGGGGGTCCCCATCTCCCCATCGCAGGCTCCTGACCCAGCGCACGCAGTGTGGGGGCGGTCCCCAGCGCCCCGTCGCCGCCTCTGACCCAGCGCCCGCAGCGTGGGGGGGTCCCCAGCACCCCTCACTAGCTCCTGACCCAGCGCACTCAGCGTGTGGGGGTCCCAGAACCCCGTCGGCAGCTCCTGACCCAGCACCCGCAGCGTGTGGGGGTCCCCAGCGCCCCATTGCCGGCTCCTGATCCAGCGCACACAGTGTGGGAGGGTCCTCAGCGCCCCATTGCAGGTTCCTGACCCAGCACACGCAGCGTGGGAGGGTCCCCAGCACCCCGTCGGCAGCTCCTGACCCAGCGCACGCAGCGTGGGGGGGTACCCAGCGCCCCATTGCAGGCTCCTGACCAGCGCACACAGTGTGGGGGGTCCCCAGCGCCCCGTCGGCAGCTCCTGACCCAACACACGCAGCAGGTGGGGTCCTCAGCGCTCCTCACTACCTCCTGACCCAGCGCACGCGGCGTGGGGGGGGATCCCCAGTGTCCTGTCCCCGGCTCCTGACCCAGCTCCCGCAGCGTGGGGGGGTCCCCAGCGCCCCGTCGCCGGCTCCTGACCCAGCGCTCGCAGCAAGGGGGGGGGTCCTCAGCGCCCCTCACTAGCTCCTGACCCAGTGCACGCAGCGTGGGGGGGGATCCCCAGTGTCCTGTCGCCGGCTCCTGACCCAGCGCCCCGTCGCGGACTCCTGACCCAGTGCCCGTAGCGTGGGGGGGTCCCCAGTGCCCATCGCCGGCTCCTGACCCAGCACACGCAGCGTGGGGGGGGTCCCCAGCGCCCCGTCGCCGACTCCTGACCCAGTGCCCGTAGCGTGGGGGGGTCCCCAGTGCCCATCGCCGGCTCCTGACCCAGCGCACGCAGCGTGGGGGGGTCCCCAACGCCCCGTCGCCGACTCCTGACCCAGTGCCCGTAGCGTGGGGGGGTCCCCAGTGCCCATCGCCGGCTCCTGACCCAGCGCACGCAGCGTGGAGAGGTCCCCAGCGCCCCGTCGGCAGCTCCTGACTCAGCGCACGCAGCGTAGGCGGGTCCCTAGCGCCCTAGCACTGTTCCTGAACCAGCGCACGCAGTGTGGGGGGGTCCCCGTGCCCCGTCGGCAGCTCCTGACCCAAGCGCACGCAGCGTGGGCGGGTCCCTAGCGCCCTCACTGGTTCCTGACCCAGCGCCCGCAGCGTGAGGGGGTCCCCAGCGCCCCGTCGGCAGCTCCTGACCCAGTGCACGCTGCGTGGGCAGGTCCCTAGCGCCCCTCACTGGTTCCTGACCCAGCGCCCGCAGTATGAGGGGGTCCCCAGCGCCCCGTCGGCAGCTCCTGACCCAGCACACGCAGCGTGGGCAGGTCCCTAGCGCCCCGTTGGCAGCTCCTGATCCAGCGCACGCAGCGTGGGCAGGTCCCTAGCGCCCTCACTGGTTCCTGACCCAGCGCACGCAGCGTGGGGGGGTCCCCAGTGCCCCGTCGGCAGCTCCTGACCCAGCACACGCAGCGTGGGCAGGTCCCTAGCGCCCCTCACTGGTTCCTGACCCAGCGCCCGCAGTGTGGGGGGTTCCCAGCGCCCCGTCGGCAGCTCCTGACCCAGTGCACGCTGCGTGGGCAGGTCCCTAGCGCCCCTCACTGGTTCCTGACCCAGCGCCCGCAGTATGAGGGGGTCCCCAGCGCCCCGTCGGCAGCTCCTGACCCAGCACACGCAGCGTGGGGTGGTCCCCAGCGCCCCGTTGGCAGCTCCTGACCCAGCGCCCGCAGCGTGGGGGGGTCCCCAGTGCCCCATCGCCGACTCCTGACCCAGCGCACGCAGTGTCGGTGGGTCCCTAGCGCCCCTCACTGGTTCCTGACCCAGCGCCCCCAGCGTGGGGGGGTCCCCAGCGCCCCATTGGCAGTTCCTGACCCAGCGCACGCTGTGTGGGCAGGTCCCTAGCGCCCCTCACTGGTTCCTGACCCAGCGCCCGCAGCGTGGGGGGTCCCCAGCGCCCCGTCGGCAGCTCCTGACCCAGCGCACGCTGCGTGGGCAGGTCCTGAGCGCCCCGACAGCAGCGGGAAATTCCCCACGCAGCTCGGTGGCAGACACTTTGCTGAACGCTGAGTGTGTGAGCTCCGCGGCTCGTCCCTTCGCCGACCAGTCAGTTATTGGCCCAAAGCAGAACCCGGGTGAGTCTGGGCGTCCGCGTCGAGCTACGGCCCTGTTCCCAGGTACCGTCAGGACTGCGATGACTCTGCTGTACACGGTGCTGGGGCAGCCCGGCCGCTCGGTACCGGCCAGAGCCCGATTTCCCCTTTCTGCGCCGGGAGCGTGTGTGCTGGGAGCTCCAACTCGGCAAGTACCCAGGGCCCAACGCCAGCCTGGGGCATGTCCCCCTGGCTGTGACAGGCGTTGTGGGAGCGCGACAAGAGAGCCTGGGGCATGCGGGGAGGCCTCACAGAACACCCTGAAACCGAGGGTTTAGGCAGAGGGAGCTGGGGCGCGGGGAGGGCTGCCTGCAGCAAGTGAGGGGGGGCAGGATTGGAATGGAAAAGGGGGGGCTGAGGGCCCAGAGCCCCACAGCTTGAGGGGGGTCACCGTCTCTCAGGTGGGGGTACCTGGGTTGCCCCACGGTGTCTGAGTTTGGGGGAAAGTTCCCCCTGTGACCTAGCCGGGTTCTTCCCAAGGGGGAGACGCCCAGAGCCCCATCGCTGGGGCGGGGATCGGGAAGGGGCAGGGCCTGGGGCCAGCACAGCTCCCGAGGTGACACTTAGCAGAGCCGCCTGGGTCTGTGCATGAGGCTGGATCTGGGGGGAGGGAGTTGGGGGGGGAGCTGCGTGTGTCCCCCCCGCCCTCAGTGCTCTGGGACAGAGAGACACAAACAAACAGCTGATCCCTGCTAATCCCCTCATACAAAGCAGGATCTGTGGGAACAATGCAGCATTTGACAGGTCCGACCGCAGGGCTGTGGGGCGCAGCCTCGGGGGAGCCCAGGGATAGAACCAGCCTGGGGCAGGAAGCATTGGACTCTGCTCCTGCTAGCCAAACCCTGGGCTCTCCCCCAGCTCTGCAAGTGCTTCTCCATCCTGACCCACAGACCCTTGCTAGCCTCGCTGTCCCCAGTTCTGCCATTGTCCCTCACTCCTGACCTGCAGCCCCTCTACTTTCATTTGAAATGGTGCCTGTTGGAGGCCTTTGTGTCCCAGACACCTGGGTCCCACGTTCTCCCCCTCTGACCTGCCAGGAGTATCCCTGTCCAAGGGCTGCCCAGTCTGTGGGGGATTCACCCCATCGCCCGTCGCTGCTGGGGGACCCGCTGGGAGCTGCCGGGACAGCAGAGATGCCTGGCTCCCAGCTGGGGGCAAAGGGCAAAGACGGGGGGAGTGGAGCTGGCACGAAGCACCTCCCTTGCCCGGCCCAGCGCAGGGGGTGTGGCCCCTTTGGCACTGTGCCCCCCTTTTTCTCGACAGCTCTGCCTGCCTCCACTGCTGGGTGGGGGGGAGATGTGTCTCATCTTCCTCCCAGCTCACATGGGGAGGCATAAATCCAGTCCCCACCCTGGGATGTGAACCTGATATGGGCTCTCCAGGGCAACTGCTCCCGTCCCCAGGGATGAGGCTGGTCCTG
The DNA here is from genome assembly GCF_007399415.2 of Gopherus evgoodei. Taxonomy (NCBI): domain Eukaryota; kingdom Metazoa; phylum Chordata; order Testudines; family Testudinidae; genus Gopherus; species Gopherus evgoodei. The sequence continues at coordinate 189,599 of NW_022060097.1, forward strand.
GAAGGTGCGGAGGGAGGTTTCACACTGGTGGGGGAATTGTCCCTGAGGGGTTAATGCCTGGCACAGGATAGGCCCCCCAGCCCCTGGGGATCTGCACCCCCCACCCTGGGTCTCCCCAGGTACCCCCCAGTAGGGGGAGTGTTGATGGAGGAATCATCCCTGGAGACCCCCAAGGAGGGGGGGCAGAGACACCCCTGGGGGGCAGAGAGAGACACCCCCTGAGGAGGAGGGGCAGAGAGTGACATCCCCGTAGGGGGAGAGAAAGAGACACCCCCTGGGGGGGGCAGAGCACAGACAGACAAGGATCTGGGACAGCTGGGAGGTAAAGTCACCCCGGCTCCCTGCAGCCGGGATGGGACGGACCCGCTCCAGGGTGGGGCGAGGTGCAGGACCCAGAGAATAAGGCACCTGCGCCCAGACAGATGCACAGAGGTGGGGGCAAGGGAAACAGCCTCCCCCTGCAACCTGGGGTGTGTGTGTGTCACACAGACACACACAGAGCAGGGCTCATCCCCTGCAGCAGGGGCGCAGGGACCCCTCCCACACCCCGGCTCCCTGCACCCTTCGGTTCGTCGCTCGAGGAGTTCACCCCAAGGCTGTACATGGGGATGGGGCGGCTCACACACCCCCAGCACCTTCGGGATCCCATCTTGCCCCCCGCCCCGATCAGGCACAGAAGCATTGGGGGAGGGGGAGCCCCAAATCCCGAGTCAGTGTGTGTGTGTCCCCCAATCACCAGAGTGGCTCAGCAGATCCCGAGATCTCAACCCGCAGCTCCGACCAGCGCTGGGGATTCAGCTCCACGTGTCCCGGGTCCCCCTGATGTGCTGCGATTTGTCCCTGAGCGCAGGGAGTCCCTGCATTCCCTGCCCCCCTCCCAGTGTGGTGAGAGTTGGGACTGGGGTGAGCAGGCGGCCAGTGGCCAGAGGCTGGATGGAGCCAGTGTCCTGGATGCTGCTGCCATGCGTGGGAACCTGCCAAACCTGTGGAGATTGTCCATGGATTATCGGCTGGTATCCCCCCCATCACAGGTTCTCGCAGCCTCCAGCCGGTGCTGGCCCAGCCCCCGACACCCAGAACCCCAAGCTGGATGGGATGAGGCCCCCTGGCCCAGCACCCCTGGGCCGCAGCCGGTACCGCTCAGCGACCACTGCTGAAAACAGGAGCCTCAGTTACTCCCCCCTGCAAGTCACCCTGCTCAGACCCGCGGCCCCTGCGCATGGCAGGATTAATGCCCCCCGCCCTGGATGGATCAGCCTGTCTATGGTGGGTGCCTCCCCCTCCTCCGCTGCCCCACTGTTCTCACGCCTGCCCCGGGGCCCATTCTGCCAGGCGCTGCACACAGGACAGAGCCTGCACCGAGGAGCGAAGGGGGACGGGGGGGATCCAGGACGCCAGGTCCCTTCCCACAGAAACATCGGTGAGTGCTGACTCCAATGCCCCAGTGTGACACTAGGGGGCGCTGGGCTACAAGGAATGGGGGCACAGAGAGAACCCAGGAGTCCTGGCTCCCAGCCCTCCCCAGCTCTAACCCACACCAGGGCCTGATGAAATGCATCCTAGAATAGTCAAGGAGCTGACTGAGGAGATATTTGAGCCATTAGCAATTATCTTTGAAAAGTCCTGGGAGACGGGAGAGATTCCAGAAGACTGGAAAAGAGCAAATCTAGTGCTCATTTATAACAAGGGAAATAAGGACAACCCGGGGAATTACAGATCACTCAGCTTAACTTCTGTACCCAGAAAGATAGTGGAGCAAATAATTCAGAAATCAATTTGCAAACACCTAGAAGATAATAAGGTGATAAGCAACAGTCAGGATGGATTTGTCCAGAACAAATCATGCCAAACCAACCTGAGAGCTTTCCTTGACAGGGTAACAAGCCTTGTGGATGAGGGGAAGTGGTACATATGGTATATCTTGACTCTGTGTCGCATGACCTTCTCCTAAACAAACTAGGGAAATGCAACCTAGATGGAACTACTATAAGGTGGGTGCAAAACTGGTTGGAAAACTGTTCCCAGAGAGTAGCTATCAGTGGTTCACAGTTGTGCTGGAAGGGAATAACGCGTGGGGTCCCTCAGGGACTGGTTCTGGGTCCAGTTCTGTTCAATATCTTCATCAATGACTTAAACAAGGGCATAGAGAATACAGTACACTTATAAAGTTTGTGGATGATACCAAGCTGAGTGGGAGGGGTTGCAAGTGCTTTGGAGGATAGGATTAAAATTCAAAATGATCTGGACAAAGTGGAGAAATGGTCTGAAGGCAATAGGATAAAATTCAACAAGGACAAATGCAAAGTGCTCCACGTAGGAAGGAACAATCAGTTGCACACGTACAAAATGGGAAATGACTGCTCAGGAAGAAGCACTGCAGAAAGGGACCTGGGGGTCATAGTGGATCACAAACTAAAGATGAGTCAACAGTGTAACGCTGTTGCAAAAAAAGCCAACTTCAGTCTGGGATGTATCAGCAGGAGTGTTGTAAGCAAGAGACGAGCAGTCATTCTTTCACTCTCCTCTGCGCTGATTAGGCCTCAGCTGGAGTATCGTGTCCAGTTCTGGGCCCCACATTTCAGGAAAGATGTGGAGAAATTGGAGAAAGTCCAGAGAAGAGCAACAAAAATGATGAAAGGTCTAGAACACATGACCTATGAGGGGAGGTTGAAAAAACTGGGTTTGTTTAGTCTGGAGAAGAGAAGACTGAGGGGGACATGATTACAGTTTTCAAATGTGTAAAAGGCTGTTACAAGGACGAGGAAGAAAAATTGTTTTTCTTAATCTCTGAGGACAGGACAAGAAGCAATGGGCTTAAATTGCAGCAAGGGCAGGTTAGGTTGGACATTAGAAAAGACTTCCTACCTGGCAGCCCCATCGATCAGCGCCTCCCCCTCCCACCCTGCACCTCCTGATCATCTCTTTGAGGTGTGCAGGAGGCTGAGGGGGGAGGAGCGAGGGCATGGCAGGCTCAGGGGAGGGGGGGCAAGGGGGGGAGGGGGGGCAAGGCCTGTGGCTGAGCCAGGGGTTGAGCTGTGAGCCCCCCCGGAACATTGGAAAGTTGGCGCCTGTAGCTCCAGCCCCTACAAGGAGCCGCATATTAACTTCTGAAGAGTTGCCACACGTTGGCCACCCTGGCCTAGATAATCCTTAGCCCTGCCACGAGGGCAGGGGACTGGACTGATGACTCTCGAGGTCCCTTCCCGTCCTGTGATTCTATGACCCCCCCGGCCTGAGCCGGGGATGGAACCCAGGCCCCCGGGTGTGGGGCAGTATTTGGGACTGGGTCCCCCCAGCACTGGGTCTGGGGGACCCCAGCTCCTAGAGGTGTCACTAGGCCCCAGCTCCTCCCTCACCCCCCAGCTCCCTGGCAGGGCCCACTGGCCACTGGGGAAGTTTCCCAAGAGCAAGTGGGGGAGGAGCGGCAAGTTGGGTAAGAAACCTACTGAGCAACAGCCCGGGGGGAGGCGGGTGGGGGCGGATTGTGGAGCCCTGAATCCTGGGGGGAGGAGGGGGCAACACTGAGCCCTGAACTCAGGGGCGGTTGGGGGCGGGGGGCTGTTTCCATCTCCTCCCCCATCCCTTTTGCTGTCACATTCTTAACCCCTCTCCCCTGCTGGGTGTGGGGCCTGGGGGGCAGGAGTGGCAGGTGCTGGGGGGCAGGAGCAGCAAGGAGCCTGGGCGTGTTTGCAGTGGGGACTGTGGGGACAGGGGCAGGGTACGGAGTATGGGGGGGCAGAGAGAAGCCTGGGCGTGTTTGCAGTGGGGGCTGTGGTGACAGGGGCGGGGTACAGAGTATGGGGGGGCAGAGAGAAGCCTGGCGTGTTTGCAGTGGGGGCTGTGGTGACAGGGGCGGGGTACAGAGTATGGGGGGGCAGAGAGAAGCCTGGCGTGTTTGCAGTGGGAGCTGTGGGGACGGGGGCAGGGTACAGAGTGGGGGGGGGGCAGTGAGGAGTCTAGGTATGTTTGCAGTGGGGGCTGTGGGGACGCGGGCGGAGTATAGAGTGGTGGGGAAGGAGCCTGGATGTGTTTGCAGTGGGAGGTGTGGGGACGGGGGTGGGGTACAGAGTATGGGGGGACAGGAGCCTGGGCGTGTTTGCAGTAGGGGCTGTGGGGACCGGGGTGGGGTACAGAGTATGGGGGGGCAGAGAGAAGCCTGGCGTGTTTGCAGTGGGGGCTGTGGGGACAGGGGTGGGGTACAGAGTATGTGGGGGCAGAGAGAAGCCTGGGCGTGTTTGCAGTGGGGGCTGTGGGGACAGGGACGGAGTACAGAGTGGGGGGACAGGAGCCTGGGTGTGTTTGCAGTGGGGGCTGTGGGGACAGGGGTGGAGTACAGAGTGGGGGGACAGGAGCCTGGGTGTGTTTGCAGTAGGGGCTGTGGGGACCGGGGCGGGGTACAGAGTATGGGGGGGCAGAGAGAAGCCTGGCGTGTTTGCAGTGGGGGCTGTGGGGACAGGGATGGAGTACAGAGTGGGGGGACAGGAGCCTGGGTGTGTTTGCAGTGGGGGCTGTGGGGACAGGGGCGGGGTACAGAGTATGGGGGGGCAGAGAGAAGCATGGCGTGTTTGCAGTGGGGGCTGTGGGGACAGGGGTGGAGTACAGAGTGGGGGGACAGGAGCCTGGGTGTGTTTGCAGTAGGGGCTGTGGGGACCGGGGCGGGGTACAGAGTATGGGGGGGCAGAGAGAAGCCTGGCGTGTTTGCAGTGGGGGCTGTGGGGACAGGGCACGGTACAGAGTGCAGGGGGGGGAGCAGGACTCCGTTGCTCTGTGGGTTTCTTTCTTACCCAACAATCCCTCCCCTGGGGCCTGTTGGGCAACCCCCGCCCATCCCTGCCCTTCCCCCACCCCCGGATTCAGCAGCTGGGCACCCTCACCCCAATCCAGCCTGTTCAGCCCCAGCACAGACTGGACATGGGGTATCTCCCAGGCACCCCCCACGCCCACACTTGGGCCAGCTCCTGGACAGGCCCAATTTTGGCAGGTGAGTGGGGGGGCAGAACTGGGATAGGAAGGGGCTGCGAGTCAGGAGTGAGGGGCACCAGCAGAGCTGGGGGTTTTCCATTTCTGACATCCTCCCCTCTCCCACAGTCTGTGTCCTGTTCTCCTGCCTCCCACTGGCCAGCGCTGTTGATTTTGGGGTGGCAGTGGTGCCCCCGCACCCCACTCTGGGGCAGACAGTGACCCTGCTGGTCGGGGGGGGCCCGGGGAGTCGCCCAGAGCTGCACCTGGTACCGCAGAACCTCCACAGCCGAGTCCGCTCGGATCCTTACCTTCACCTCCCCGGACACGCGGAACCAGGGACCGGCGTCCACGGGGCGCGAGACCCTGGGGAGTGACTGCTCCCTGCGCATTGCGGGGTTAGCGCCCCAGGACGACGGGAGCTTCACCCTCGTCGTTCGCGCCAGGGGCCGGTCCCACGTGCTCTTTGTGCGCCTGCAGCTCGCCGGTAAGAGCAAGAAGGGGCGCTGTGGGGTGGGAGGCTCAGCAGGGGGCGCTGTGGGGTGGGGGGCTCAGCAGGTGCTGTGGGACGGGGCGGAGGGCTCAGCAGGGGGCGCTTCAGGTCAGGGTGGGGGGCTCAGCAGAGGGCACCGTGGAGGGGGGAGCTCAGCAGGAGGCGCTGTGGGGTGGGGGGCACAGCAGGAGGTGCTGTGGGAAAGGGCGGGGGCTCAGCAGGGGGCACCATGGGGCAGGAAGCGGGGTGGGGCGCTGTGGGGTAGGGGGCTCAGCAGAGGGCACTGTGGGGCGGGGAGCTCAGCAGGGGGCGCTGTGGGACAAGGTGGAGGTTCAGCAGGGGGCGCCATGGGGCAGGGAGCAGGGTGGGGGGCACCGTGGGGCGGGGAGCTCAGCAGGGGACGCTGTGGGCAGGGCCGGGGCTCAGCAGGGGGCACCATGGGGCAGGGAGCGGGGTGGGGGCACTGTGTGGTAGGGGGCTCAGCAGAGGGCACCGTGGGGCAGGAGCTCAGCAGGGGGCGCTGCAGGTCAGGGTTGGGGGGCTCAGCAGAGGGCACCGTGGGACGGGGGCTCAGCAGGGGGCGCTGTGGGACAGGGTGGGGGCTCAGCATGGGGCACCATGGGGCAGGGAGCGGGGTGGGGGGCACCGTGGGGCGTGGAGCTCAGCAGGGGGCGCCGTGGGGCAGGGAGCGGGGTGGGGGGCACCGTGGGGCGGGGAGCTCAGCAGGGGGTGCCATGGGGCAGGGAGCGGGGTGGGGGGCACCGTGGGGCGGGGAGCTCAGCAGGGGGCGCTGTGGGACAAGGTAGGGGTTCAGCAGGGAGCGGGGTGGGGGGCACCGTGGGGTGGGGAGCTCAGCAGGGGGCGCCATGGGGCAGGGAGCGGGGTGGGGGGCACCGTGGGGCGGGGAGCTCAGCAGTGGGCGCTGTGGGACAAGGTAGGGGTTCAGCAGGGAGCGGGGTGGGGGGCACCGTGGGGTGGGGAGCTCAGCAGGGGGCGCCATGGGGCAGGGAGCGGGGTGGGGGGCACCGTGGGGCGGGGAGCTCAGCAGGGGGTGCCGTGGGGCAGGGAGCGGGGTGGGGGGTGCCGTGGGGCGGGGAGCTCAGCAGGGGGCGCTGTGGGACAAGGTAGGGGTTCAGCAGGGAGCGGGGTGGGGGGCACCGTGGGGCGGGGAGCTCAGCAGGGGGCGCCGTGGGGCAGGGAGCGGGGTGGGGGGCACCGTGGGGCGGGGAGCTCAGCAGGGGGTGCCGTGGGGCAGGGAGCGGGGTGGGGGGCACCGTGGGGCGGGGAGCTCAGCAGGGGGTGCCGTGGGGCAGGGAGCGGGGTGGGGCACCGTGGGGCGGGGAGCTCAGCAGGGGGTGCCGTGGGGCAGGGAGCGGGGTGGGGGGCACCGTGGGGCGGGGAGCTCAGCAGGGGGTGCCGTGGGGCGGGGAGCTCAGCAGGGGGCGCTGTGGGACAAGGTAGGGGTTCAGCAGGGAGCGGGGTGGGGGGCACCGTGGGGCGGGGAGCTCAGCAGGGGGTGCCGTGGGGCGGGGAGCGGGGTGGGGGGCACCGTGGGGCGGGGAGCTCAGCAGGGGGTGCCGTGGGGCAGGGAGCGGGGTGGGGGCACCGTGGGGCGGGGAGCTCAGCAGGGGGTGCCGTGGGGCAGGGAGCGGGGTGGGGGGCACCGTGGGGCGGGGAGCTCGGCAGGGGGTGCCGTGGGGCAGGGAGCGGGGTGGGGCAGCGGGTTGCTCCAGGAAGGGGGGGCTGTCTCCCACCTCGGCTCTCTTTGTTCGCAGGTGACCGGACGGTGTCTGGATTTGCTGCCCCCTACCAGGTTCTGGGGCCGGTACCGGCTCCCAGACCCCTCCCCCACATCCCCCAAGTGTCCCTTCCCCCACCCCAACCCCTTTCTCCCCTCCCCCCTTCCCCAGACCCCTCCCAAATCTCCCTTCCCCCCAATAAAAGCCTGTGAACTGAGCCACAGCCTGGAGTTTGTGTCGAGGGGGAGGAGTAAATGGGGGTCGGGGGCAGGCCCCAGCTGTAGACGGGCCGGGTACATGGGGGAGGCGGGGGGGGCTGTATGATGGAGGGTCCCGGGTCTCTCTTCCCCCGACAGGGAGTGGGTGACACCCCCCCTCCGCTCCAGGGGCGCCGCGGGACCAGAGCGAAGGAGCCGGGGAGCTGGAGACCCCCAAAGGGGAACCTCCCCTATCGCCCCCTCCCACCGGCAGACAAGGTCGGGAAGGGGGGGGTGGGGGGCTCCTAGCGGCCCCAGGTCCCAGCCTCACGCCTCTGCACAAACTAGCCTGGGGGGGGGGCAGCGTTAACCCCAGAACACCCCCCCCCGGCTACATACAGACTGCGGGGGAGGGGGACTCATTCTGCGTCCCGGCTCCGGAGTGGCTCCGGCCCCACACAATCCAGTGTGTGCGCGGAGCCGGGGGAGGAGCCCACTGCCCCCACCCCCAGCTCACCTGCCAGTCCCCGCCCCTTCTACGAGCTGCCCCGTTGTGGCTCATTCCGGGGGGGGGCATATGGGGGAGGGGGTTAAGTAGGGAACCCGCAGATTGAGGGATTCCCGGTGGAGGGGGGGGCATGGGAGAGGAGGGGCAGGCTGTGCTGCAGGGGTGGGGGTCAGACAGCCTAGCATGGGGGGCAGAGGCAGGCTGCCCACAGTGGGACAGGGTGAGGGGCAGCAAAGGGGAAGGTGCAGGGTCTCTGGGGTGGGGGAGAGAAGAGGGGACAGGAGGTGGAGGGGGAGGAAGGGGGCAGGATTCCCAGGGCAGAGGGGGAAGGGTCGGGGTGGGGGGGGGGTCACGGGGTCTGGCCTATGCCCCAGCTTGCAACCAGCCTCTTGGGTGTGACCCCTCACTGGGCCAGGGACCCCAGGGTTGGACAGGGGCCCGTGGGCTCCAGGATTGGGCCACCAGCAACAGCCCCCCCTTCCCCTGAGGGTCCCTGCGGGGCCTGGACCCTGCAAGCATGAGGCCCCTGAGGTATTGGCAGCGACCCAGCTCCTGTGCAGAGCCAGGGGCCCCACTCAGCCTGGGGAGGCAGCCGTTAGCCATGGCCGACCGAGCCATGATCAAGTCCATGGCTGGCTTGTTCTGGCCCCTCACGCGGCCCCTCTCTCAGGGGCATCCTGCTGCCAGGGTGGGGGGGCTTGGCCAGTCCTCAGGGCAGTGCTTTGCTGCCTGGACCAGCCTATTCCCCACAGACATCCCGCCTCCTGCACGGCTCTAACAGGAGACTGAGCCCTTTTTCCAGTCCCGAGGGAAACTGAGGCACAGGTAGGGTGACCAAATGTCTTGATTTTATACGGACAGTCCTGATTTTGGGGTCTTTTTCTTATATGGACAGGGCTGGGCTGGCAGTGGGCTGTGGGTCAGGACTGAGGGGCACTGGCAGAGCTGGGCGGGATCCCATGGATTGGCTGGCAGGAGCTGCGGGTCGGGAGTGAGGGGCACCAGCAGATCTGGGAGGGCCAGGGCTGAGCTAGCAGGGGCTGCGGTTCGGGAGTGAGGGGCATCAGCAGAGCTGGGCATGTCCCACCTCTGACGTACTCTCCCCCGTCCCCAGTCTGTGTCTTGTTCTGCAACCTCCTGCCAGCCGGGGCTGGTCCCTGTGGATTCTGATCTTTGTGTCCCTGTGGGAGCTGCGCTGGGGTCCGGCCTTCACTGGGGGAGATGCCAGCCCACGACTGCTCCCTGCGCATCACAGGGGTAACCCCCCAGGACAGTGGGGGCTACACCCTCGTCTGCCAGGCTGGCGGGCGCTGCGCCGAGGCCCTCAGGCACCTGCAGATCTCTGGTAAGAGCAACGGGGGTGCCATGGAAGCAAGAACGGGGCAGGGGTCTCAGCAGGGGGCGCCCTGGGGCGGGGGGGCTCAGTAGGGGTTGGGGGGGGTCTGTGACCCTTCCCCCGATGAAGTCTCGTCTTTTCCAGTTTGACCAGATGGGGCCGGGATCCACCCCGAATGGGGCCAGCAAGAACGGGGGTGGGAGTGACCAGTCTCCCCATCCCATCCAGTCACCAGCGACAGGGCCGGCTCCAGCTTTTCTGCCGCCCCAAGTGGCAAAGGGGGAGAAAAAAGATAAAGCCGCGATCGGCGGCACCTCTACCGCGTGCTTCATTCTTCGGTGGCAATTCGGCGGCGGGTCCTTCGCTCCAAGGGACTGAGGAACCCGCCACCAAAGACCTGGACGCGCTGCCCCAAGCACCTGCTGCCTGCACTGGAGCCTGGAGCCGGCCCTGACCAGCACCCCCACCCAACCTCAATGAAAGTCTTCGGCAGCTGGGGTGGGGTGGGGGAGTCTCTGTGCAATGGCAGCCCCTAAGTCTCCATCCCACACCCCAAGCCAGACCAGAGAAGAAGGGAGACTGTCTCAGAGGAACAAGGTTTAATACTGGGGCTGGGGGTGCCCCCATCTGCTCCCAATACCGGCCTCCAGCGATTTGATCCAGGCTCTGGCATCAGAGGGAGCCCAGACAGGGCCCTGGGAGGCTGGGTTTGGGGGTGGGGGCGTTCCCTGGGGATGCTGATGGGGAGGTATCATAAACAGATAGTTAAGGGTTAATGTCTCTTTTACCTGTAGAGGGTTAACAAACAGGGAACCAAACACCTGACCAGGGGACCAATCAGGAGACAAGATACTTTCAAATCTCGGTGGAGGGAAGCCTGTTTGGGTTTGGCTTTGTTCTCTCTGGCTCCTGGAAGGGACTGGACGTGCAACCAGGTTTCTTGCCAATCTCCCTGCTACAGTCTCTTATATATTCAGAACAGTGAGTATCTAGTAAGGATCAGGCGGTTATAGTCTTTTTAGTTGGTTTTCCTTTATTTGCAAATGTGTATCTGGCTGGTAGAAATTAAATGTGTATTTGGCTGGAAATATTTTAAATTGTATTTCTGCTGGAGGAGGCTTTTTCTCCAGTTTCTAGAAGCTGACAGACCCTGTAATATTCCATCTTAAATTTACAGTGATTTTCTTTATTCTTTTATTAAAAGTTTTGCTGTTAAGACCTGTCTGATTTTTCCCCTTGGTGAGTCTCAAGGGAATTGAGTCTGTACTTAGCAGGGAAGGAGAAGGGAGGGGAAGGGTGGAATCCCTTTGTTTTAGATTCACAGAGCGTGAATCTGTCTCTCTCTCCAGGAGACCTAATTTCTCTGTGTTGTGATTCAAGGAGTTTGAATCACAGTGATCTTCCAGGGTAACCCAGGGAGGGGAAGGCTGGGAAAAGCAACGGTGAGGAAAGGGGTTTACTTTCCTTGTGTTAAGAGCCAGGGGGTCTGGGTCTTGCTGGTCCCCAGGGAAGGTTTAGGGGGGGACCAGAGTGTATCAGGCACTGGAATTCCTGATTGGTGGCAGCTTATCAGATCTAAGCTGGTAATTAAGCTTAGGGGAATTCATGCTAGTACCCCAACTTTTGGACTCTAAGGTTCAGATTGGGGAAAGATACTATGACAGGGGGACCCCAGGGTGCGAGGTCTGTCCTGGAGGCTGAGGGTGGGAGTTCTCCTGGGGGATTATCACTGCTGGGGGGGTTCCCCACGGACAATGGGGGGAGTCTCTAGGGGTTTCCATGGATGCTGCGAGGGGATCCCTTTGGGCAGGCCAAGGATGTTGTGGAGGGTTCCCAGGTTTGCTGAAGGGTACCCCACTGGGGGGTGCTCAGGCTCTGCCCATTGGGGTCCCTGGAAGAGTACCCTCCCCCAGTTTTTCTATGGGTGTTCCCCATGGGTGGGGTCCTTGTGGTCAGGGATCCCAATTGTGGAGACCCTCAGGGAGTTCCCCATGGCAGGGGGTGTCCCTGGGTGATTCCTTGTTGGGGGGATTCCCCATGGTGGGGGGCATCCCTGGGCGGTGCCCTGTTAGGGGGGGTTCCCCCCTGTGGCCTCTGCGGCTGGCGTCACCTCTGGATCTGGGCATATACGGACTCGGCTCGCTGCAGCAGCTCCTGCCAGGGGAGAGGGGCTGTTAGAGACAGACAGACATGGGGGAGGATCCCTGACACACGGACCCTCCCAGCCCCTCATACCCCACCCCCAGGAGGCTGAACTGGGGGGACTCACCGTGTAGTTGGGGTCTGGCTGGGGAGGCAAGGGGATAGCCTGCAAGACAGACAGACAGACAGACATGGGGGAGAGCAGAGAGATTAGTTATAACCGGCCTTTGATCCCAACCCTCTCCAGGATCTCCCCTGCCCCCCAGCAGGGAACAGACCCCAGGGAGAAGCTCTGACCCGGAGCTTGTGGGGAATGGGGGCAGGGGGATGGGGAGGGTGGTACCTGGCAATGACCAGGGGGCAGCATGCCAGGAGTTCAAGGGGTCAGTGCCCATGGGGTCCCCAGGGGGGCAGTGCCTGGCCCAGCCTCACTCACCGGGGGAACTTGGGGGTCAATTTCAGGGTTTCTTCCCTCCGGTTGGGGCAACTCCAAGGAAGACTCCATCACCTCGTAAATCGGCTCCATGTCATCTGGAGAGAGAACGGGAGATAGAACCCAGGCGTCCGGGCTCTCAGCCCCACCACCAAGCCCTACATCAGGGCTGTGACTCACCCCTGGCAGATCTTTGTGGTTTCTTCCCTTTGGGATCCAGTTTTCCTGTGGAGCTAAACAGAGCCGGGAGCTGACATGATAATCCCAAGGGAATCCCCACCCCACCTCACCAGGAGAAAACAACCCAGATGTCCTGGCTCCCAGCCCCCCTCCTCCCTCCCCCTCTAACCCACTACACCCCACTCCCCTCCCAGAGCTAGGGAGAGAACCCAGGCATCCTGGTTTCCTGCCTCACACCCCGCAACTGTAACCACTAGATCCCACTCCCCTCTCAGATTTGGGGATAGGACCCAGGAGTCCTGGCTCCTAGCCCCCCAACCCACTAGACCCCACTCCCCTCCCAGAGCCAAAGAGAGAACCCAGGTATCCTACCCCCTCCCCTCCCCCGCGCTTACCCTCTGGCCAGGTCCGACCTGCGCAGGATGAAGTGGTAGATGACCACGGCTCCCAGAGCTCCGGTCAGCAAAATCCCAACCACGACCCCCGCCACCACCCAGCCCAGGACCTGCGGGGTGCTGGGGGCTGCTGTGGCCAGGGGAGGCCCTGTGCCTGAGCCCGGGGGGAGCAATGTCCTTGGACCCAGGGTGGTCGCTGGGGCTGCAAGGAAGAGAATTGGGGAGAAGTGAGTGTTGGGGGGAGCTGGGGCTTGGGGGGGATCCCAGGGGGTCCATGTGGACAGAGCAGAGTCCTGGGCTGGGGGAATGAGGGGGGCTAATGGGGTTTGGGGAGGGATCACCCTCTGGCTCCCCCTGGGGGCTGAAGGGTTGGGGGTCCCTGGGGCAGTCCATGTGGGGGATGGGGGGGCCCTCCAAGACTGTCCCTGGGAGGTAGGGGAGTCTATGGGGGAGTCCCTGGAGGGATGGAGGCCATGGGGGATATGGAGAGGGGGAAGGGGTGATGGGGCTCTGAGGAGTCCCCAGGGGGGTCTCTAACCAGCCTGCAGTAAACACCCTCCCATGGACCAGGCCTCTTGGCCGCTCTCCGGAGCAGGACTCCGGGGAATGACCAGTGGCCAGGCCAGGCCCCACCGCCACCACCAGCCGAGTACCTCGTGTCTGTGCTTTGGGCCTGGATGCAGAGCAGACCCAGCGGCTGATGCTGCCCCATGCTCCGGCGCTGCCACTGGGTACAGGTGACTGAGCAGGTGCAGCTAGGGCTGAAGATCCGGAACCGGGACCTGTCCCCAGCATTTGCCAACAGCCCCATTGGCTTGAGGCTCTATCGCTGCCTAGGGCACCCGCCCGCAAGGGGCTGTGGACAGCTCCGAGCGCGCTGCCTGCCTGCAGCCATGATCTGTGGGGGGCCCACGGGGCTCTCGGCTGGCCCAGGGTTCTCTAGACAGGGGCTTGCTCCTGTGAGGAGAGTCTGACGCCTTAAACCAGCCCGCCCAGCTCTGTGAATTTCACACCCCAAGCCAGGACAAGAGGCCGCATCTGCACGCGGCTATGGCCATGGAAGAATTCTTCCCCTGACTCCATAGCTGCCGCTCCAGGGGCTGGACTGACCAGGCTGACAGGAGCGTCTCTGCTACACAGGCAGGGCCTAGCCGTGAGCTGGAGCACAGACCTGCCAAGGAGCCAGTGTTCAAGGCTCACCCGATCCTGGTGTGACCCGTTCAGCACAGGCCACCAGCACGCTGTGCTTTTCTCAGCTTTACAGTCCTAGGCACAGAAACATCCCAGATAAACGGTTACACGCCCCACCCGGACAATGCCGGACGAGCTGGGGAACGGGCTGTTAACGAAGGCTACAAACGACCAGCGTGTTCTGGGCCAGAGGAGCTAACACGTTCAGTGGTGCCTTACAAAGCCATTGGGACGCATAGCTGTGCTGTGCGCGTCACCCCTAGGGCGACCCAGCAGCTGGTCCAGAGCCTGACGAAGCCACAGCCCAGAATTAAGCCAACCCAGCCCCTAGGACAGGCGCATTGTGCTAGCCACTAGAGTTTGGAGAGGTGGGTTGTGAACATGGATGGACCAGCCCCTTTCGGCGCTGCAGGACATGTCCGCACAATGGTGCCACATCGCTCAGGTGACCCAGCCGTGTGGCACGAGTGGCAGCTGCACACGGAGACCCTCACGTACGAAGTGGGCATCTCGCAGCGGTGCGGGGATAACCCAGCGTGGGGACGGAGCCACGGGCAGCTGAGTTCCTTGGTTGCTGTCTCAGGCTGGCGACAAAGCCAGCAAGTGAGTCGAACGGGTTTATATCATAGCAGTGCGACGAGCCACTAACCGAGGCCGGAGCCCTGCGCGAGGAGAAGGGACGTGCCAGAGAGACTCTGCAGAGAGCGTGGCCTGCTGGTGGGGCAAGCGCAGGCTGGGCAGAGAGAGGGCCATGGGAAGTCACTGCCCCAGCTCGCTGCAGCCTGAAACAGAGCCAGTGGGTGGCCAGCGCCTGGTCCCTTGTGCCCCACACAAAACGCGATGGCTCATTGTGGCCCACCCCAGCCAGGAGGTTTTGCACCGAAACTCTGGAGTTTCCCACTATTGCAAGATGCCACAGAGAAGACAACTTGTTTCCTGTCTGGCTGAGGAGAAGGCACAGCTCACATCCTGGCTGGATGCTTCCAACCTGGCTTTCCAGCTGCCCCAGATGCTGGGGTGGGCAGGGCAGGGACCAGGCCAGACGGCCGAGCAGTGCTCGATCGTATCTCACCCCCTGTGCCTCACTCCCCCACGACAGAGCATCTCCTGGGGAGCCTGGCCCAGGAGACACCCCCCAAGGGTCACTCCCTGACAGCACCAGTTCGCTCCGCTGGGCAGGGCCCTGGGTAGAGACAGCAGCGAAATCCAGAGACGAGAAAGGATCCAGCTGTTCTATACACAGCGCCCTGAGCGCGTCACCTGGTGACCGTCCATCCGTCTATCGCCCCGGCGCTCTCCGGTCATTGCAGGAGCGAGGGCAGAACCCACCCATGCCAGGTCCAGCTGACCTGCGGCACAGGCTCCAATCCGGAATGGGTGAAAGTTCCTCGCTCCCAGTATCAGGCAACGTTTACTCTGGTACTGTCCCCCGCGAGGGCTGCCTGGCTTTCATGCCTCCAGCCAGGCGCGCCTGAGAGAAACCCTCTGAAGGGCTGTTGGCATGGCCTCAGCGAGTTTAGTCGTAGTGGTGTAGACGTGACTCTGCGTCAGTGAGTACCTGAGTGCCGAGGCTGGACAAGCTCAGCCCAGGCTGAGTCCGACAGGCAAAGCCACTGCAAGAATCCCAGCGTTTAACAGACCTGAACCTGCCACGTACACACAGACTCTGCAGCTCCAGACGAAAGGTACAAACTGCTTTGTGAGCTGCAGGTTGCACCAGCCCTGGAGGCCTGCGGCCTCCCGCCCTGCCCGTTTCCTGGGGTTTCATGCGCAATAGCCCTGACGTGCACAACTAGCCCCCTGGCTCTGGCAACGGCCGACACGGCCATGCAGTAACGTGGCTCCACTTCCAAATCCCACCGGAGCACTGGCTGGCTGACTTGCCCCTGGCAGACAAGCTGCTTTGGCTCAGGGGCTAGGTCAGTACCAAGTCTCAGCCCAGACCAGGGTAGTGGGAGAGCAGCTGCCTCTGACTGAACGGAAGGGACTGATTGTCCCTGATCTTTGTCACACCTCTGTTGGGGCGCAGTACAGGCCGTCCTGAATGCTTGCCGCCAGCTCTCCTTTGCTTTCAGAGTTTTGCTGCTAAACTCGTCCGCTTCTAGTAATTTTCTGGCCGAAGGGGACGGACGGAGCCAAAGCCCAGCAGGAAAATGAGCTGAGGTAACCGGCTCACTCTTTAGCCCATGTGAGTTTTAGAACTAGCCTGCCCACTGGGTCGTGGAGGGGCCGTGGTGCTGGGTACCCTGGGGGACGGGTGGATCCCTGAAGAGGGTCCCAGAGGGTGGGGTGTCTCTGAGATGTGATTTACCAACCACCTGCAGCCCCACCCTGTTCCTCTCACACCCCGGGGGGATGGATGTGTCGGGGGGGGCATGGGAGATTGGGGGTGTCTGGGGGAAGGCGCAGGCTGTAGGGCGGCCACTCACCGCTCACCCGCAGCTCCACGGTGCCCTTCTCGCTGCCCTGCGGCACCAGCTGCAGAGCGACCTGGTAGGTGCCGCTGTCATTGGCCTGGGCACCCTGAAGGAGCAGAGACCCGTTGGGAAAGCCAACCTCGCGGCCCGTGAACTGCACCCCATTGCGCTGGGGGCGCTCCTGCCCCAGGAAGTAGCTGAAGATGCGGGTGCTGCCATCAGCCAGCCGCCCCCGGTACCAGTCGAAGTGACGCAGGGGCTCCAGGCCGCCTTCCACGGACAGAGTGACGTTCTGGCCCACGGACGGAGCCTCCGGGATCCTGCGCACCACAACAGTACAAACCACAGTGCGGGGACCCCAGCACAACAGGAGACAGCCTGGCGGGATAGGGAGAGGAAGAGAGATGGTGAAAGTGACCCTCACTCCCGAACCGCAGCCCCTGCTAGCCCAGCCCTGGGCTCCTCCCCCCACAGCTCTGCCAGTGCCCCTCACTCCCGACCCACAGCTCCTGCTAGCCCAGCCCTGGGCTCCTCCCCCCACAGCTCTGCCGGTGCCCCTCACTCCCAACCCACAGCCCCTGCTAGCCCAGCCCTGAGCTGCCCCCACAGCTCTGCCGGTGCCCCTCACTCCCAACCCACAGCCCCTGCTAGCCCAGCCCTGGGCTCCTCCCCCCACAGCTCTAATGCTGCCCCTCACTCCCGACCCACAGCTCCTGCTAGCCCAGCCCTGAGCTGCCCCACAGCTCTGCCAGTGCCCCTCACTCCCGACCCACAGCTCCTGCTAGCCCAGCCCTGGGCTCCTCCCCCCACAGCTCTGCCGGTGCCCCTCACTCCCAACCCACAGCCCCTGCTAGCCCAGCCCTGGGCTCCTCCCCCCACAGCTCTAATGCTGCCCCTCACTCCCGACCCACAGCTCCTGCTAGTCCAGCCCTGGTCTTCTCCGGCCGCAGCTCTGCCAGTGCCCCATACTCCCGACCCACAGCCCCTGCTAGCCCAGCCCTGGGCTCCTCCCCCCACAGCTCTGCCAGTGCTCCTCACTCCCGACCCACAGCCCCTGCTAGCCCAGCCCTGAGCTCCTCCCCCCACAGCTTTGCTTGTGCCCCTCACTCCCGACCCACAGCCCCTGCTAGCCCAGCCCTGAGCTGCCCCCACAGCTCTGCCAGTGCCCCTCACTCCCGACCCACAGCCCCTGCTAGCCCAGCCCTGGGCTCCCCCTACACATTGCTCCGTGGCTCACCTGCAAACAGAACCCCCTTATACGGGGTGTTCCGGAAACAAGGCCCTCCCATCCTTCCCGGAGGCAGGAGCAGAGGGGAGGGTCACAGTCTGTGGAGAGAGGAGAAGGCACCTGAGAGAGGGTCCCAGTCGGATGCCTGGGTCCCTTTGCTGAAGTGCCTTTACCAAGGGTCCCAGGCTCAGCTCCTCTGATGGGCTTTGCATGTGGGATCTCTGCGGGCCACCCGCGGGGGCGGCGGCACCACTCCAGAGCTGCTCAACCCGTCTGGCCCTGAGTCACCCAGAGCCTGGACCGTGGGATGGAGGCGGGTGCTCTGGTGCGGAGCCCAGGAAGGTGCCTGGGAAACAGACGGGGGGCGGGGAGGGAGCGCCCTGCGCGTCAAAAACAAGGGGAGAGAACCCAGGAGTCCTGGCTCCCAGCTCCCATCAGACCCCCTTCTTTCCCGGGGGAGGGGCAGAACCCAGGAGTCCTGTCCTGGCCCCAGGCCCCCACCACCAGACCCCCTTCTTTACCGGGGGCGGGAGAAGAGCCCAGGAGTCCTGGCCCCCAGCTGTAGGTCCCCGTGTCTTACCAAGTGCTGAGCCCACCCCCTCGGGGGCCGGTGGGGCTGGCGGTAGGTAGGTAGGTCGGTCCCTCTGGCCGTCTCCTCCCGGCTCTGACTCTCTCCCCCGCGGGGCCGGGCTAGGGCCGGACCTGCACCCTTCGCCTGTTCGCGGCGGCTCTGCGCTGCTCCGGGGGGTCGGTGCAATCAGACACCCCCGCCCCCAGTGTCCGGTCCAACCGCCCCCCTCCGAGTTCAGTCTCGGGAGCAGGGAGCAGAGATCTCGGGGGTGGGGGGCGGACTCCAGTCACACCCCGGGGCCCCGCCCCCAACCCCGCTGGGGAATCCCTGCCCCTCCGGGCACCCAAGAAACTGGGGGGCATCCCCCCTCTCCATCCTGCTGAGTCAAGGCCCTCCCCACGGAACATCGCCCCCCGCCGAGCCCGCAACCCACAGCACAGCGCCCCCTGCCGAGCCCCCAACCACCCCCACAGCACAGCGCCCCCTACCGAGCTCCACACCCCCTGCCCACAGCGCCCCCTGCTGAGCCCCCCACAGCACAGCGCCCCCTACCGAGCCCCCAACCCCTCCCCACGACACAGCGCCCCACGCTGAGCTCCCCACCCCATGCCCACAGCACAGCGCCCCCTGCCGAGCCCCCAACTCACAGCACAGCGCCCCCTACCGAGCCCCAAACCCTCTCCCCACAGCACAGCGCCCCCTACCGAGCCCCAAACCCCTCCCCACAGCACAGTGCCCCCTGCTGAGCCCCCAACTCACAGCACAGCGCCCCCTACCGAGCCCCAACCCCCTCCCCACAGCACAGCGCCCCCTACCGAGCCCCAACCCCCTCCCCACAGCACAGTGCCCCTTGCCGAGCCCCCAACTCACAGCACAGCGCCCCCTACCGAGCCCCAAACCCCTCCCCACAGCACAGCGCCCCCTACCGAGCCCCAACCCCCTCCCCACAGCACAGTTCCCCTCGCCGAGCGCCCAACTCACAGCACAGCGCCCCCTGCTGAGCCCCCTCCCCACAGCACAGCACTCCCCGCCGAGCTCCCACCCCCTGCCCACAGCTCCCCCTGCTGAGCCCCCCAGCACAGCGCCCCCTGCCAAACCCCCAGCCCCTCCCCACAGCACAGCGCCCCCCCCGAGCTCCCCACCCCTACCCACAGTGCCCCTTGCTGAGCCCTCAAGCACAGAGCCCCCTGCTGAGCCCCCTCCCCACAGCACAGCGCCCCCCACCGAGCTCCGCACCCCCTGCCCACAGTGCCCCTCGCCGAGCCCCCAACTCACAGCACAGCGCCCCCTGCTGAGCCCCCTCCCCACAGCACAGCACTCCCCGCCGAGCTCCCACCCCCTGCCCACAGCTCCCCCTGCTGAGCCCCCCAGCACAGCGCCCCCTGCCAAACCCCCAGCCCCTCCCCACAGCACAGCGCCCCCCCCGAGCTCCCCACCCCTACCCACAGTGCCCCTTGCTGAGCCCTCAAGCACAGAGCCCCCTGCTGAGCCCCCTCCCCACAGCACAGCGCCCCCCACCGAGCTCCGCACCCCCTGCCCACAGTGCCCCTCGCCGAGCCCCCAACTCACAGCACAGCGCCCCCTGCTGAGCCCCCCAGCACAGTGCCCCTGCTGAGCCCCCCACAGCGCCCTCTGCAGAGCCCCCAACCCACAGCACAGCGCCCCCTACCAAGTCCCCAACCCCTCCCCAGAGCACAGTGCCCCCTAACTAGTCCCCAACCCCCTGCCCGCAGCACCCCTACCGAGCCCCCTCCCCACAGCACAGCGCCCCCTGCCGAGCCCCCACCCCACCGTGCCCCCTGCTGAGCCCCCAGCACAGCGCCCCCGCTGAGCCCCCACCCCACAACACAGCGCCCTCCCTGAGCCCCCACCCCCTCCCCATAGCACAGCACCTCGTGCTGAGCCCCCTCCCCACAGCACAGCATCCCCTGCCAAGCCCCCTTCCCACAGCGCCCCCTGCTGAGCCCCCAACCCGCTCCCCACAGCACATCACCCCCCCCCCGCCCTAGACCCATTCCCAGCCAGGGCCGGCTTTAGGAAATGTGGGGCCCAGTTCAAACATTTTCGGCGAGGCCCCGACAGAGATGACTAAAAAACAAAAACGTAAAAAAACGCCTTACATTTCTTAGCAACCAGTTCCCTATAAAAAGTTCTGATTTAAGGGATGTGCCACAGTACTTATTTTTTGTCCCAATAGGGTTACCATACATCCGGATGGCGATTTAAGAACCAAAAAGCCTGACATGTCCGGGAAAATACAGATGTATATTAACCCTCCCTAAAGTTCTTTTTTTAAAAAGATGGGCCTGAACTAGAAATGGGCTCCGTTTCACATGTGTGGGTCCCCGCCACTCCCTGGGGGTGTGCTAGGGTGATCAGCAGCAAAGAATCCTGTGGCACCTTATAGACTAACAGACGTTTTGGAGCATGAGCTTTCCTGGGTGAATACCCACTTCGTCGGATAGTCTGTTAGTCTATAAGGTGCCACGGGATTCTTTGCTGCTTTTACAGATCCAGACTAACATGGCTACCCCTCTGATACTAGGGTGATCAGATGTCCTGATTTTATAGGGACAGTCCCAATTTTGGGGTCTTTTTCTTATATAGGATCCTATTACTCCCCCCACCCCATTCCAATTTTTCACACTTGCTGTCTGGTCACCCTAGGGTGTGCACATGTGTGGGTCCCAGCTGCTCCCTGCCCCCCTCATTGAAGCAGGTGTGCAGGGTTACTGCCCTGGGAACTGCAGAGCACCAGTGGACATGGGGCTGGCTGCAGGCAGGGCAAGGGGCTGACTGGAGGTAGGGGCTGGCTGCAGGCAGGGCAGAGGGTGTGGGGCTGGCTGGAGATAGGGGCTGGTGCGGGCAGGGCAGGGGGTGAAGGGCTGGCTGGAGACAGGGGCTGGCTGGAGACAGGCTGGCTGCGGACAGGGGGTGCAGGGCTGGCTGCAGGCAGGGGCTGGTGCGGGCAGGGCAGGAGGTGCAGCAGGGGCTGGCTGCGGGCAGTGGGTGCAGGTACAGGGGGTACAGCCTACCCTGTACAGTAAATGACCCCTTCTCCTTCCTCCCCCACCAGGGTAGCAGCAGCAGCTTGGGGCTCAGGGGCCATTGAAAAGGCCTGGGGCTCCCCTGCTTCCACCCGCAGGCCCTGTAAATAGCCACGGGAGCCCTGGGGAAGCGATGGGGCTCCCACAACTATTTAAAGGGCCAGCACGGTAGAAGCAACAGGAGCCCCAGAGTTTTTAAATAGCCCCCAGAGCCCCGCAGCCCTACCCCAGGGCTCCAGCAGTGGGGCTCTGGTGGCAATTGAAAGGGTCCCAGCTGGGAGCCCCAGGCCCTTTAAATTGCCCCCTGAGGAAGATGGGTCACCCCGGTACAGTGCACCGACTCTTGCCAGTATGCAGTACCAGGGCTTGGGCGTGGGGCTGGAGCCAGGGCAGAGGGTGCAGGGCTGGCTGCAGGCAGGGGCTGGTGCGGGCAGGGCAGGGCAGGAGGTGTGGGGCTGGCTGGAGACAGGGGCTGGTGTGGGCAGGGCGGAAGGTGTGAGGCTGGAGACAGGGGCTGGCTGGAGATGGGCTGGCTGTGGGCAGGGGCTGGTGCGGGCAGGGCAGGGGGTGTGGGGCTGGAGACAGGGCAGGGGGTGTGGGGCTGGCTGGAGACAGGGGCTGGCTGCGGGCAGAGGGTGCAGGGCTGGCTGCAGGCAGGGGCTGGTGCAGGCAGGGCAGGGGGTGGGGGCCTGGCTGGAGGCAGGGGCTGGTGCGGGCAGGGCAGGGGGTGCAGGGCTGGCTGGAGACAGGGGCTGGTGCGGGCAGGGCAGAGGGTGTGGGGCTGCAGGCAGGGGCTGGCTGGAGACAGGCTGGCTGTGGGAAGAGGTGTGGGGCTGGCTGGAGACAGGGGCTGGTGCGGGCAGGGCAGGGGGTGTGGGGCTGGAGACAGGGCAGATGGTGCGGGCTGGAGACAGGGGCTGGCTGCGGGCAGAGGGTGCAGGGCTGGCTGCAGGCAGGGGCTGGTGCGGGCAGGGCAGGGCAGGAGGTGTGGGGCTGGCTGGAGACAGGGGCTGGTGTGGGCAGGGCAGAAGGTGTGAGGCTGGAGACAGGGGCTGGCTGGAGATGGGCTGGCTGTGGGCAGGGGCTGGTGCGGGCAGGGCAGGGGGTGTGGGGCTGGAGACAGGGCAGATGGTGTGGGCTGGAGTTAGGGGCTGGCTGCGGGCAGAGGGTGCAGGGCTGGCTGCAGGCAGGGGCTGGTGCAGGCAGGGCAGGGGGTGGGGGGCCACCCCGGTACAGCACACCGACTCTTGCCAGTGTGCAGTACCAGGGCTTGGGCGCGGGTCCCGATTCAGGGGAATTGGTTGAACTGGCCTAAAGCTGTCCTGTCTCAGCAGCACAGAAGCCCCTGCCGAGACCCCTGCTCCCTGCCCCCGACTTCTGAGCACCCCCCCCCCAACACTGCTGCAGCCTGGCTCCACCTGCGACAAACAGGACCCCCCTGTGAGCACCCCCCTCCCACCAGTGCGGGGGGAATGGTCAGGCTGCACCTTATCCCACCTCCATCCAACCAGCCGCCCCGCCCGCTCCCACACGGGCCCTCTACAGACCCGGACAAATGCGCGTTTCCCCATTTCACCGCCAGGGGTCCTCACGGGTCCATGGAGGAACTCCCCCCCCCCCCGCCATCCCCCAAGCTCGTCTGCATCCCCCGAGGCAGGGGCCGGCCGGAGAAGAGGGGGCGTGACGGCCCAAGAGGCCAGGGCCCCTGGGTTCTATCCCAGCTACAGGCAGCGAGTGGAGATATAGGGGGCTGGGAGCCAGGACTCTTGGGTTCTCTCCTAGCTCTAAGAGGGGAGTGGGGACTGGTGGTTAGAGCAGGGGGGGAGCCAGGGCTCCTGGGTTCAGGCCCTGGCTCTAGAAGGAGAGTGGCAGTGGGGACTAGTGGTTAGAGCAAGTGGGGGAGGAAGCCAGGACTCCTGGGTTCTCTCCCAGCTCTGGGAGGGGAGTGGGGTCTAGTGGTTAGAGCAAGTGGGGCTGGGAGCCAGGACTCCTGGGTTCTTTCCTGGCTCTAGGAGGGAAGTGGCAGTGAGAACTGGGAATCAGGACACTCCTAGCTGCTTTTTTGCATTCTCACCCAACAGGTCTTTGCACACTCACCACCATTCTCCTGTGATCACACTCACCCTCCAGCACTCACCACCAATTTCTGTCAGCTGTCTGTCCTTGCACACACACACCCTTGTACCCTCACCACTGATCTTTGCACACTCATGCAAGGATGCACTCTCTGACCCTTCTTGCACTCGCACATACCCTGACACACCCACCACCCACTCCTTGCACACATACCCACAGTGGTGCACCCACTGCACAGCTGTGTGCACTGTCATCCCCCTTTGACACTGGTGCCTGCTCACACACTCATCTTTGTGTTCCCCTGCAGAACACAGCCTCTCAGGGGATGGGTGGGGGTCACTGCTCACCCAACCTGACACCCCCTCCCAGCTCCTCCTCCCCCCCCGCCCGCCCGCCCAGTGGGGGATGCAGGATGCTGAGCAGGGACTTTCCAAACCCATCGTTTCTGGTAAATCGGATCCTGCTTCCAGGGGCGGAGCTGGGGAGAAGGAGGGGGCTGTTTGAAGGAGTTATGGGTGGGTGGGTACATGGACAGGGGGAAGCAGGGCAGAGGTGCACAGAGAGCTGAAAGATTGGTGGTTGGGCCCTGTCCCTCTGTGCTGGGCTGGGAACAGCCAGCTGTTCTCTCTGTTTGCAGGGTTTTCTGTGTTCTGCCCCCCCACAGCCTGGCACTTCTCACTCACATGCATCCGTGGGACAAGGACCTGGCTGGGGGGGACAAGAGTGTCACTGCAGTGGTGCAGTGAGAGTGGGGGCAGGGGTCACTGTAGGGGGAGCAGTGGGAATGCAGGAAGGAGTCACTGCAGTGGGGATGCAGAGCAGGTGTCACTGCAGGGGTGCCATGGGAGCGGGGGAAAGGGTCTCTGCAGGGGGGAGCACTGGAGATGCAGGGCAAGGGTCACTTCAGGAGAAGCAGTGGGGGTGGGGCAGGGTCACTGCACTGGGGAGTAGTGGAGATGCAGGGCAGGAGTCACTGTATGCAGGGGGAACAGTGGGGGTGGGGCAGGATCACTTTACTGGGGAGCAGTTGAGATGCAGGGCAGGGGTCATTGCAGGGGTGCAGGGGGGATGCAGGGAGGGGTCACTGCAATGGGGAGCAGTGGGGGTGGGCAGGGTCACTGCAGGGGTGCAGTGGGAGTAGGGACAGAGGTCACTGCAGGGGGATCAGGGGAGATGCAGGGCAGGGTCACTGCAGGGGGAGCAGTGGGGATGCAGGGAGAGGTCACTGGAATGGGGATGCAGGCAGGGGTCACTGCAGGGGGAGCAGTGGGGGTGGGGCAGGTTCACTTCACTGGGGAGCAGTAGGGGTGGACCATGGTCACTGCACTGGGGAGCAGTGGAGATGCAGGGCAGGGGTCAGTGCTGGGGGGAGTGGTGGAGCTGGGGGGGGAGTAGGTAAATTATCTACCTCCCCACCCCAGGAAATTCCCTACTGGATCAACAGGGCAAAGTCTTCCATGGGCCATCCCACCCCCGCCCCCATATACCCAACCACTGCTCCTAGAATCCCCTGCTTCCCCATCCCCCCAGCCATGTTTCTGTTCTCTCCCCAGCCTCAGTGACTCATCCCTTTGCAGTGGGCTTGGGACCCATCCCTGCCACTGGGGCAGGAGCAACACGGATGTGACAGAGTCCTTGGGGGAGGGGTGGGAGCCAGGACTCCTGGGTTCCATTCTCAGCTGTGCTGGTGACTTGCTGTGAGTTGTAGCTGAGTCACTCCCTCGGTTTCCCCAGCTGTGTTTGGGGTCACAGCCTGAGCCAGGGGCTGGCAGTGGTGGGGGCCTGGCTGGGCCCAGGACATGGTCCCTCACACCCTGGTAATTTCTCAGGCGCTGCGAGGGGAGGCAGGGAGGGATGGGGGGCACAAAGGGATGGATACATAGAGGGGCCTGGAGGAGTGTGGGGGAGGGATTGAAGGAGGGAGGGTGGATGAGGGAGGGATGGAGGTGAGTGGAGATGGGGGAGGGGTGGAAGGAGGGAGGGATGGGGTGTGGGGGGAGCTGGAGAAGGTTGAGTGGAGATGCGGGAGGGGTAGACAAAGGGGTGTGGGGGAGGGGTGGAAGGAGGTTGGAATGGGTGTGTGGGGGCGCTGGAGGGGGTGAGTGGAGATGCGGGAGGGGTAGACAAAGGGGTGTGGGGGAGGGGTGGAAGGAGGGAGGAATGGGGGTGAGTGGAGATGGGGGAGGGGTGGAAGAAGGGAGGGATGGGGTGTGGGGGGAGCTGGAGAAGGTTGAGTGGAGATGCGGGAGGGGTAGACAAAGGGGTGTGGGGGAGGGGTGGAAGGAGGTTGGAATGGGTGTGTGGGGGCGCTGGAGGGGGTGAGTGGAGATGCGGGAGGGGTGGACAAAGGGGTGTGGGGGAGGGGTGGAAGGAGGGAGGAATGGGGGTGAGTGGAGATGGGGGAGGGGTGGAAGGAGGGAGGGATGGGGTGTGGGGGGAGCTGGAGAAGGTTGAGTGGAGATGCGGGAGGGGTGGAAGGAGGGAGGAATGGGGGTGAGTGGAGATGGGGGAGGGGTGGAAGGAGGTTGGAATGGGGGTGTGGGGGCGCTGGAGGGGGTGAGTGGAGATGCGGGAGGGGTAGACAAAGGGGTGTGGGGGAGGGGTGGAAGGAGGGAGGAATGGGGGTGAGTGGAGATGGGGGAGGGGTGGAAGGAGGGAGGGATGGGGTGTGGGGGGAGCTGGAGAAGGTTGAGTGGAGATGCGGGAGGGGTGGACAAAGGGGTGTGGGGGAGGGGTGGAAGGAGGGAGGAATGGGGGTGAGTGGAGATGGGGGAGGGGTGGAAGGAGGTTGGAATGGGTGTGTGGGGGCGCTGGAGGGGGTGAGTGGAGATGCGGGAGGGGTAGACAAAGGGGTGTGCGGGAGGGGTGGAAGGAGGGAGGAATGGGGGTGAGTGGAGATGGGGGAGGGGTGGAAGGAGGGAGGGATGGGGTGTGGGAGGAGCTGGAGAAGGTTGAGTGGAGATGCGGGAGGGGTGGAAGGAGGGAGGAATGGGGGTGAGTGGAGATGGGGGAGGGGTGGAAGGAGGTTGGAATGGGGGTGTGGGGGCGCTGGAGGGGGAGAGTGGAGATGGGGACGGATGGAAGAGAAGTGTGTTGGGGGAAGGTGGGGGAGGGCGGACTGAGAGGCATCCACCCACAGCTCCCTGGGGCTCTACAGTGACTCTGGATTCACCCCGGGGTGACTCAGACCTGCTCCTGCATCTACCCCGGGAGCTTGTGTTCCTGGCCCTGCTGCTGCCCCCCTACCATGGTCCCAGAGGGAGAATCCTCCCCAGCTTCCCAGGGAGCCATGAGACCCCCTGGCTCCCACCCCCTCAAACTAATCAAGGGGGCTGCTTAATCTGCTAATGGCTGGCGCAGGCTCTGGCTCCCTGGCCCTGCTGCCCCCAGCCGGACCCCCGGACCAAGGCCGGGGGCAGACGGGCGCGCTTTGCGGGGATGCCAGGGAGCCCCCTTCACTGACAGCCCCCGTCTCTCCGTGCCGGGGCGGGGGGTGGAAGGGGTTAACCGTGTCCGGAACGGGACCTCCCCGCTCCACCCTCCTCCGCCGAGCCCGGGGCGTTCCCTGTCGCCCCCCCTTCCGGGGCGTTTCCAGTGGGGAGGGGAGAGTCCGGGAAGCGGGCGGTGCGCCCTGGGCGCACACTTGGCACGGGGCCCTGGGCGCACCGGGGCTCCCCTGCTGCTGCTGCCGCTGCCGCTCCTGGGGGGCGGGCGAGGGGCGGGGCGGGGGCCGTAATTCTCCACCCCAAGCCCGGGGGGAGGCGGCTCTGAAAGTCCCTAGCGTTCAGCTGAGCGGGCGGGGAAGTCCCGGTGGCCTTTCCTCTACCCTGGCTGCCTGCTGCAGCCTTCCTGGCTTCAGTTGGGGGCTGTGGGCACCCACGGGGCAGCCAGGCCGCCCCCTCCCTGCGCGCCCGCTCCCTGGAGGTGCCCGGCTCTGCAGGGGGCACCTGCTGAGGCCATGAGCTCGCAAAAGGGCAGAACGGGGTTTGGCTGGTGACCCCTCGCCCACACAAGGGGCAAAGGACCCAGGAGACCGAGCGACGTTTGGCTGGTGACTCCCCCTCACGCCCACCCCGGGGGCACAGGACCCAGGAGACCGAGCCGGTTTGGCTGGCGACCCCTCCCCCACTCTGGGGGCAAAGGACCCCGGCGCCTGAGGAATGGCGGAGGAGATGCCCGTGGACCTGAGGACGTGGCGGAAGGGGGACAGCCCCGAGTGCCAGGGGAGCAGGGTTCCCCGTACCAAAGACCCCGGGGGGCAGCGGGCTCCTCAGGGCAGCCGGCCATTCCCTGCACCCTGGCCCGGCGCCCCAGGGGGGCCAAAGACTCCTCCCACCCACCCCGGGGCATCGAGCCCGGGGCCCCCCGACGAGGGGGGCAGGAAAGCGGAGACCTCGCTGCCCTTGCGCAAACGCCGCTACGCAGTGCGGGGGCCGGGCTGGGAGCGGCCCGGGCCCCCGGCCGGGAAGGTGCCCAAGACGGAGAGTGACGGGGGTCAGGAGGGCGCCTCTGGGGGGCAGCATCCCCCCTTTTGCAACGGCTACTGCCCCCCCTACGTGGCTGTGGAGTACTCCCGCCTGCCAGCTCCCTACCTCATAGGTGGGTGACCCCCGCCCCACATCGCCCCCGCGGGGGCCCCCCGGCTCCTTCCTTTCCCCGCAGACAGCCGGTGTCTCCCCAGGTGCTGGCGGGTGGCCAGGACAGGTCCCACGGGCTGGAGACCCTCCCGCGCCGATGCGCCGGGGGCCCGGGAAATAGGCTGGGGGCGGCGGAGGAGAGTCCTCAGGGGCCGGGTGAGGATTTCAGTAAAGCGATTGCTCAAACGTAGCCCTGGCCCCTACTCCTGGGTCCCTTGTGGGAGGGGTTATGGGGGAGACCCCAGGAGGTGCTGGCCCCGGACTCCTGGGTGCCTTGTGGGAGGGGTTATGGGGGAGACCCGAGTAGGTGCTGGTCCTGGACTCCTGGGTCCCTAGGGACGGGTTATGGGGGAGACCCAGGAGGTGCTGGCCCCGGACTCCTGGGTCCCTAGGGACGGGTTATGGGGGAGACCCCAGGAGGTGCTGGCCCCGGATTCCTGGGTCTCTAGGGACCGGTTATGGGGGAGACCCGAGTAGGTGCTGGTCCTGGACTCCTGGGTCCCTAGGGACGGGTTATGGGGGAGACCCCAGGAGGTGCTGGCCCTGGACTCCTGGGTCTCTAGGGACCGGTTATGGGGGACACCACAAGAGGTGCTGGCCCCGGAGTCCTGGGTCCCTTGCGATGTATAAGGGGGATCCCTTCTTTCGCTCACGCACCCCCATTCTTCTCCCCCCACCAGGTCTGACCGGACCCTTCCTGGTCCCGGAGCGGGCCCCATTCTTCCAACCCGTGGCCCCCCACCCCCTACTGCCGGCCCCTCTGCTGGGGCGCCCCGCCACTCCCTACCCCCTTCTCTGCCCCCTGCAGACACAGATAGCTGCTGACATCGCTACGGCGACCAAGCAGGACGAGGATGGAGACACGTAAGTGTGTGTGTGTGTGGGGTTGAAATGAGGGGTGAGTTTAAATAGCCCTGGGCCCCCAGTACGGACATGGGGGGCAAGGGGCCCATCTGCGAGCCCAGACAGAGCGAGCCAGCCCGGCTGGGAAGGGGAATCCCCGGCCCGTCTGTGTAGCCCTCCTCCCATCCCGGTCCCACCCCCTGCCGACGTTTTCTTCCTGCGTAATGGTCCCGTGGCTCAAACTTCTTACTGGAAGGGGAGGGGGATAGATTTCCTCCCCGGCTTCCTCTTCCTCCACTCTCCGCACCCACCCCCCCGCGCCTGGCTGGGCACTGCTGCAGGGAAGATCACAGCGCTGGGTTCTTGGCTTGGCAGTGACAGGGCACTGTCATGGGGAAGCTTGCAGCACTGGGTTCCCAGCTGGGCAGTGACAGGGCACTATTCCTGGGGGAGCTCGCAGCACTGGATTCCTGTCAGGGGAGTGACAGGGTACTGTTCCTGGTGAAGCTCGCAGCTCTGGGTTCCCAGCTGGGCAATGACATGGCACTGTTCCTGGGGAAGCTCGCAGCCCTGGGTTCCCGACAGGGCACTGTGGCGGGGAAGCTCTCAGCACTGGGTTCCTGGCTGGGCAGTGACAGGGCACTGTTCCTGGGGAAGCTAGCAGCTCTGGATTCCTGTCAGGGGAGTGACAGGGTACTGTTCCTGGTGAAGCTCGCAGCTCTGGGTTCCCAGCTGGGCAATGGCATGGCACTGTTCCTGGGGAAGCTCGCAGCCCTGGGTTCCCGACAGGGCACTGTGGCGGGGAAGCTCTCAGCACTGGGTTCCTGGCTGGGCAGTGACAGGGCACTGTTCCTGGGGAAGCTAGCAGCTCTGCGTTCCCGACAGGCCACTGTAGTGGGGGAAACTCACAGCACTCGGTTCCCAGCTGGGCAGGAACAGGGCACTGTCATGGAAAACCTCGCAGCGCTGGGTTCCTGACAGGGCAGCGACAGGGCACTGTTCCCGGGGAAGCTCGCAGCGCTGGGTGCCTGGCTGGGCAGTGACAGGGCACTGTTCCTGGGGAAGCTCACAGCACTGGGTTCCCAACAGGGCACTGTGGTGAGGGAAGCTCACAGCACTGGGTTCCTGGCTTGGCAGTCAGGGCACGGTTCCTGGGGCAGCTCGCAGCGCTGCAGCCTCCCAAGCCTGAGCTGCCAGTGGATATCGAAAGTGGCCTGTTTAAGACAGGAAGTGGAGGTCAGCGGGCGGCTGGGAGCTCTTACTGGAAGCCCATAGTCGAGGACCCCCGCCCCCGTTTGGGCCGCGCTGATAAGAGGTTTCCTTTTATCGTAATTCGCTGCTGGAGCGATTCTCTGAAATCACCTGCAACTTTGGGCGGGAGGGGGGCGGCAGAGAGGGGGCCAGGGCTAGGGGGCAGCAGAGCTGGGGACCAGAGCAGGGAGCAGAGGGAGGGGTGAGCTGGGGTGACAGGACTCTGGGGGGCAGGACATGGGAGGGAGAGGGGGAGCTGGGCGAAGGGAGCCAAGGGGCCGTCGGGAGGGTGAGGTGGAAGATGAGGGGGTCTCAGACCCAGTGGGGACGATGTGGGGCAGGACGGGGACCTCGCTTACATTGCAACGCTTGTTCTAAGCAGCACCAGTGTCGCTAACAGATCAGAAAGGGCAGCATCTCGGGCTGGGGGGGGGACTCCAGTAACTTGCTGCACCCGCTGTTCTAGCTGGCATCTGCCCAGGGGTTACTAGGGAGCTGCTGGTGAAGGGGAGCTCTTGTGGGGCACTGCCCAGGGCGGTGAGCTCCCAGCTGGGGATTCCCGTGACACCTGGGAATTTCTGTGGGGAGAGGAACTTTCTGTGGAGTGGGGGGGGGGAACCTGAGGAGGTTCTACCCCCTACCCCAGTGATGGTCTCTCCTCCCCCTGCCCACAGGGCTCTGCACATCGCTGTGGCCCAGGGGAACCTGCCCATTGCCCAGCGCCTGGTCAGCCTCTTCCTGCAGGGTCAGCGGGACCTGGACATCTACAACAACCTGCGGCAGGTCAGTCTGGGGGCCGGGGTCCCAGCGGGGCAGGATGGGAGGGGTGGTCTGTGGGCTCTGATACCAGACTGGTCCCTGCCAGATGGGGGGAGCTGGGTATCGGAGGAGGGGTGTGATGCCGACCTGCCCCCTGTCAGGTGGCACCAGGCTGACGGGGGGCGGGGCGGGGGGGGGACCCGGGCACGGCGTTCCCAGAACCCACGTGCCCAGCCCCGCCCAGCCCCAGTGCAGACGGGACTTTCCCCGACAACTTCCTCCCCCGTTGCTTGGGCGACGCCCCAGGGTCAGAGCCTGAGTCACGGGGGAGGGGACGCAGCCAGATGGACAAACAGGCACACCTGGCACCTGGAGCACTTACAGGTCGCCCTGCAGTGATGAGACACAAAGTGGGTCCTGGGCAAACCCTGCAGCGCTCTCCCCTCTCCCTCTGGCTCCTTGCACATTCCCAGAGCACTGAGGCACGCCGCGTTGCACACTCACCCTGCACGGCT
Organism: Gopherus evgoodei; assembly: GCF_007399415.2. NCBI lineage: Eukaryota > Metazoa > Chordata > Testudines > Testudinidae > Gopherus > Gopherus evgoodei. The sequence continues at coordinate 220,516 of NW_022060097.1, forward strand.
GAGACACACACTCAGACACTCCCACTCCCCGGATACCTGTATTCCCAGAGCACTGCACACTCATGCACCAGGGCATGCTGCATTCCACACTTACAATGCACTGGTGTGACACACACACTGACACACGCTCAGACACACTTGCTCCCTGCAACGAGCGTGTTCATGGACTTCCACATGCATCGCACACTCCCACTGCGATAGCCCCACGCACCAGTCACACACACAAGCACACTCGCTGCGGTGCGCTTGCTGGCTCTCACAGAGACACGGCTTGCTGGGACATGCTCACTCATACACACCATGGCACCTCTGCACACTCTTACACACTCATCCCCCCACCCCATCCCCGGAGCCCAGAAGGAGCCGCCAGCTCCATCCTATGGACAGGTTCCCCTCACTCTTGACCTGCAGCCCACAGATCCCCCAGTCCTGGGCTCCCCCTAGCTCTGCTGGTGTCCCTCACTCCTGACCTGCAGTCCCCAGTTACCCAAGCCCTGGGCTCCCCCCAGCTTTGCTTGGGTCCCGGATGGGGGTCTCTAAGCAGGGAACAGCCATCCCCAGTCCCATGTTGTGTGCCCCATTTCCTGTAAACCAGCACCTGAGCCAGCTCCAGCCCCTTCTCAGAAGTGTCTGCGTCAATGTGGCTGGCGCCAGGGGCTGTGGTTAGCACCGTCGGGACCGGGCAGCTTCCTCTGGTTACAGGGTGTGCACCAGCTGCTCGCAGCTTGCATGTCTCGGTGCTGTAAGCTTTGCTGTGGCAATGCCCTGCCTGAGTCCCCAGCTGGGAAACCCCCTGGTGCTGCGAGCTTCCTTGTGTGTGTCCCCAGCTGGGACCCACTGCCCGGCATTGCGAGCTTCCCTGCAGCAGTGCCTTGTGCCTCTCCCCCCCTCAGACCCCCTTGCACCTGGCGGTGATCACCACCCAGCCATCCCTGGTGAAGCTGCTGCTCTCGCATGGGGCATCCCCGATGGCACTGGACCGGCACGGACAAACGTCGGTGCACCTGGCCTGCGAGCACGGCAGCCCCCCATGCCTGCGTGAGCTGCTGGAGTGGGGCAGCAGCCGACCTGACCTGGAGGCCCGGAACTACGAGGGTGAGCAGGGCGGAAGAGGATGGGAGGGGGACTGGGGTTGGGAGGGGTGGATGCGGGGATGGGGGCTACTGGGGTCAGGAGGGGGTGAGGGAGGGAGCTTGTGGTTTTGAAAATTTTTCCAAACAGCTGACACTGGGACCAGACTCTCTGGAAAAGCCCAAAGGTCCTCCTCACAAGCCAGGCCAGTCCCCCCCCCACCGTCCCTCCTCCTTGTGCCTCTCTCACCCCCCTGTTTTCTCCCCCCAGGTCTCACCCCCCTGCATGTCTCTGTGGCCACCTCGAACCGGGACATGGTGCTGCTGCTGCTGGAGCACGGGGCGGATATCGACGCTGTGGTGAGCATGGGGGGGCACCTACCCCCACCCCACAGACATGGTGTACGGGGGGCTGGGTACGGGGAAGCCCATCCCCTCCAACCCCCCTTCCCCCCCCACACAAGGGGGTTGGGTACAGTGGTGGGGAAGGGGATGCAGAGCTGGGAGAGAACTGTGCGAACTGAGGGGGGATTTCCGGGGGGGAAGATGTGTGACTGTGGGGGGGAGGCTGTCTGTACCTGACGGGTCAGACCATGCTGTGCACCCTATACAGGACATCAAGAGTGGCCGCTCCCCCTTGCTCCATGCCGTGGAGAACAACAGCCTGGACATGGTGGAGCTGCTAATACAGGTGAGGGTCAGCCCCCCCTCCCCTCACACACCTGGCCCCTCTCCCTCCCTTCAGCTCCCCCAAAGGTCCCCTTGCCCCAAAGAGGTTCCTGTCACTGTCCCCCCAAACCCTGCCCCCTCCCAGCCACCTCACCTGGTGCCCTGCCCTCCCCTGGACAGGACGCTCCGGGCAGGGGGGCGTTGTCTGTCCTGTCTCACCGCCCGTCTCTTCTCTCCCCCGCCCTGGCAGAATGGGGCGAATGTGAACGCACAGTCATACGCGGGGTGCACGGCGCTGCATGTGGCCAGTGGGCGGGGGCTGCTGGACGCCCTGCGGCTGCTGGTGCGGAACGGGGCCGACTGCGGGATCAAGAACTATCACAACGACACGGCGCTCATGGTGGCCAAGAACCGGCGGGTGAGTGGAGGGGACACTAGGGGGCTGAGCAGGGGACTGGGCAGGGTTGGCAGGATGCAGGGGGGACCCTGGGGGGTGAGCTGGGGGCTGGGGTAGGTCGGCAGGACATGGGGGGAATGCTGGGAAGATGAGAAGGGGGCTGGGGAGGGTTGGCAGGAAGACAAGGGGGGACCCTGGGGAGTGAGTAGGGGGCTGGGGAGGGTCAGCAGGAGGACATGGGGGGCTGCATAAAGAAGCCCCGGGGGGATTATGGGGAGGGAAAGGCTGGGGGTATAGAGGCTTGGAGGGAAGGAGAGTGGGGGCCATGGGGGTGAAGGGAAGCAGGGATGGGAGGGGCCACTGCTGCCATGTGGGAATTGGGGAAGTTATGGGGTCTTGGGGTGGGCCTGGGGGGCCTCCCAGCAGTACAGGGTAACACCATTCAGCCCCCGGTTCCCAGGTGATTGACATCCTGAGGGGAAAGGCCTCCCGGCCTCCCCCAGCCTCCGACTGCACCCGGGACGGGGCCTCCCCGGCACCCAGTTCAGCCAGCTCCCCTGGCGCCCGCCTGACTCCCAATGGTGAGTGCTGCCCCCCCAATGCCCCTGGCGCCCACCTGACCCCCAACGGTAACAGCCTACTGGCCCCCTTGGCCCATGTGCCCCCCCTAGAGCTCCCGAAGCCCCCTGGGGAGTGCCCCGTCTGAAAGTCACGCTCTGCTCTGCCTGCCCATGACCCCTGGAGCCAGCCCCATGGGGAGACGCACCAACCTGCTCACAACTCTGGGCTCCCTGGGGAGGGCAAAGCGTTTCCCAGGGGGCAGTGGGAGGACCCAAGGGTTCTGGGGGGAGGGGTTGGGGTCTTGGGAAGGGGAGGGTTCCAGGTTCCCCTTTGGGGGGTGGGGTTCTGGGGCTGATTCCTGATGTCCCCTTTCTCCTCCCTGCAGGTCTGCCCAGTGCCTCCCCTGGCTCCCCACCGTCTGCCCCAAGCCCTCCTCACACCCCAGGAGCCTGCAGAACTGCCCCAACCAATCAGAGACCAGAAACTGCTGAGCCAGCCAATGGGGCATCAATGCCTGGCCCCCTCCATGGGGTGAAGCTGGAGGGAAACATGCCCACGCCCACCCTGAGGCAGCCAATGGGCTCTGCCACTGCCCCCAAACCCTTTCTGCGATTGGCCGAAAGCCTGCTGGAGCCTGCACTCCATGGTGCCATCTACCCAACTGCGTCTCCTGGCCTGGACCCCTCAACCAATCACCTCTCGCTGGTGCCTGGCGCCTTTCACCCGTCCATTGTCCAGGGGCTGCCACCCAATCGGATTCACCTGAGAGGTGCTGGGCTGGACCAATCACGGACTGTGTGTGGGGCAGGGAGCCCACCTGTGGGTGCGGCCGAGGGGCAGTGGCTTTGCAGCAGGGACAGCGGGGGCAGCTGACAGCGGAGTCCTGGGGGCAGGCGCCCCTTCCAACCCAGGGACCCCAGGGGACTCGCCTGGGGATGTAGCACTGGGGTGACCGGCTCCTGGAGGACGCTGCGTCTCTGTGCACCGGACCTCGTCTGTTCCTGAGGGACCCAGGCATCCGGGCCTCCTGGGGGGACCCTCGCTGCCAGCGACAGCTGCCTACTCTCCTACAGGACCCAGGAGTCCGGGCATCTCCACATGTTCCTGTGAGAGCCACGTGTCTGGCTGTCTCCATGGAGGGGGAACCCATATGCTCCTATGGGGCCAAGGTCCCAGCCCCGGTGAAGTCCTGAAGAGAGGAGTGTCCGACAGGCCCCCTTGCATTCGCCTCCCCCCGCCTGGGATGGGAGAAGGGGGCAGTGTGTCTTCTTTCTGCCCGCCCCTCCCCCAGGAGCCAGCACAGAGTGGCCCTGCCAGGACCCCTGCCCCAAAACGTGGCCAGAGCCTGAGTGAAACCACAGCAGCCCCTGGGGAGGTCGCAGCTAACGCCCGGGATGGAGTCAGCGGAACTCAGCTGGGGGGAACCCTGGAGGGGGATTGGCTGCACTGAGACTGGACTCGCAGGGGCCCTCTATGCCCCCCCAAAAGGCTGCTGGGAGCTAGGCCCAGCCCCCACCCCCCATTCACTAGCATTAACCTTTCTGCTCCCAGGCTGCCCCCTCGGTGCTCTCCTGGATGCAGAAGCAGGTGGGTGGGGGATCCTGCCCCCCCACCTCAGAGTTGCTGCCAGTCACTGATACTTGAATCTCCTGGGGGGGGGAGGGGATGTTGTGGTTTGGGGGTAACTTATGAGGGTCTTTTCTAAGCCGTAATAAAATATTTTTTGTATTTTTTATCCTGAGACTGAAAGACTTAGGGGGCACTATGGGGCTGATGGGGGGGTGCTATGAGGCTGGATGGGTCTGTGGGGCTGATGGGGGCGCTGTGGGGCTGGACAGGTGCATGGGGCTGATGGTGGTGGCTGGACAGGCCCGTGGGGCTAATGGGAAGTGCTGTGGGGCTGGATGGGGCCCTAGGGATGATAGGGGGGTGCTATGTGGCTGGATGGACCCATGGGGCTGATAGGGGTTCTCTGTGGGGCTGATGGAGGGTGCTATGGGGCTGGGGGGGGGGCGCTATGTGGCTGGATGGGCCCATGGGGCTAATGGGAGATGCTGTGGAGCTAGATGGGCCCCTGGGGCTGTTGGGGGGGGGGTGCTATGGGGCTGGACGGGCCCATGGGGCTAATGGGGGTGCTATGGGGCTGGATGGGCTCGTGGGGCTGATTCATAGACTCTAGGACTGGAAGGGACCTTGAGAGGTCATCGAGTCCAGTCCCCTGCCCTCATGGCAGGACCAAATACTGTCTAGACCATCCCTAATAGACATTTATCTAACTTACTCTTAAATATCTCCAGAGATGGAGATTCCACAACTTCCCTAGGCAATCTATTCCAGTGTTTAACCACTCTGACAGTTAGGAACTTTTTCGTAATGTCCAACCTACACCTCCCTTGCTGCAGTTTAAGCACATTGCTTCTTGTTCTATCATTGGAGGCTAAGGTGAACAAGTTTTCTCCCTCCTCCTGATGACACCCTTTTAGATACCTGAAAACTGCTATCATGTCCCCTCTCAGTCTTCTCTTTTCCAAACTAAACAAACCCAATTCCTTCAGCCTTCCTTCATAGGTCATGTTCTCAAGACCTTTAATCATTCTTGTTGCTCTTCTCTGGACCCTCTCCAATTTCTCCACATCTTTCTTGAAATGCGGTGCCCAGAACTGGACACACTACTCCAGTTGAGGCCTAACCAGCTCAGAGTAAAGCGGAAGAATGACTTCTCGTGTCTTGTTTACAACACACCTGTTAATGCATCCCAGAATCACGTTTGCTTTTTTTGCAACAGTATCACACTGTTGACTCATTTAGCTTGTGGTCCACTATGACCCCTAGATCTCTTTCTGCCATACTCCTTCCTAGACAGTCTCTTCCCATTCTGTATGTGTGTGATGCAGTAGGGACTGTCTGTGTGGGGAGTGGGAGAGCAGGGGAGGACTTTAGGGAATGGACGATGCCAGGGCCTGTAACCTGAGCTAGGTAAGGGAGGGGAAAGGTCAACACCTTTGCCCGGGAAGGGGACAAAGGAAGGGAGTGGCAGGAGGGAAGCAGTTTGAGTTTGGGCTTGGGGCTGTGTGGGCGGAATTCAGGGTATCCTAGCTAGGATCCAAGCACCCTGAAAGCCCAGAAGGACTCGGTGGAGGGGTCCTGACTGTGCCTGCAAGCTCTGCTGTAACCTGCATTCCTGTTGTCCAATAAACCTTCTGTTTTACTGGCTGGCCGAGAGTCACTGTGGGTCCCAGGAAGAGGGGTGCAGGGCCGGATTCCCCCACACTCCGTGACAATGTGTGAAACTGATTGTTCCTTCCTAAGTGGAGCACTTTGCATTTGTCTTTATTGAACTTCATCTGGTTTACCTCAGACCATTTCTCCAATTTGTCCAGATCATTTTGAATTTTGACCCTGTCCTCCAAAGCAGTTGCAATCCCTCCCAGTTTGGTATCGTCCGCAAACTTAATAAGCGTACTTTCTATGCCAACATCTAAGTTGTTCATGAAGATATTGAAGAGAGCCAGTCCCAAAACAGGCCCCTGCAGAATCCCACTTGTTATACCTTTCCAGCAGGATTGGGAGCCATTAATAACTACTCTCTGAATATGGTTATCCAGCCAGTTATGCACCCACCTTATAGTAGCCCCATCTAAATTGTATTTGCCTAGTTTATCGATAAGAATATCATGCGAGACTGTATCAGATGCCTTACTAAAGTCTAGGTATAGCACATCCACCGCTTCTCCCTTATCCACAAGGCTCGTTATCCTATCAAAGAATGCTATCAGATTAGTTTGACACGATTTGTTCTTTACAAATCCATGCTGGCTATTCCCTATCACCTTACCACCTTCCAAGTGTTTGCAGATGATTCCTTTAATTATTTGCTCCATTATCTTCCCTGGCACAGAAGTTAAATTAACTGGTCTGTAGTTTCCTGGGTTGTTTTTATTTCCCTTTTTATAGATGGGCACTATATTTGCCCTTTTCCAGTCTTCTGGAATCTCCTCCATCTGCCATGACTTTCCAAAGATAATAGCTAGAGGCTCAGATACCTCCTCTATTAACTCCTTGAGTATTCTAGGATGTATTTCATCAGGCCCTGGTGACTTACAGGCATCTAACTTTTCTAAGTGATTTTTAACTTGCTCTTTTCTTATTTTATCTTCTAAACCTACCCTCTTCCCGTAAGCATTCACTATACTAGACATTCCTTCAGACTTCTCAGTGAAGACCGAAACAAAGAAGTCATTAAGCATCTCTGCCATTTCCAAGTTTCCTGTTACTGTTTCCCCCTCCTCACTGAGCAGTGGGCCTACCCTGTCCTTGGTCTTCCTCTTGCTTCTAATGTATTGATAAAAAGTCTTGGGGGTGTTATGGGGCTGGATGGGCCTGTGGGGTGGATGGGAGGTGCTGTGGGGCTGGATGGGGCCCTGCGGATGATGGGGGGGTGCTATAGGGCTGATGGGCACCTGGGACAGGACGGACCAGTGGGGCTGATGGGGGGGTGCTATGGGTCTGTATGGGCCTGTGGGGTTAATGGGGGAGTACTATGGGGCTGGACAGGCCCATGGGGCTGATGAGGGGTGCTATGGGGCTGGATGGGCCCGTGGGGCTAATGGCAGTGCTATGGGGCTGGACAGGCCCGTGGGGCTGATGGGGGGTGCTATGGGGCTGGACAGGCCTGTGGGGCTGATGGGGGCGCCATGGGGCTAATGGGGGGTGCTATGGGGCTGGATGGGCCCATGGGGCTGATTGGGGGGTGCTATGGGTCTGGAAAGGGCTGTGGGGCTGACGGAGGCGCCATGGGGCTAATGGGGGGTGCTATGGGGCTGGATGGGCCTGTGGGGCTGATGGGGGGGGCGCCATGGGGCTAATGGGGGGTGCTATGGGGCTGGACAGGCCCATGGGGCTGATGGGGGATGCTATGGGGCTGGACAGGCCCGTGGGGCTGGTACAATTGTTCCCCGAAGATCATCCAGGCAGCTGCGCCACCTGGTGGCCGCAGGGAGAATTGCGGGCGGGTTCCAGCCTCGCCTCCGGGGCAGGGGCAGGCGAGGCCACAGGTGAGTCAGCGGCACCTGGAATTACAGGTAGGTTCAGGCCCGGGGCGGGTTCCCGGCTGCTCCCCCCCCGACAGGAAATCACCCAGAGAGCTGCACAGGGTGTGACAGAACTGACAGCCAGTGCCCCTCACCCCCGACCCGCAGCCCCCTGGCTACCCAGGGCTCCTCCCTCCCCAGCTCTGCCGGTGCCCCTCACCCCCGACCCGCAGCCCCCTGGCTACCCAGGGCTCCTCCCTCCCCAGCTCTGCCGGTGCCCCTCACCCCCGACCCCCAACCCCCTGGCTACCCAGCCCTGCCCCGCCCCCCCAGCTCTGCTGGTGCCTCTCACCCCCGACCCGCAGCCCCCTGCCAGCCCAGCCCTGCTTCCCCCAGCTCTGCTGGTGCCCCTCACCCCCGACCCACAGCCCCCTGGCTACCCAGAGCTTCTCCCTCCCCAGCTCTGCCAGTGCCCCTCACCCCCGACCCGCAGCCCCCTGGCTACCCAGGGCTCCTCCCTCTCCAGCTCTGCCGGTGCCCCTCACCCCCCACCCACAGCCACCTGGCTACCCAGGGCTCCTCCCTCCCAGCTCTGCCGGTGCCCCTCACCCCCCACCCGCAACCCCCTGGCTACCCAGCCCTGCCCCCACCCCCCAGCTCTGCTGGTGCCTCTCACCCCCGACCCGCAGCCCCCTGCCAGCCCAGCCCTGCTTCCCCCAGCTCTGCTGGTGCCCCTCACCCCCGACCCACAGCCCCCTGGCTACCCAGAGCTTCTCCCTCCCCAGCTCTGCCGGTGCCCCTCACCCCCGACCCGCAGCCCCCTGGCTACCCAGGGCTCCTCCCTCCCCAGCTCTGCCGGTGCCCCTCACCCCCCACCCACAGCCCCCTGGCTACCCAGGGCTCCTCCCTCTCCAGCTCTGCCGGTGCCCCTCACCCCCCACCCACAGCCACCTGGCTACCCAGGGCTCCTCCCTCCCAGCTCTGCCGGTGCCCCTCACTCCTGACCTGCAGCCCCCTGCCAGCCCAGCCCTGCTTCCCCTAGCTCTGCTGGTGCCTCTCACTCCTGACCCACAGCCCCCTGCCAGCCCAGCCCCAGGCTCCCCACCACCCAGCTCTGCCAGTGCCCCGACTCCTAGATCCAAATGCCCCAGAGCTGCAGGTTCACACTTGCTCTGACAGGTGCGTAGTGTGTAAAAACGCCCCCATACTCCCTCCCATCTCCTCAGTGGGGGGGAGGGGAGTGACCTGTCCGGATGTGACGGGGGGGGGCTCAAGGCCTTGCCTGTGGCCTTCTTGTGAAGCTGCTTGTTTGTGTCGCTTCCTCTACGTTTTTCTCTCGCTTTGTCTTGTTCTTTTCTTCGTTCCCTCCTTCCCTCCCTCTTGGTCAGACCCGCCCTGCCCAACCCTGGGTGCAGGAAGCACCGTCTCTCCCCTCCGGCCTTTCGCCAGCTGCCATGGCTGTTGCAGGGGGACCAGGTGCCCGGCGGGGCCCCTTTGCCCTGAGTGCAGCAGCTCGGCACTCGCTGGACAAGGCCCTACAGGGGCTGGAGAAGTTGCAGCGGCTGGTGGAGCAGCCGGGGCTGGGGCTGAGGAACAGCCCCCCCTGCCTGCTCCAGCTGCTGCCCCAGATGCGCCAGCACCTGCTGCTGATCCGGGGCCAGCCTGGGGCCAGCCTGAGCTGCCTCTGGGAGGCTGGCTACTTCCCTGTCTTCATCAACAACCTGCAGCGCAAGGTCAAGCAGGCCACCAAGCTCTTCAAGGGAGACCCGGCTGGAATTTTCCAGGAGGGGTCGGCCTCCAGGTACAGGCCCCAAGGGGGCACCGTGGGGCAAGGAGGCAGGGAGATATGGGAAGCCCAGGGCTGGGCTAGAAGGGACTGGAGGTCGGGAGTGAGGGGCACCGGCAGAGGTGTAGGGATGTGGGGAGCCCAGAGCTGGGCTAGCGGGGGGCTGCGGGTCAGGAGTGAGGGGCACTGGCAGAGGTGTAGGGATGTGGGGAGCCCAGGGCTGGGATAGCAGGGTGAGGGGAACTGGCAGACCTGAGGGAGGGACCCCAGAGCTGGGCTAGCGGGGTGCTGAGGGTTGGGAGTGAGGGGCACCTGCCCATAGAGAGAGGCTGTCCACGCCTGTTGGACTCTGGTGAAAGGGTGCAGCCCCGAGTTACTGAATAACCAGCTCCTATCGCAGCAGAAGGAGAAACAGAACCAACAACAGAAAACACCCAGATCCAGGGGCCTGGCTCCCCGCACTCCCAACGCCCATCCTCCCCATCCCAGCCTGGGTTCCCACCCCCCAAGGTCTGCTGGTGCCCCTCACTCCTGATCCGCAGCCCCCGCATCCCAGCCTGGGTTTCCCCCCAGCTCTGCTGGTGCCTCTCACTTCCGACCTCTCCCCAATGTACAAACTATCTTTCCTTCCCAGTGTCCGTTTCTGGGTGCCTGGAACTGACATTGTGGGATGGGGCAGGGGTCTGTCCATCTTCCCCCTGCAAGCCTGGGGTGGTTCAGTTCCAGCAGCGTCTTTGGGCCTCTTTGATGCTGCAGAGAAACTGCCCCCCTCCCCTTCCCGTCCTGCCGCACCCCAAGTGTTTCCTGTTGACTGTGGTGGGGGAGGGGAGAGTGGACCTCATTCTCCCCCCTGCTCCCATTTCTTCCCCCAGGCGGATGCTGACCAAGCTGTCCCTGATCTTCAGCCACATGCTGGGGGAGCTTCGAGCACTGATCCCCAACGGGCAGGACCAGGGGCACCAGTACCAGCCCAGCCAGCCTCCCGCCAAGGCCTTCTGGAGAGGGACATGGGGGGCACGGTGAGATCCCTGATACCTCTATTCCCCATCTACCCACCACTGTTCCCCTCCCAGATCCATGCTGAAACATGGACTCCCTGGTATCCTTGCCCCACTGTCCTCCTCCCCCCTGCTTGCCCCCCAGGTACCCCTTCACCTCTCCCACCTGGATACCCCCCTTCTTCCCCAGGGTCTCCCAACCTGCTACTTCCAATCCCCCATCAGCCCCATGGACTCATCCCCCTCACTGCCCCTTGCCCCCACAGGAGCCTGGTGTCATGGAGTGAGTTCCAGGCGGGGCTGCAGCGGGTTCACCCCATGGCGCCTGGCCCCATGGCGGCAGCCCTGAGAGCCACCATGGACCTGACCTGCAGCGACCACGTGTCCATCTTTGAGTTCGACATCTTCACTCGCCTCTTCCAGGTACAGGTGGGGGGGGCCAAGCTGTGGAGATGAGGGCTAGGAGGGGTAGTCATCACCCGCACACCTGCTGCCTCCATTCTTCCCCTCCCCAGCACATCCTCCCCTCATGGGCCCAGATTGCGGAGAGCGGGGGCAGCTGCTGTGGCCAATGCCCCTCCAGCTGGCTTCGCTCTAGTCTCTGCCCCCACCCACCTTCGAGCAGGGCCCAGGCGCTGGCCTTGATCCCCAGCAGGATGTGGCGTGTCTATCCCCGCTCAAGCTGAGCTGACCCGTGGGCGGGGGGGGTTTCCGGCTCAGCAGCAGCAGAGCTGCAACGGGTTGGGGGTGAGGGGAGAGACGCAGGGCAGATGGGATAGGGGAGTTGCCCCCTGGCAGCACAGAAAGGCAATGGGGGTCTCGAGGGTGTGTGTGTGCGCAAGACCTCAGCATCCAGCGCCACCCTTGTGCCCCTGCAGCCCTGGCCCACACTGCTGAAAAACTGGACGCACCTGGCAGTGATGCACCCGGGCTACGTGGCCTTCCTGACCTACAACGAAGTGAGGGCGCGGCTGCAAACCTACTCCAACAAGCCGGGCAGGTAGGGACCCCTGGGCAGGGGGAGTGGGGAGCGCCCCCTGCTGGTCCCTGCCCCACTCCCTGCAGCCCAGACCTGCTAGTGCCCATTGGGGCCAGGACTGATTGCCAGGGGAGAGCGACCCCCGCTGACCCCCTGCCCCACTCCCTGCAGCCCAGACCCCCTAGTGCCCATTGGGGCCAGCACTGATTGCCAGGGGACAGCACTCCCCCCACTGACCCCCTGCCCCATTCCCTGCAGCCCAGACCTCCTAGTGCCCATTGGGGCCAGGACTGACTGCCGGAGGAGAGCGCCCCCCGCTGACCCCCCCCCACTCCCTGCAGCCCAGACCCCCTAGTGCTGCTCTGGTGCCAGCACTGACTGCCGGGAGAGAGCACCCCCTGCTGGTCCCTGCCCCACTCCCTGCAGCCCAGACCCCCTAGTGCCCATTAGGGCCAGCACTGACTGCTGGGGGAGAGCGACTCTCGCTGACCCCCTGTACTACTCCCTGCAGCACAGACCCCCTAGCACCTATTGGGTCCTGTACTGATTGCCAGGGGACAGCCCCCCCCCGCTGACCCCCTGCCCCATTCCCTGCAGCCCAGACCCCCTAGTGCCCATTAGGGCCAGCACTGACTGCTGGGGGAGAGCGACTCTCGCTGACCCCCTGTACTACTCCCTGCAGCACAGACCCCCTAGCACCTATTGGGTCCTGTACTGATTGCCAGGGGACAGCCCCCCGCCCCCCGCTGACCCCCTGCCCCATTCCCTGCAGCCCAGACCCCCTAGTGCCCATTGGGGCCAGGACCGACTGCCAGGGGAGAGCGCCCCCTGCTGGCCCCCACCCCACTCCCTGCAGTCCAGACCCCCTAGTGCCCATTGGGGCCAGCACTGACTTCCAGGGGAGAGCGCCCCCTGCTGGCCCCCACTCCACTCTCTGCAGCCTCTACCCACTTGTGCCCCCCTGAGGCTTTGGGATCACCCCCTGTCACTGACCCAATTTTCCCCCCAGCTATGTGTTTCGGCTCAGCTGCACGCGGCTGGGGCAGTGGGCCATCGGCTACGTGAGCCAGGATGGGAGCATCCTGCAGACCATCCCCCAGGACAGACCCCTCTTCCAGGCTCTGATCGAGGGGCACAAGGAGGGCTTGTGAGTGGGGGTCTGGCAGGGAGTGGGGTGGTCGAGGGTGTGACAGAGTGAGGCACAGCTCAGGGCCCTGCTGGGCAGATCAGCGCAGGGACCTTGGGGGCAGAATCCAGTTATGTGCCCGGAGTCTGGTGTGGTCTGGAACTTGGGCCCGGGTCATTGTTTCTGCATCGGGCAGGATGGGTCTGGATTTGGTGGGTCAGTTCTGGCCGGGCTGAGTTGGGTTGGTTGGAGTTGGCTCTGGCCAAGGTTGGTTCTAGTCAGGGCCGTGTGGGTTTCATTCTGTGTTGGATGGGCTCAGGTTACTCGGATTTAAAGAGCATTGATTCCGACCCACTGGGTCCAGGTGTGGATCTGTGGGGGTTCTGGTCAGACCAGGCTGGTTCTGACAGTTTCCGCCCTCCCAGTTACCTGTATCCAGATGGGAAGAACGTGAATCCGGACCTGACAGAGCTGACAGAATCGACGGCTCAGAGCCGGATCGAGGTCTCACCGGTCAGTACCGGGGCTGCTTCACCCCAACCTTGCCCCCACCCCGAGCCCCCTGTCCTGGTGTCCTCCCAGCCCCCTGAGCCAAGCCCAGCCTCACCCTCCTTCTCCCCTAGGACCAAGCCCAGCTCTACTCCCAGATGGGATCCACCTTCCAGCTCTGTAAAATCTGTGCCGAGAACGACAAGGATGTTCGGCTCCAGCCATGTGGGCACCTGCTGTGCAGGGACTGCCTGAACGCCTGGCAGGTGAGTCTGACCTCTGACCCCTGACCCCTGCTGTGCAGGGACTGCCTGAACGCCTGGCAGGTGAGTCTGACCTCTGACCCCTGACCCCTGCTGTGCAGGGACTGCCTGAACGCCTGGCAGGTGAGTCTGACCTCTGACCCCTAACCCCTGCTGGGCAGGGACTGCCTGAACACCTGACAGGTGAATCTGACCTCTGACCCCTGACCCTGCAGTGTGGTGACTGCATGAGAATCAGGACGGTCAGCCTGACCTCTGACCCCTACCCCCACCGTATGACCTCTGACCCTGCTGTGCCTGAGCCCCCGGCTGGTTGCTGGGACCCCAGCCCCATTGCGGGGTGCCTGGGAGCCTGGCAGTTGTGAAAGCCAGCCAGGTCTGTGACCCCTGACCCCAGCCCCCCACCCTCTGCCCCTGACACCCCCGTCTCCTTCCAGCAAGTGCAGGCCCCGACCTGCCCCTTCTGCCGCCGGGAGATCCAGGGGCACGAGGAGATTCGCATCGACCCCGTCGGTGTGCAGGGGGCGGGGGCGGCTCCCGATGAGGATGACGACCACCTGGAGGATGTGGAGTCGGTGCTGCGGGAGCTGGCGGCCCTGAGGAAGGTGGGGGGCTGGGGATACCAGGGGGGTGAGAGGGGCAGCGGGAGGCAGGGGATGGGGGGAGGGAAGATGGGAGGCATGGAGCAGGGGTGGGGAGGGGGCAGAGAGACAGAAGGGGGATGTAGGGGGTGGAGGAAGAGCTGGAGCGACCCTCACTTCTGTCTCCAACCCACAGGCAGGGCATCCTGCATTCCCCCCCTGCCTGGACCCTGAGGTGCCTGGTCCTCCTGTTCCCCCCCGGCTGGATCTGCTCCAGCCCAGGGACCCGGACCCCACACCCCAGGTGAGCGACGCTGGCTGGGAGGCAACCGGAGTGAACGCACAAGGGCCATGGGCAAGCCAGTGCAACCGTGGGCAAGGGAATATGGATGAGTGTGTGAGAGTGAGTGTGCAAGGTGCCTCCCCTCTAGTGTAACCGTGTCCCCCTCTATCTCCAGGACCTCCCACTGCCCCCCTTGGGCCACCCCAGCAAGAACCCCAGTGACTGGATCCGGCATCGGCCACTGCCCCCCCACCCCAGGCCCCGGGGGGCCCCTGCCCCGCCCCTCTCCCAGGGGCCTGAGAAGCCCAGCTGACGGGGGGACAGGTGAGGGGGTTGACAGCACCGGAGACACAGTGAGTCATGGGGGGGGACAGATGGACATGGGAGGCAGAGGGATGGGGAAGGGGAAGAGGGTGGGACAGCCTCCTTTCTCCCTTCCTCGAAGCACAGCTCTATCTTCAAGCCCACTGACCCAGGTGACCAGAGAACCCAGGAGTCCGGGTAACTCCAGCTCAGCTCCCCGCACAGCACAGCCAGGGTGAGTCTGTCCTACTGCCCCGCAGGCCTCCCACCACTTGCTCCAGCCCACTGGTTCCCGCACTGACCCCCCTCACTGTCCAGCTGTCTGTCCCTGATGTGTGTGTGTCTCTCTCATTCTAGGTCACCTCCCCAGGACTCCCAAGCAGACCCTTGCACACCCCCCCAGGACCCACGGCCAGCGAGGGGGAGGGGTGACCCTGTACTGACCCTGGGGCCTCAACCCATGGCCCCCTATGGACGGCTGAGTCCCAGCCCCCAGTCAGCACCGCACAGAGACCCCCCAACCGATGACCCAGAGACCAGCCAGACCCCAGAAAGCCATGATGTTTGTGGGATCCGAGGCTAGGGGGATTCAGCGGCACCGGGGTGGGGGCTGGGGAGTTGTTTAACTGAGGGTGTCTGGACTCCTGTAACTCAAAAAGAAGCAATAAAACGGGTGAAAGGACGGGATGGCCCATCCATCTGTCCTCTCTGGGTCTGTCTGCCCCCCCAGCCCCCCTGTCTGCGCCACAGCCCTCCCCAGGAATATGGGGGGAAACGGCTGAGGTGTGATGCCAGATGCGGCCACCAGGTGTCACCAGCACCCCATGGCAGACCAGCTGCAGGGCGAGGGTCAGACAGACAGACCCTGCAGACCCCCGACCCCTCTCTGCCCTTTCAACCCTCCCCCTCCTTCCCCATGGCTCCCCCCCCACCAACCTCTGCCCCCAGCCCCCCATGTAGCCCCGTGCTACTGCCCCTCTACAGGAGGGGGTTAACCTTGGGGCTCCACATCTGGGGGTGGCCCTAGAACAGGGGGAGGGAAGGCAGGTGACGCCCCCTCCTTAGGGGGGAGCAGGGGCCATGCACAGCAGCTGGGGATAGGGGTATTGCTGTGCAAGGCAGGGGGCGTTGAGCAGCTGAGGAGGGGTGAAGGCGGGTGCAGCTGGGCCCATGGGGAGCTGGTCCCGTCTGAGCTCTCAGCCCTGCCCCCCAGCAGGGACCCACCTCCCTGGGATGTGAACCCATCTCAGTTCCAGGAACAGCTTGATCAATGAGGGAGGGGCCCCTGTGGGGCACAGATGGAGGATTCTGGGGTGCAGGTGGGAGATTTGGGGAGGCAGAAGTGGGGAGAACCCAACTGCTGGAGGATGGGTCCCTGCAGGGCTGGGGTGTGTGTGTGGCATGGGACCCTAGGGCCAGAGCTATGGGGCTAAGACCCTCACTTTTCTTCCCCCTCCCCCATGAGGGTTCACCCCCTTCCCAGGCTCAGCCCCTCTCTGACTTGCTTGGAGGGACTGGTCCATGCTCTGCCCCACCCCCGTTTCCCACAGCATACCCCTCAAGCCCCATTTATCAGTCAGCCCCCTCCCCAGCTCCCCCAGAGCAGCCTCAGCTGGGTCCCCCCATCCTACTCAGAGCAGCTGGGAGGAAGCTGCACCCTGAAAGGAACAACCCAGCCACTGCTGTTCCCCAATATATTTCTCTCTTCCCCCTGCAGCATCTCTCCATTCTGCTCTCCCTCCCCCCCTTCTCTTCCCCACTGGGAGCCCCAGATTTCATCAGCATTTATAGCTGCAGCCGCTCTCCATTTCCCCCACCTCACCCACACCCTGGCTGGGGAGAGCAGAGCCCATCCCCTTGTGCCCCCCTTAGGAGCTGTGAAGGAGCCTCAGGAGGAAGGGGGAGGTTTATGCAGGGAGCCCGGATGGCTCATCCAGAGCAAGCCTCCCCATTGCTATAAGCGGGGCAGGTGGGTCAGCAGGAGGCTGTTTCCCTAGGGTTGGCAGGAAGCAACTGGGCCAACCCATTGATTGTCGGGGAGGTAACGTTGGGGGTTGGGAGTGGTAAAGCAATGAGTGACCAAGCCTGGGCTCCCCTCCCACAGCTCTGGCCGGTGCCCCTCACTCCCGACCCACAGCCCTCCCCCTGCTCCAGTTTTGTGGGGCTGGTGCTTGATTGGGTTTATGAGCCTGTTAATGACTTTGCTCTGTTTGTTGCTGACGGCAGCCTCCTGGCAGCCCATTAAATCTACCTGGCTCATTAGCCAGCTCTGTGCCCACGTGCCCATACCCCCATCTCCCGCCGTTCCCACAGGTTGCTTTGGCTCTATGCCAGGGGGCTACAGTGTGGGGGTGTCTGTGCTGTATATTGGTGAGGGAGCCATGCAAGCTGGTGGGGCATGTGCCCTGTGCTGGGATTGGGGGGGAAATACTAGGTGGGTACCCTGTGGGGGTGGGGAGGGGATGCTGGGTGTCTCATGGACTTGTCAGCAGGGGCTGAAGGAGCTCGCCCCTAGCTGGGGGAGCAGGGTCAGGCCCTACCCATGTTTGCACTGACGCTGGCTCTGCCTGGTGAGCCCACACATTGGCCAAAGGGTCTTGCAGGTTACAAGTCGCGCTGTGTTTCAGAGTGGAGCCATGTTAGTCTGTAGCAGCAACAACAACAGGAGCCCTTGTGGCACCTTACAGACTAACACATTTATTTGGGCAGAAGCTTTCGTGGGCTAAAACCCACTTCATCAGATGCATGGAGTGAAAAATTCAGTAGGCAGGTATGAATACACAGCACATGAACAGATGGGCGTTGTCTTACCAAGTGGGGGGTCAGGGCTAACGAGGGTGGATGTGGCCCAATCCCAACAGCTGGCAAGGTGTGAGTATCAACAGAGTGGGAAAAGTCCCAGTAGGAGGCTGTGCCAGGGTCATGGCATGGTGTTATCCTGATTGTACAGCACAGAGCAGCAGACCTGTGCTTAGCCTGCCCGACTGTGGGGAAGGGGTCACCCTAGATCAATGGTCCCCAACTGTGGGGCACGCCCACCTAGGGGGTGTGGAGGAACATTCAAGGGGCACAGCAGGGCCAGGGCCAGCCTCCACAGGAGTCAGAGAAGGGGAGCCAACCAGCTGTGCTCAGGCCCCACCCCCTGCCAAGGCCTCAGCCCCCCAGCCCTGGCTCCTAGGGGAGCATGGGCAGATTACATTACAGGTAAGGGGCTGTTTGGGGACCACTGCCCTAGTCTGAGCCCCACTCACTAGTCAGGCAGGGATAGTGGCCTGGCTAAAGCTGTCTAGGTGCTGTTTGAGTTTCTCCTCGCTGGTGTCCCAAGGCCAGAGCTGGCTAGAGGCCATGGAGATCCGTTGTTTCTGGCTGGCGATTGCTAGAGGTGAGTCGCTGACACTGACCAGGCCTGGGGTCGGACAGGCAGGGCTTAGCCCTGGTGTGCGGCCAGCGCTGACACAAAGACCGATGCCCAGGTTGTGCTGGCAGTAAGGTTCCTGCCAGCCGGGGTGGGCGCTGAGCTGAAATCCCTGCAGATCTGGGATCAACGGTACACCCTCTGAACGTGGCATCGCAGAGGCCATGAGCACCCCGGCAGCAGGGAAATGCAGCAGAGGGAGTTGCAAACAGGTGGGTGAGGAGGTGCACAGTGACCAGAGACACTGCGTGATGCCTCCCGATTTCTGGGATCACAGGCACACCCTGTGAACACCCTCCTGACCTCTGGGTTTCTCCGCTAGCCAAGGACAGCAGTGGTGAGTGTGTGTGTGTGTGTGTGGGGGGGGGAGTGATGTGTTAAAGGGGCAAACGTTCATCAGCCTTGCCCACCACAAGGTGGGAAACTGAGGCACAGGACCCTGCCCAACACACTGCGGGACTGGGTTTGTGTAGTGACGCCTGCTTTTCACCCGCAGGTGTGGAGTTTTCCCTAACGCTGGGGTCCCGGCACTTTTGAATGGAAGTTCTTTGTTGTGCGTGTGAGGAAACGTGCGGCCGCAGCGCTGCCAGTGGGGTGCGTCCATGTCCTAGGTTCCTGGCTGGGGGCTTGAGCTGGGTCTGTGCTGGATGGATAAGAGGAGCCCTAGTTACTGACCTGGCCCCTGTTGCTGCCAACGGCGCGTGGCAGGAGGTTACTGAATTTTTATGGGGAATTCCCGCCCACTCTGGGCTTTGGGGTGCCTGTTCCTGCCTCCTCTGCAGGGCCCCCCTTCCAAGGCACAGGGGCTGTCCTGTCCCCTGTTCCTCCAGGTGGAGACTGGCTGGCACAGGCGACAATCCAGGCCCATTTGTGGCGGCTGCATCCGGAGCCACACATGAGGTCAAAGGGCAAATCACTGAGCCAGCACAAGGAAATGAGCAGCCTCTCCCCCCTCCTTCCACCCCCACTAAACAACTTCAGCCCACTCCCCTCCTGGGAGGGGGTGTTAAACCCAGGAGTCCTGGCTCTCAGCCCCCCCTGCTCTAACCCACTAGTCCCCACTCCCCTCCCAGAGCCAGGGAGAGAACCCAGGAATCCTGGCTCCCCGCCCCCCCCCCCCCGCTCTAACCACTAGACACCACTCCACTCCCAGAGCCAGGGAGAGAATCCAGGCGTTCTGGCTCCCAGCCCCCCTGCTCTATCCCAGCAGCCCCTACTTCCCTCCCAGGGCTGGGGCAAGAATCCAGGATTCCTGGCTTTAGGGTGACCAGACAGAAAATGTGAAAAATTGGGATGGGGGTGGGAGGGTAATAGGAGCCTATGTAAGAAAAAGACCCAAAAATCAGGACTGTCCCTACAAAATCCAGACATATGGTCACCCTACCTGCTTCCCAGCCCCTCCTGCTCTAATCCACCAGCCCCCCTCCCCTCCCAGAGGTGGGGAGAGAACCCAGGAGTCCTGGCTCTCAGGCCCCCACTCCCCTCTTGAAGATGGGCAGATAAAACAGAACCCAGGAGTCCTGATGCTCTTTTTCCAGTGCTGCTCCCCAGCTGTGCCGGCCACTCCAAGCCTGTTGTGCTGATGCGGCGCTAACCGGCAGCTAATGCTTTAATTTCCTTCTCTGCTGTGGGAGGATGCGGCTGGGTGAAGCCTCCTCTGCATTCCCCACATCCCCCTGCCTCCCAGCTAACCCATGACATTGGTGCCCCAAGGGGGCCGGGCTCGCAGGCTGGGCAGCAGCTGGGGGGCGGGGGGAACTGGGCTGCATCAGAAATAACCCAGGTTCTCAGGTGCCTGGCTCCAGCAGGATGCCTAGTGCCCTGCCCCATGCACTTCGCCCCCTGAGCTGTCGGACTAGGGGGTGACCACTCAGGAGCCCAGTTATCCACAGCCCAAGACCGGCTTCACAGACCTCCTGCCCCCGCCCTGGCCAAGATCGGGGCCCCCCGTCGCGCTGGGTGTTGCACAGCCCAGGGCCAGCGCCTTGCACAGAACGAGGGGGCAGGCGTGTGGGACAGAAACTAGATTGGCCCAGCTGCCCCCTCAGCAGTTGGCAACTCCCTCCCACTAGTTCCTTGGGCCCCCAGGACAGGTGAAGCTGGGTGTGCAGCTGGCATCAGCCAGCCCTGCCTCACTGACTTTTAGTGCCAGTCGCAGCAGGGGGACAACTGCCTGTGGGGAGGGGGACCTGGGCACAAAAAGGTCAGCCCTAGGGGCTGCAGCACAGATCAGACACACACATGCCAAGAGGGGCTGGGCCTAGTGGTTAGACCAGGGGAGGGGGTGTTGGGAGCCAGGACTCCTGGGTTCTATCCGGGCTCTGGGAGGGGAGTGGGGTCTAGTGGGTTAGAGCAGGGGAGCTGGGAGCCAGGACTCCTGGGTTCTCTCCCTGGTTGTACCAGTGGGGAGAAAGCCCAGCCCAGATGGTGCTGCCTGGTCCCTGCATGTAGCTGCTGAGGTTTCCGTAGGACAGGGGTGGGGGAGGAAATGCCTTTTCCAGCCCCTCTGCCAGGAAAATGGGGACTTGTGCAGGACAAAATCTCACAGGCGCCCCTTAGCCAACCTCCTTCCAGCACACACGCACGCAAGGTGGAAAGCCCCTGGCCCATGCCACACTCCCTGCCCAGATTAGCTGACTGGCTTTGGCCACAGCCCAACCTGCAGCCTTGTGTCCTCCTGGCCCAGGCATCTCTCAGCCCTCAGGGGCCCCACTGCACCAGGGTGGGGGGCTGCAAACCTGCCCAGCAGGGCTACAAGAAGGGGCCACGTCCCCCCTGCCTACAGCCATTGCCCCCCCCTTGGCTCATGCTAGCTGGTGCTGGTCTAAACGATGGCAGCAAGTTTACATGCGCCCTGCATCCATGCAGAGGTTAGCACAGGTTTGTAGTGGGGTGTGTATTGGCCTGTCCTTGCACCTGCCTCAGGCCATTCCCACTCCTCTGGCACCCCCCCCCCCAAGCCCACTCCCCTGATGCCCCCCTCATGCCGTTCCCACTCATTTCGTGCCAGTCTCACTCCCGCGTTGCTGGCCTCGCACCGTTCCCACATCCTGCGCACTGGTTTAAATGGCGTCGCTTTTCACCGGTTCTGCAACTGCAAACAACCCCCCAGCGCCCATGAGACCCAGAGCCTAAAATCCCCCCCAAATCTCCCCTCCTTGGGAAATCCCCCTCACTGGCCCAGGAGCAGCTTCCCAGCAGGAGCTAGGACAAGGGGGTGGGGACAGAGGCATCCTCTGTTTACACAACCCCCCAAGCACAGGGAGTTCAAAGGGGCCCAGCACCAGGCTGGTGGGGGTCGGGGGCAGGAAAGGAAGCACGGTACAGACAGGAGCCAGGTGGGGGGAGGCGTTACAATCTTTAATACCTAGCCTCAGTGTAAAGTGGGGGGGGGGGGAGCAGGCAACAGGCAGAACAAGGGGGGGGGGGCTGGAGCTGCAGGGGGGTAGGGTGACCAGATGTCCTGATATTCGGGGCTTTGTCTTACATAGCTGCCTATGACCCCCTGCCCCCCCTTGCTTGCTGGTCACCCTATGTGGGGGGCTGAGGGACTAGACAGACCAGCCACAGGGGATGGGGAGAAATTCACCCCCCTGGAGTCCCCACCCCTAGGGCTCTTCCCAGGGGTGCGGGTGGCCCATGTCAGGGGAGGGGGGGTTGCTCAGAGGATGCTGCCCCCTGCTGGTGGGCTGGGAAAAGGGGGGCTTAGGCTCCTAGCCCCATCCCCTTCTGGTGGAGCTGTGAGGGTGCCCCTGAGACAGTGGGACATGGGTGCTGGAATGGGGCATTGCCAGGCCTGGAATGATGGGGGGGCTGGATAATCCTGGTGCGCTAGGGCTGGGGGCAGGAAAGAGCCATAAATAGCCCCCAGTTGGGTTCAATGGGGGGGAGGGGTCAGCACAATGGACTGCAGCTCTGCAGGGAGGGGGATGGGGCATGGCCCCCATGGCTGCAGCAGGGGCCCAGGTCTTTCATTGGGAGAGGGCCCCAGGCTCTGGGCAAACAGGAGAGCAGGAAGGTGGAGGTCTGGGGGATCCTATGAAGGGGTTAGTAGAGCTGGGCTCCTGGGGGGGAGGCACCCCTTCTCAGGGCTTCCCCAGTTCCCCTCCCCCAGCTCCACTGCCCCCAACAGACATTGCAGTAAAATAAACACCAGTGTCACGACTAGAGAAGGTCCTGGACGGGGCACAGATAGGAACAGAGCCCTTGGGGGGCAGCAGAACCACCCCCAAAATGCTGCTAAACAAACAGGTCTTGTAAAAAAAAATTCACAACCAGAGACAAATACCATTTGGGGAGGGGGAGGTGCTGGGGGACACAGGGAAGGGCAGAGATGGGGGGAGGGATGTGTGTTCTGGGGTACCAATGCTGGAGGTGGGGGAGGGAAGGCGATGGGGGGCTGCTACCATGAGGGGCATGTGCTGTGGGTAAGGGGGGGCCCTGGTGCTAGGGTGGGTAGAGCCTGAGGGTACCAGTGCTGGGGATTGCAGGGGATGTGGGTCAGGGGGTGCTGTGGGAGGGTTGGATGGAATATGCCCGCCTGACCCCCATAACAGGGGACAGGTGAGGGTCTCCCCTTTCTCCAGATGCTGTGGGGAGCAGGGAATCCATGAGGGTGGAGCCCATAGGGGGACAGTGTGCTGGAGGGCAGGGGAGTCCATGGGGGGCAGGAGGGAGCCCCCCTTGGCATCTGAAAAAGTCTCTTGATATAAACCAGGCATTGAAACAAAAAGAACTTGGGGGATGGAGTAAATGCCCCCCGCAGCCCCTGGGGGGGAAACAGAGGGGACAAAATCCATCTCTCCCAGCCAGCTGCCGTCCCAGCCTCCTCTTCCTCTGGGGGAGTTCCCAGTACAGCCATCTGCTGGGGCAGGGCTCAGCACTGGGGGAGGAGGGGAGAATCACACACTGCCCCCATGCCCCAAACCCATCCCCCACCGGCAACCTCCACCCTGCCCCAGCCACTGACAACCCCACTCTCCATCTCCGCCTCCCCCCCTTAGAGGACAGTGACCCCCAACTCCGCCAGGGTCTCCACCCCAGCGTCCCAAGGGAGGGTCTCCCCCATCCTCCCCTCCATCTCCAAAGCCACAGGCCCCCCACCTCAGGGCTCCAGTTCCCTCCCACTACCCATCCAGGGCCCTCCACCTGTTTCACCTCATGCTGCCCCCAGCAGCGCCCCCCAGCTCACCTCGTGACCCCCGTCGACCCCCCCACAGCCCCCGCTCGGACCCAGCAGCCCCGTCTGCTCGTTCCGTTTGTCCGTCTTCATCTCCACAGGCGGGTCCTCCGCACTGCCCTCCTTGGGTGTCCTGTGGGATGGAGGGGGGGGTGAACCCCACGGGGTGCAAACAGACAGATGGGGGACAAGGGAAACAGAGGGGGTGGGCATAGGGGGGCCTCACACAGAGATTTCTGCCACCCCACAGGCAGGGGGAGGGGAGGGGGAGGAAGGTTCTGGACAATCTCTCCCCCTCCCCACCGGGCAGTATCCCTGCGCTGCATGCAGTCGAGGGGGGAGGGGTGTTTTGGTGGGGGGAGGGCTGTGGGAGTTGGGGGAGTCACTCACAGTGATCTCTTCTCCCCTGCCCCACAGGGCAGGTGTCCCCGGCGCTGCATGCAGTAGAAGAAGCCGACGATGAGCAGAAGCAGCAGGACACAGACCACGACAGCCACAACCGCAGCGCCACTGCCACCCTGGGGCTCAGGATCCCCCGCTGCAGGGAGAAAGGGGGGCGGTGAGCCCGGACGCCTGGGTCCCTTACTCTCCCCTCCAGCACTGCTGCCTCCTGGGGCTCAGAACCCCCCACTGCGGGGGGAGAGGGGGTGGTGAGCCTGGACACCTGGGTCCCTTATGCTCCCCCCTCCAGCACTGCTGCCCCTGGGGGCTTAGGACCCCCCACTGTGGGGAGGGAATTGAGCCCAGATGCCTGGGTCCCCTACATTCCCTGCAAACCACTGCTACCCTCTGGGGCTCAGAGTCCCCCCCACTGTGGGAAAGGCAGTGAGCCTGGACACCTGGGTCCCCTACACTCCCCCTCTCCAGCACCGCTGCCCCTTGGGGCTCAGAACCCCCCACTGTTGGAAAGGGGGTGAGCCCGGACGCCTGGATCCCTGTGATGGGGTGTCTAACCCAGGCTGGCAATGGCAGGGGAGCCCAATTAGCCCATTGTGACAGCAGGAGGGAGACGTGTGATTATGGATCAGACCCAGCTGGGGAGAAGCAGGCCAAGGAGGTTCCTACAGCAGGAAGGCCTGAGGGTGGTGAGCAGGGGGCCGAAGGGTCTATGCAGCCCCATGCGTGGCCAATCCCCGAGGCCAGGCGAGCGCAGCCTGCGACGGACGCTGGGACCAGGCCAAGGTAGGAGTCGCAGGCTGAGGCTGGAACACGAGTGCCGAGAGGGCCTGGGGCTCCCTGACCACGTGCATGAGGACGGTGGCTGGTGAGCCCAGATCAGGGTCACAGGCTTGGTCCTCGGGCCCCCTGACTTTGGGGTTTCATTTGGACTCTGTTCCTGGGGAAGGAGCCAGGCGCCGAGTGCCCTGGCTGGACAAGGGGTGATGGAGACGGACCAGGATGCCCAGGTGCACAGCAGTGATTAAACTGTCTAGAGCCCTCCCCCTAGGAATCAGAGACCCCACTGCAGGGAGACAAAGGTGTCCCGCCTTTGCCCCACGCACACCTGGGCAGTTCTGGGCTTGGCACCCAATAGGGTTAATCCCCCATCCACATCCCACCAACACCCACCTGTGTATAGTACAGGGTCCCCTGGGCAGCATGAACGAGACGGAGAAGGAGGTTAGTGAGAGCAGGACCCCCAGAACACCCTGGGGCTCCAGCACTGGGACTCCACCCCCATGGTGCCAGACACTGCCTGGGGGGCACAGCTGCTCCAGGCATCATCCCCCCCACCCAGCCCCATGGGAAAGGGGCACTCACCTGCCGGGGGGGAAGAGGAGGGGGTAGCTGCTGGGGGTTCTGCCACGGGAGGAAAAGACAGACAGGTCAGTGCCCAGATGGAGCGATGCCCCCCACCTCTCAATTACCTCCTGCTCTGTTTCCCTGCTACCCCTTCCTGACCCCCACCCCGCTGCCCCACCCTGACCACCCCAGTCCCCCCACCTACCTGCCCCCACTCAGGACTGCCCCTGTAGCCCCAATCCCACCCCCGACTCACCGATCTCCAGGGTGAAGTGCTGCGTGGCCTCCCCAAACCGGTTCCTGGCCTGGCACCAGATTGTGGACTTGGCCAGCGGTGCCGTCACCTCTACTGTCACCTCACTCGTCACCCGGTTCCCTGTGCTGCTCACCACCGGCTGAGGGGAGACAGGGGTGGTGAGGGACCTTCTCCCAGCTCTGGACACGGCCCTGTGGGGTTCCTGCCCCTCTGGGGGTGTCTGTGCTGCTCGCTGGCACCGGACCTGTGGATTCGCTGTTTCCAAGCCCCGAGTGTCACAGCTGCACAGCCCTTCTGCCTCGGGGCTGCAGCGTAACCTGCGTCCACACTATAGGGCTTGGACCCTCACAGCCCATGACGGGAGTTCTCCCCCACTCCTAGCAGGGTCCTAGGACCTGGGTCCCAAGCACTCACTGGCCTGAGTCAGACCAGTTTATGTGTGGACAGAATCAGGGGCTTGGGCTCAAACCTGAGTCACAGTCTGGGCTCAATGGGCCATGTAGACACACATTTGGGGGCAGATACACATCCCCGCACCAGGGTGCCCAGATCCTCCCTGCTGCCCCCAAGCTCTATGCACCTCCCCCAACTCCTCTGCCCCCCAAGTGCCCCTCCCCTACGGGGCTCTTCCTGCCGTCTGGCTGTTCGGAGGCCGGGTGGCTGGGGGGAGGTGTCACTGGCAGTCACGCCAGGACAGAGCAGCAGATCAAGTCCCTGCCTCCAGCACATATGGCCGGGGGGGCCTCGAATTGTGCTGCCTCACACGGCTATGTGTGCAGCACAGCGGGTGTCACCTCCACACATGCCAACTGCACACACCCCCCCCCACCAGGCCGAGAGCCGCTTCACAAGGCCTTTGCCGAGAGGCAGCGGGGGCTTGGGGGGGCTGCGCTGCAGCAGTTAGACCCAGGTTCTGGGGGCGAGGGGGAAGGTCATGACCCCCATGTGGCCACCCAGTGCTGCCCTCCTCCCCCCCAGTTCCCAGGCCCAGCTCAGTCACAAGTGCCTGACTCCTCTGAAGCTGCCGACAGTGCAGCTGTCTCTGGAGCAGCTGGGCCTTGGGGGGAGAGGGGAGCTCCCTGCCAGGGTGGAGAGCAGCTCAGGCTGGGGTGTGTGTGTGTGCAGTGGAGGCACGCAGGAGGGGGCTGCTCTACAGGAACCTCCCCATCCTGTGCCCCCATCCCCTCCCCACCACCCCGGGCCATGTGCCAAGACACATCCCTCCAGCATCCAACTCTGCCCTCCCTAGGTACCAGCCCCCTGAACCCCCTGCTGCACCAGGTCCCCTTCCCCTGCCCCCTCACCTTCACACCAGGCAGGCTCCAGCTGAGCTCTGGCTCAGGGTGTCCCACAGCAGAGCAGGTCAGCTGGATGTGCTGCCCCTCACCCGGGAGCCGGTGCTGGGTCGGGCGCTCCTCCATCTCTGGCTTCCCTGGGGAAGGGGCAAAGTCAGAGAAGGGGTCATCCCCTGGGCCCCACGTCAACTCTGTCCCCCCAGCTCCCTGCACTCAGGGACTCTCAGCTGGCCCCAGAGACATGCCCCCTGCTCCCCTGCCACTGCTCCTCTGCCACTGCTCCTCCCCAGGTACCAGCCCCCAGCTGCCCTGGCACAGACCCCCTCCCATGCTGCCACCAGGCATCCCTCAACCCCAGTTCCTGCCCAAGGGAGCCCCACCCTGCATCCCCAGGTTCATGGACACCCCCCACCCTGCCCCTCTCCCTGGGCTTCACTGCCCCCAGTTCCATAAGGGGACACCCCAGGGCCCTGCATCCCCCTAGCCTGGAATACGCCCCCCCACCCCCCGCCATGGCACCCAGCCACTCCAGGGCTCCCCAGCCACAGCCCTCTGACGTATGGTTCTGAGCCAGGGCCTGTCCACCACCTCTGCCCTGTCAGCCCCCGGGGGGATACAGGACATCCAGCTTTGTCCGGCACAGCAGGGCAGGCGGGGGGCGAGGAGAGGCTAGAACTGATAGGTCTGAATGGACGAGTCTGCGCCCACAATGCTCCATGGCCGGACATGGAGGATCAGAGGCAGCGGAGATGCCGGAGAACATGTCTGGAAGGTGGATTCTTGGTCTGATGCTCCTGCCCACGTGGGCTCTGCCAATGCTCGATGGTACCAGGCAACTCTCCGCATGTTCTCTGATGCTGTCACCCCCTGGGCCCCATCCTGTCTGTCAGGGGCATGAAAAATCCAGCTCCTCAGTGCATGGCTTTGCTGGCAAACGCCCCCGTCCCCTGGTGTAGACGCAGCCGCACCACTGCCGGCATCACTAACGTCCTTGCAGGAGGTGGTGCGGCTCTGCCTTACGCTGCGTCCACACTGGGGGCTCTGCCCAGAGAGCGACGCAGCGCTAGCTGCCCTGCTGGAGACAAGGCCTTGGGAATTCGACGTTGATTTCAGTAGGTTGTGCTGCATACACCCTACAGATCTGCCACCCTAGCCCCTGTACTGCCACCCCAGGCCCTGTCCCAGCTGGGGGGTACATCTCACATCTGTGCTCCAGGGGGAACTCCGTACCTTCCACGGTAACCTGGACAGTCTGGTCCCGCTGCAGCCCTGGCACGCTGGGCACAGAGGCCTCGCAGGTGTAAGCGCCGGCCACGTGGTATGAGACCGAGCGCAGGGTGTGGGTGCCACCGTGAGCCACTCGCTCCTTACCCTGTAATGAGAGAGGACACTAGGGGGCGCTGTGCTGCATGGAGCAGGGTGGGAGCTCAGTAGGGGGCGCTCTGCCCTGGCAGTCAGTGCTGGCTCCAATGCCTCCATATGGAACTAGGGGGGGCTGCATGGCAGGGAGTGGGATGGGGGCCCAGTAGGAGCAGGTTCCCCAAAACCAGCTATTATCCAGAAAAATCAGTTTTGAGATTTCTGCCTCATTTCACCCCAGAGGTAGCTGCAACTCAGTGCCAGGCGAGGGATCCCTGTATACACAGCCCCCGCACCTCACCCCAGAGGTGGCTGCTGGGGGGAGGGTCCTTGTATAAACAGGCCCCCCTGTAGGGCCTGCCGATGCCTAGTCAAGCCCCGGTGGATCTCACCTTCCTCCACACCAGTTTGGGGGGCTGGGAGCCCTGTCCGGAGCAGGTGAGTGTGACGTCTCCACCCAGGGGCACTGTCACTCGTCTGCCTGGGTGCAGGGTCAGGGGGTCCAGGTCTGTTGGGGGAGAGAGAGCGGCAGGGATACACTAAGTTGTATTGCAGAAGGCTCCTCAAAACATACCTGTGTGAGCATCCCAAGCCAGTTCCCTGGGGTACTCATGCCACCCCTCCCCTCTCACCCCCGGGGCACTCACCCCCCCAACGTCAACTGTGTCTCCCAGCAGCCCCTGGGGCACTCACAGTGGGGTGGGGGGAGAGGAGGGGATGGCGTATCTCCCAGCATTGCCATGGGCACTCACAGTTGACGTGGATGGTCACCTCCTTCTCCAGCTGCACCTCAGGGGGGCTGTCAAAGTCCAGCACTTGGCACCGGTAGGTCCCGCTGTTGGCCCTGGAAACGCTGGGCAGGATCAGGACCCCGTCCTGCTTGGTGGCCAGTTCCATGACCTTGGAGGCCTGGGGGGATGGGGAGGTGTTCAGGGCAGTCCGGTAACCATCCCTGGGCTCAGCCCCATGGGGCCCAGACACCCTCACCACCCCCACAGGGCTCAGCTGCCGGGGGAAGCCTGGTATCTCCCATCCCTGGGGCCTGGGCAGCCCGGTATGCCCCCGTCCGAGGCTGGGCACCACCAATACCTGCACTCGGTAGAAGATGTACTCCGGCTCCGGCTGCCCATCCCCCCGGCACCGCAGCCTCACGTCGTCCCCCTCCTTGATCACCAGGGGAGATTCCAGCATGAACTCCACGTTCTCTGTGAAATCTGGGGGCAACGGGGGGTCAAAGATCATGAGATAACACCGCTACCCCCAGTGTGTGTGTGCGGGGGTTACAGAGCAGTAGCAGGAGTGCGAGTGTGTGACCGAGTGCATGCAAGGAAGGGTCTCTGCACAGGCAATAGCCTCTTTCACAGACCCCAAGGCCAGACGGCGCCATTGTGACCATCTGGTCTGACCCCCAGCATAGTGCGGGCCAGAAGCCTGCTCCTGAATCATTCCTGTGGCTGATCTCCCAGGAAACAGCCTGTCTTGGTTTAAAAATCAGCAGTAACAGAGAATCCACCATGGCCCCTGGTAGGTTGTTCAATCCTGAACTCTGCAGATTTCTGTCTGAATTTGTCTAGCTGCAGCTTCCAGCTGCTGGGGTGTGTCAGACCTTCCTCTGCCTGACTGAAGAGCCCGCTAGCAAATATTTGTTCCCCAGGTAGAGACTTGGACTGGGA
This sequence comes from Gopherus evgoodei, assembly GCF_007399415.2. Lineage (NCBI taxonomy): Eukaryota > Metazoa > Chordata > Testudines > Testudinidae > Gopherus > Gopherus evgoodei. The sequence goes on from NW_022060097.1 coordinate 249,971, forward strand.
TCACGTCACCCCTTTGCCTTCCCTCTGTGAGGCTAAATAGCCTTGAGTTCTGAGGCAATCACTACAAGGCAGGTTTTCTGAAATTACATCATTCTCTGGCTATTCTCTGACCCCTCCAATCGACCAACATCCTCCTGGACCCAGGATCCCAGGAGTGGTTAGAGGGAAAATAACCTCTCTGCTCCTACTGGCGGTCTCCCCGTGTATGCCTCCCAGGACTGCAGGAGCTCTTTTGGCCACAGCTTTGCACCGGGAGCTCACGTTCAGCTGCTTATCCGCCCCCAAAATCTTTTTCAGAGTTGTTGCTTCCCAGCACTCTCCCGTAAGGATGGCCGAGATTCCCAGATGTGTGCACTGACATTTCACCATAGTTAAATGTATATTGTTTGCTGGCGCCCTGCTTACCGAGTGAGCCGGATTTCTCTGACTCAGTGACCCATCCTCTTCAGTATTTACCACTCCCGCAATTTTTGTGTCATCAGCAAACTTTATCCGGCAGGATTTTGTTTTATTCCAGGTCACTGGTAAAAATGTGAAATAGTGCAGACCTCTGCAGGCCTCACCGGAAACCCACCAGCTCGAGGACAATTCCCTGTTTAGTTACGTTTTGTGATCGATCAGTTAGCCAGTTTTTAATCCAGCTAATGTGCGCTGTGTTCATTTTCTATCTTTCTAGATTTGTAATCAAAATGTCCTGTGGTACCAAGCCAAAAACCTTACAGAAGTCTAGGTCCATCACGTCAACACTGTTATCTTGAGCAATCAAACTTGTCATCTCATCAAAAACAGGTACCAAGTTAGCTTGACAGGATCTATATTCCATAGACCCCTGATTATTCATATTAACTACATCACCCTCCTTTAATTCCTTGTTAATCAAGTCACCTATCAGCCGCTCTGTTATCTTGCCCAGGATCAATGTCAGGCTGACAGGCCTGTAACTACCTGGATCGTCCTGTTTAAAAACTGGCACAACCTTTTCTTTCTTCCAGTCTTTTGGAACTTCCCCGGGGCTCCAGACTTCTTGAAAATCAACATTAACAGCAGTTCCTTTAAACTCTGGGATGAGACTTATCTGGTTCTGCTGACTTAAAAGGTCTAACCTTAGTAGCTTTTGTTTAACATCCTTCAGAGACACTAGTGGAATGGAAAGAATGTTATTACCATGTGATAAGATATAATCTGTTTTATCCTCAAATACAGAGCAGAAATGTCTACCGAGCATGTCTGCGTTTTCTGCATTATTAGTGATAATTCTACCTTTTCCATATAGTAACAGACCAATACCATTGCCAGGATTAGTTTTGTTCCTAATACGTTTTTTAAAACTCATAATTGTCCTTAACTCTACTGGCCACAGATGTCTCCTAGCATGCCTTTGCTTCCCCTATCAATTTCCTACAGTTCCTAACTTCTGATTTATATTCATTCCTATCAACTTCCTCTTTCTTCCATTTATATTTATATACATAAATTTTATAGTTGCCTTTCATTTTCCCTCTAAACGAGGTTGTTTTTTTGACCAGCACAGCTTTCTTCTTCAGTTGTGGAATTGTGGTTTTTGGGAATCACGTAAGGTGTTCTTAAATTATTCCTGTTTCTGTGCAGCAGTTGCAAGATGCTTGTGCAAAGGCTTTTGCACAAGAACCCCATGATGCACAGGAAGAGCCAATGACGTGTGTGAGTGGAGAAACTGCAGGCCAGGGCTGCACTCACAGAACTATGTCAGGCTGAACATCTTACAGACGGTACTGGCTGAACTGGTGCTTCTGCACACATAGTTGTGCAAGGCCAAGGGAGGTTTCCAGTCTTGGTGCGTGTGTCAGGGTCAGTACCAATGGAAGCCTAATGTCCCTGTGCATGCACACAAACACACTCGTGCAAGGCTAGCATCCTCGTGCACATGCCATACCTATGCCAGTGCACTCAGTACTGCCAGCGTCCCGGGGGTACTCACAGTGCAGCACGAGGCTGAAGCGCTCTGAGGTGGCGTTGCCCACCTTCCCCTGGGGCAGCGGGTACTGGACCAGGCACTGGAACTGGGCATCCTTGTCGGCCTTGCTGGGGCGCAGATAGAGGGTGCTGGACACAGACTGCAGCCCTGAGGCCTCCTTCACAGAGCGAGACACCACATACATGTCTGGGGGGAGAGCAGAGAGGTCAGCACAGGAGTCAGTGCGGGGGGGGGGCGGGGGGGGGAAGACAAGAACACAGCGCAAAGCACACAGGGGCCAGCATGTGGGGTGACCAGAGCACAGGGGTCGGTGCAGAAGGGGATGAGAACACAGGGGCCGGCGTGGGGCAGGAAGCGCAGATGTCAGGGCGGACGGGACAAGAGTGTGGGGGGGGATGAGAACACAGGTGTCAGCGTGTGGGGGGGTGAGAGCACAGGGGCCGGCGTGGGGCGGGGGCGCAGAGGTCAGGGTGGGGGGACATGGGAGCACAGGGGCCAGCATGGGGCAGGGAGCGCAGAGCTCAGGGCGAGGGGCAGCAGAGAGAGCAGGGGCAGCACAAGTAGGCATTTGGGGAACGCGGCTGTTGGGGAGGTGGGCGAGGGGCAAGCTGGGGAGGGTCCCGGCAATCAGGTAGGGGAGAGCCAGAAGGGCCCAGCAGCAGCGGGGAGGGGCCAGGGGCAAGGGGGCAGGAGGAGTTGTCTATGTTACCGTCATTGCGTTCAATGGGTGCTTCCAGGCGGGCCCCATCCTTGAACCAGCTGATGGTGGGGGCGGGGTTGGCGTTCCGGCTGCTGCACGTGGCAATCTGGGCACAGGCACACTACATCACTCCCAGCACAGCCCCCCTCCCCCCTCACACAGTGCAGGGACCCCCAGTCAGAGGGAGATGCCAAGGGCTGGGGACCCCAGTTCCAGAGTGCTGGGTCTGAGTGACCCTAATGAACTGTGGGACAAGACTCCCACCCAGGGAAGGGCCTCCGCATCCCCAGCTTGGCACCACCCCGTCCGCTCGGTCGCCTCACCTCTGACACAGACCGCTCCATCACGGACAGGATCCCGGGGTTAGCTGTGAGCTCCGGGGGTTCGGGGGGTTCTGCGGGGAGCAGAGCGAGCAAGCGTGAAAACAGAACCGAACCGCACCGGGCCAGGTTGCTGCACAGAACCAGGCCAGACCTGGCTAGGTGCAGCATGCCCGGGGGGAGCAGTGCGGTGACAGTTACAGAGAACAAGTTCAGTGAGTGGGCGTGTGTGCACAGAACCCCAACGGGGAGCGGGCTGCAGGGCGAGGGTCAATCGACTCCTGCCCCATGGAGGCACGAGCAGCCTGGGCTGCAGGGTCACACGTGCAGATGGACGTGCGAGGGACCGGCATGCAAGGCCCATTCCCTGTAGCATCCATGTCCCTGCACCCACACACAAGTGAGTGGGATCCCTGGGCCTGCCTCAGCGAGCTCGGCCAGAGGCAGCTGCATCCATGGAGCTAGCCCCAACCTTGCAAGCACAGGGCTTGCACAAGGAGGAGAGGCTGGCTGGGCCGGAGTGGGGGGCTGAGGGAAGGGGGTGCAGTCCCAAGGAAGGGGGAAGATTAGGGGTGTGGGGGACAGAGAAGGAGGTGCAGTGCCAGCAGGGGGGAGGGTGTCTACCACCAGCCTGGGAGGGGAAGCTGGGGGGTGCCAGGGCACATGGGGGGGTGTCTCTCACCGTACACCCGGAGCTGGGCCATCCCCTCAGCGCTGCCTGCGGCCCCTGCTGTCACTTGGCAGGAGAAGGCTCGCTCGTCGCTCATGTCGGCTTTCGGCAGAACCAGGCTGAGATCGGGGTCCATGTAGACATGGCCTGAGTACTCGGTGCCCTGGTCCACGCCCCCGCGGCCTCCCTCGCTGTAAGCCACACGCCGCCTCTCCCCATCCCGGTCCGTCTGGGGGGAGAGGAACAAAGTTAGTGACTCATCCCTTGCACAAGCATGTGTGGGATTCACCCCAACACCCCCTTGCACACGAGTGTGGGATTCACCCCAATGCCCCCTCCTCGCATATGTGAGTCACCCTCAATGCCCTCCCTCGCACACGTGTGGGATTCACCCCCAACAGCTCCCTTGCACATGCATGTGTGGGACACCCCCATCGCAGCCCTCTCTCTCTCTCTCTCACACACACACACACACACACACACACAGGATTCGTCTCTGCACTCATGTCACATCCATCCTCCCCCATGAGATTCTCACACACAATTGGATTCACACCCATAGCTCCCCCAGGGAGTAGCATAACCCCCACCATGTACAGCAAATCTCCGCCGGCCCCCCATGTGAGGATTCACACCAGCCTCCCCTATGACACCCTCCCCCCGCTGCTTGCACGTGTGTGCCAGGATACTCACGACGAACCATTCCACCAGGCGGCTGTCATGTGACCCGGTGATACTGTGCATGCAGGGGATGGTGACCCGGGATCCCAGCAGCACCTCGACCTGCGCTGGCACTGAGATCTGCACCACGGCCAGGCAGCCTGGGGGGCAGGATGGGGAGAGCGAGTGAGATAGGGCCCATAGTTCTCACAGAACCAAGAGCACCCCTGGATGCTCCCTATGGCCCAATGTGGCCCCTCCCACCCCCGGGCCAAAACCCCCCCCCCCCCAGTGGCTCCTTATCCTCCTCCGGTCCCAGAGAATCAATAACCTCCCTCTGGCTTGGTATCCCCACGCCCTCTTCCATCCTGCACAGGCCTGCCCCTACAGCTCTGCAGTTCTTAGGAGCTGGGGGATGGGTAAGGGGCAGGGGGAATGGGGTGAGAGAAGGGAGCGGGGGCAGAGGAAGTGGGAGATTGAAGGGGGCGAAGGGAGGTGGAGGTGGTGGAGAAAAAAACAAATCATAGAATCATAGAACTGGAAGGGACCTCGTGAGATCATCTAGTCTAGTCCCCTGCACTCAAGGCAGGACTAAGTATTATCTAGACCATCCCTGACAGGGGTTTGTCCAACCTGCCTTAAACATCTCCAAGGATGAAGATTCCACAACCCCCCTGTGCTACATGTTCCAGTGCTTAACCACCCTGACAGGAAGTTTTCCCTAATGTCCAACCTAAACTGCCCTTGCTGCAATTTAAGCCCATTGCTTCTTGTCCTGTCCTCAGAGGTTAAGAACAACAATTTTTCTCCCTCCTCCTTGTAACAACCTTTTATGTACTTGAAAACTGTTATCGTGTCCCCTCTCAGTCTTCTCTTCTCCAAACTAAAAACCAATTTTTTCAATTTTCCCTCCTAGGTCATGTTTTCTAGATCTTCAATCATTTTTGTTGCTCTTCTCTGGACTTTCTCCAATTTGTCCACATCTTTCCTGAAATGTGGTGCCCACAACTGGACACAATACTCCAGCTGAGGCCTAATCAGCGCTGGGTAGAGCAGAAGAATAATTTCTCATGTCTTGCTTACAACACTTCTGCTAATACATCCCAAAACGATGTTTGCTTTTTTTGCAACAGTGTTATACTGTTGACTCATATTTAGCTTGTGGTCCACTATGACTCCCAGATCCCTTTCTGCAGTGCTCCTTCCTGAACAGTCATTTCCCATTTTGTACGTGTGCAACTGATTGTTCCTTCATAAGTGGAGGACTTTGCATTTGTCCTTATTGAATTTTATCCTATTGACTTCAGACCATTTCTCTGGGTTGTCCAGATCATTTTGAATTTTAATCCTATCCTCCAAAGCACTTGCAATCCCTCCCAGCTTGGTATCATCCACAAAGTTTATAAGTGTACTGTATTCTCTATGCCATGATCTAAATCATTGATGAAGATATTGAACAGAACCGGACCAAGAACCCATCCCTATGGGACCTCAGTAGGTATGCCCCTCCAGCATGACTGCAAACCATCGATAACTACTCTCTGGGAATGGTTTTCCAGCTAGTTCTGCACCCACCTTGTAGTAGCTCCATCTAGATTGTATTTCCCTAGTTTGTTAATGAGAAGGTCACGTGAGACTGTATCAAAAGCCTGACACGTCTACCACTTCCCCCCATCCACAAGGCTTGTTACACTGTCAAAGAAAACTATCAGGTTGGTTTGATATGATTTGTTCTTTACAACTCCATGCTGACTGTTATTTATCACCTCATTATCTTCTACATGTTTGCAAACTGATTTCTGAATTATTTGCTCCACTATCTTTCCGGGTACAGAAGTTAAGCTGACAAGTCGGTAATTCCCCAGGTTGTACTTATTTCCCTTGTTATAAATAAGCACTAGATTTGCTCTTCTCCAGTCTTCTGGAATCTCTCCCGTCTTTCATGACTTTTCAAAGATAATTGCTAATGGCTCAAATATCTCCTCAGTCAGCTCCTTGACTATTCTAGGATGCATTTCATCAGGCCCTGGCGACTTAAAGACATCTAACTTGTCTAAGTAATTTTTGACTTGTTCTTTCTCTGTCTTAGACTCTGATCCTACCTCATTTTCACTGGCATTCACTATGTTAGACATCCAATTGCCACCAACCTCCTTGGTGAAAACCAAAACAAAGACGTCATTAAGCACCTCTGCCATTTAAGCGTTTTCTGTTATTGTCTTTCCCCCCTCACTGACTAACAGGCCCACCCTGTCCTTGATCTTCCTCTTGCTTCTAATGTATTTGTAGAGTTTTCTTGTTTCCTTTTATGTCCCTAGCTAGTTTGATCTTGTTTTGTGCCTTGGCCTTTCTAATTTTGTCCCTACATATGTGGTGTTTGTTTATATTCATCCTTTATCGTTTGACTGAGTTTCCACTCTTTGTAGGACTCTTTTTTGAGTTTTAGACCAGTGAAGATCTCCTGGTTAAGCAGGGGTGGTCTTTTGCCAGACTTCCTGTCTTTCCTACACAGTGGGGTAGTTTCCTCTTGTGCCCTTAATAATGTCTCTTTGAAAAACTGCCAATTGTCTTCACTTGTTTCTCCCCTCAGACTTGCTTCCCTCGGGATTTTACCTACCGACTCCCTGGGTTTGCTAAAGTCGCCTTCTTGAAATCCATTGTCTTTATTGTGCTGTTCTCCCTCTTACCATTCCTTAGAATCATGAACTCTACCATTTCGTGATCACTTTCACCCAAGTTGCCTTCCACTTTCAAATTCTCAACCAGTTCCTCATTATTTGTCAAAATCAAATCTAGAACAACCTCCCCTCAGTAGTTTTCTCCATCTTCTGAAATATGGCCTTCTGTTAATTCATGTTCCGTAATTCGTATAGCCAAGAACCAGTGACAGACCTCCTTCAAAGTCATCCTGATTACCTTTTGTTCTGCAAGGAAATCCCAAGTTGTCAAAGAGGACATGAAATTGTATAAAAGATCCTTGGGTCCCGATTCTGCTTAAGCTTCATCGGGGAAGTTTGAGTCACAGGACTGAGGTCCCAGTTATGCTGGTACGCCTTGAATATGATATTTAGACATCGGACTATAACCTATTAACTGAATTCTAAAGGAATTCTGCAACTACAAAGTTCACCATCTCTACCATGAATCTGAACCTCAGTGAACTGAACTCAGATCTGTATGTATATTGATCTTTTAGCCACTCTCTCTCTCTCTTTTGTTTTTTAATAAATTTTAGTTTAGTTAATAAGAATTGGCTGTAGCGGGTATTTGGGTAAGATCTGAAACATTCGTTAACCTGGCAGGTGATGTGTCTGATCCTTTGAGATTGGTAGAACCTTTTCTTTTACATGATGAAATAAGATTTACAGAAATGTTCATCATATTTGACGTGGGTACCTGGATGGAGGCCTGAGGCTGGGCACTTTAAGGGAACTGTGTTGTTTGGATTCCTGAGTAACCAGTGAGGTGATAAAGAAGCTGTTTTATGCTGGTTGGTGAATCTAAGTATTGGAATATCCACCAGCTTTTTTGGGGTTGGCTGCCCCATTCTTTGCAGTTCACCCTGAGTGACCACAGCTGGGCCCCACTGGGACCCTGATCACGAGGTGTAGTCATACTTGGATACACACTCCCACGGGTTAATTGGGTTTTTGGATAAGAACCATACACTTGTCAAAATTTAATTTTGATATTGGAGAGTTTAAGGGTTAAAAATCAGTTACAGTGAGTGACCCCTGATCAAGATCCTGACAGAAAAAGCCTGGAAGAATTGTGCTCACAGAGAGGAAGGAACTAAAAAATCTCTTACTAGCCCGTGATAAGGAATCAGACCCCGCGAAAATGCTTGCAGTGAGAAACCAGCACCTAGAACTTGAACATAAGCAAAAGATAGCGGATACGGAAGGAGAAGCTGCTGAAAGTGAATGCCCATATTTTGAACATGAACAGAGAATGGCAGATATTCGATTGCGGGAACTAGAAGCTAAGGCAAAAGTGAACAGACAAACTGCAATTCAAGAGAATAAAGGAACAACAGGAACTGTATCATCCTGGAAAGCCAGCTCCTCTCACCAGCAAAGATGGGAATAAAATCTCTCCAGTCTGTAGCGATGTTGGTAGGTTGTTTGACTCTAAGCAGTTGTCTGTGTGTAACCAATATACCCCAACACTGCCACCTTTTACTATGAGCTCAGGCGAAGGTAACCCCATAACATGTGCAGAGAATGTTACAGTCAAAGGGAAAAGCTGTTTGTACAGCTTCTAACATCACTCTTGTTAAAGCAGATCTTGTCAAAGAGGAAGATTATTTACCAAATCAGAGTGTGAATATTGTGATCCTCTATGAATGTATTGTACATGTGCTGTAGCCAGAATCCATCGTGACTGGAATGGGGTGAAATGTGAAGTTATAGCTGGTGAAAGGAAGATATTGCCTAAGGATCTTTTGACATTATGATGATATTAACACTTTGTTCAGTCGAGTTGATGACATAAACCAGTCACAGGAAAGAAATAATCCTGAATCTGTGTCTACAAGGGGCAAGGATTTGCCTGTGGAGGGTTTCTCCAAATGTTTGTCTGAGGAAGATGGCTGTTTATCTGTGCAAAGAAGCCGTACATAGGTGGAAGAAATTTCGGAGTGCCTGTCTGGGATCTCAGAAGTGAATCTGACATTAGATAGGACTCAGGAAGATGGTTCTCTAGAACAAATTAAAGTTGGTGATCAGGTTAAAGCCGTAACTGAGGAAGGAAGGGGGACATGCTTGGTGAGCAATATATGGTTGGCTAGTAAAGCTTGGGAAAGTCAGCCTGACCCAGGTAAACGTGATGTGCTTAAAGCAGCTCAGTGTAATAAGCCACTATTTGTGGAAAACAGCAGTTCATCTGTTAAGGGAGGGGAAGGCAAAGAGAGTTTAGATGAGCACAATTCTCCACACTGGTAACAGGCAAGGTGTAGGTATAGGGACACTCATCTTCCACTAACCTGGCCTTCCCAAACTGCTGGTTAGACAAAGCCATCAGCTCAGAAGGCTGCCTCGGATCATCGGGGTGGCTCCCCACTGGGAGGGAGGGGGTGAGGGAATGGCGGGTTAGGGGGAGAAGGAAGGCTGCTTGCTCGGGGTTCCGGGACGGAGAGAGCAAACCGGGAAAGGAAACCAGCTTCGCCGCGGTTTGCTCTCTTGGTCCCGGAACCCCGAGCAAGCAGGTCTCCTTCCCCGCGGTTTGCTGGGTGGCTCCGGGACCGAGAGAGCAAACCGCGGCGTTCCCGGTTTGCTCTCTCGGTCCCGGAACCCCGAGCAAGCAGGTCTCCTTCCCTGCGGTTTGCTGGGTGGCTCCGGGACCGAGAGAGCAAACCGCGGCGTTCCCGGTTTGCTCTCTCGGTCCCGGAACCCCGAGCAAGCAGGTCTCCTTCCCTGCGGTTTGCTGGGTGGCTCCGGGACCGAGAGAGCAAACCGCGGCGTTCCCGGTTTGCTCTCTCGGTCCCGGAACCCCGAGCAAGCAGGTCTCCTTCCCTGCGGTTTGCTGGGTGGCTCCGGGACCGAGAGAGCAAACCGCGGCGAAGCTGGTTTCCTTTCCCGGTTTGCTCTCTCGTCCCGGAACCCCCCTTGAAGCCGCCCAACAGCGCTGCAGTGTGGCCACATCTAACACCACTTGCAGCGCTGGTTGCTGTAAGTGTGGCCACTCTGCAGCGCTGGCCCTATACAGCTGTACTAATACAGCTGTAACAACCAGCGCTGCAAAATTTTAGATGTAGACATGGCCTAAGGGGGGGTCAGGGGGTAAAGGGAGTGACGGGTTGGGGGAGAAGGGAGGTGTCTAGGGAGTTAGGGGGAGACAGGAGGGGGTGATGGGAATGGCGGGTTGGGGGAGAAGGAAGGTGTGTAAGGGGGGGTCAGGGGGTGAAGGGAGTGACGGGTTGGGGGAGAAGGGAGGTGTCTAGGGAGTTAGGGGGAGACAGGAGGGGGTGATGGGAATGGCGGGTTGGGGGAGAAGGAAGGTGTGTAAGGGGGGGTCAGGGGGTGATGGGAATGGCGGGTTGGGGGAGAAGGAAGGTGTGTAAGGGGGGGTCAGGGGGTGAAGGGAGTGACGGGTTGGGGGAGAAGGGAGGTGGGAGAAGAAGGTGTGTAAGGGGGGTCAGGGGTGAAGGGAGTGACGGGTTGGGGGAGAAGGGAGGTGTCTAGGGAGTTAGGGGGAGACAGGAGGGGGTGATGGGAATGGCGGGTTAGGGGGAGAAGGAAGGTGTGTAGGGGGGGTTAGGGGAGAAGGGAGGGGGTGAAAGGAGTGGTGGGTTGGGGGAGAAGAGAAAGGGGGCAGTGGGAGGCGCGGGGGGAGGTGGGGAAGGAGCGTCAGCCGGCAGCAGCTGTTTGAGATTCCAGGCCGGTCCGGCTAAGATGGGTCTTTGTTTCAGGATAAACACACCCGGGGGGGGGTTTCGACACAGACAAGTGCCAGAAACACTCAGTGCCAGGGACACGCTAGGAGAGACCGACCCTGGGGGGGGCTGGGGGGAGACAGAAAGACAGACCCTGGGGGCAGGACAAACAGAAGGAAGAGACCTGGGTGGGACAGAGGTATCACCACGATGCAGGGGAGATTATGGGCTGGAGAGGCAGGGAGCCCCCCCACCCCGGCACTGAGGTGGGGGGGGCATGGGCAGGCACCTGGCACAGATGGGCGGAGGGGGGACATCATTGACTTGTTTTCCTTCCTGGAAGTAGCTGGGAGATGAGAGGCTTGCCTGGGGTGAGAGGCCATGCGACAGGGGCCTCGCACTGGGTGGGCGTGTAACACACACAGGAACGCTAACACACTTGCAGGTTTGCAGGCAGACACACACTGGCTTGCACACCCTGTGCCCTCCTAACCCCGTCACACACACAATTTAGCCGCACTTTGCTGGCAGGACACACTAGCCAAGCACCAGAGAGCCAGCTTCCCCCCCCCCCCCATACCGGCCATCGCATACTCAAGCACTCACACGCCCACTCACAGATTTGCACACACACACTCCCACACACACCCCTCCAGCTGTAGACTCCCAGGTGTGTTTACACGCTCAGGCTTGCACAGGGTAACGCACCTGCATGCAGGCATTAAAACGACCCCTGCTCGGATACAATTGCATGCACTCTCCCCAACTCCTCCTAAGAGCCTCACTCTGCACCCCCATCTCCAGAGACCGGCCCAGCTGGGACCCAGGCTCCTGGATCAGTGCTCGGACCCTGCCCCTAGTGTGCAGCTAGAACAGTGGTAGGAGCGAATCCTAGGGCATGGATCTATGGGGGCGCAGAGCCCACGGCACTTGGGGCAGGGAGGCTAGGGGGACAAATCCTGGTTCTAGAGGCTAGGGGTATGAACCCCCCATAACACTTGGGGGGACTGGATCTCAGTGCTAGTGCACGGGGGAGGGAAATGGGGGGCTGGGAGGTCATTTTTGCTGCGCTTGCAACGCACCTGAAGGGGAGCTGAGCCGAGCTGGGCTGGCGCTTCCGTGGTGTTGGTGAGAAATGGGGGTGGGTGTTTTCCAGACACTTTATTTCTCTCCCCTTTGTTCCCCTCCTCTGTCTGTCTCATCCCCGCCCCCCCCCCCCACCAGCTGAGACCCTACCTCCATCCGTCTGGGCTCAGGCTGGGCGGCTGCTGGCGATTGGGGGACCAGTGACAGATTAGCCTCGTTAGCAGAGCCCCCGCCAGGGGACAGGACGGTGACAGCTGGTACCATGGAGGCCATGAAGCAAAGCCCTGGCCAATGCCAGACCCGAGTTATGGGGCCAGAGGAGGGCTATGAGGTAGGGGCAGGGACACACACACACCCCGCCCCTGCCCCACACAATGAGGGGGTCTGAATAAATCCCAAACTTTGCCTTCCCTATAACAAAGGGCATCAGGGATGGGAACCCAGGAAACCTGGTTCCCCTCCCCTCCCACTCTAACCCACTAGACCACCCAGACCGGAAAGAACCCAGGAGTCCTGACTCCACCTCCCCAGCTCTCATCCACTAGGCCTCTGCTCTTACAGACACTTTCCCCAGCTGGTTTCAGAGCCCACCCCTGGCGCGGTTCTTCCCTTTAATTTCCAGAGAAAGTGGGCTCCAGACACATTTCATCGGGGCTCCAGACACTGGAGGATTAGGCCCCCTCCCAGGGGGACCACCCTGGGGCCCTGGTTGGGCCAATTGTTGGAGGGTCTATGGGCCCAGAGGATGGGACTCCAGACACCCCTGCCTATGGGGGCTCCCGTGTCTCCAGAGCACTGGGGAGGAAGGGGTTACAAGCCAGGCAGGAAGGAGCTGGGAGCAGATTAAACAGTAACAGGTGCTGCTGACCCAGGGAGCAGCTGTCACTGCCTGAACCCGAGCTGGGCAGCAGGAGCTGGGACCCTCCTGCCCCCTGCACACAGTGGGGCACATTCCCTCCACCACACCCAGGCAGGGGACTGGCATGGACGTCTACTCCTACACATGTGCCAGGGGCCCAGCCAGACTATCTATGCACATGCAAAGGGGCACATTGGTGCATGTGTGCGCGAAGGGCCCAGCCAGCCTATTCACGTGTGTGCCAAGGGGAACAGAACACACTGGTGCAAGTGTGTGCAAAGGGCCCAGCCAGCCTATTCACGTGTGTGCCAAGGGGAACAGAACACACTGGTGCATGTGTGTGCGAAGGACGCAGCCAGCCTATTCAAGTGTGTGCCAAGGGGATGTGTGTGCAAAGGGCCCAGCCAGTCCTATTCACGTGTGTGCCAAGGGGAACAGAACACACTGGTGCATGTGTGTGCAAAGGGCCCAGCCAGCCTATTCACGTGTGTGCCATGGGGAACAGAACACACTGGTGCATGTGTGTGCAAAGGGCGCCGCCAGCCTATTCAAATGTGTGCCAAGGGGATGTGTGTGCAAAGGGCCCAGCCAGTCCTATTCACGTGTGTGCCAAGGGGAACAGAACACACTGGTGCATGTGTGTGCAAAGGGCCCAGCCAATCCTATTCACGTGTGTGCCAAGGGGAACAGAACACACTGGTGCATGTGTGTGCAAAGAGCCCAGCCAATCCTATTCACGTGTGTGCCATGGGGAACAGAACACACTGGTGCATGTGTGTGCAAAGGGCGCCGCCAGCCTATTCAAGTGTGTGCCATGGGGAACAGAACACACTGGTGCATGTGTGTGCAAAGGGCGCCGCCAGCCTATTCAAGTGTGTGCCAAGGGGATGTGTGTGCAAAGGGCCCAGCCAGTCCTATTCACGTGTGTGCCAAGGGGAACAGAACACACTGGTGCATGTGTGTGCAAAGGGCCCAGCCAATCCTATTCACGTGTGTGCCAAGGGGAACAGAACACACTGGTGCATGTGTGTGCAAAGAGCCCAGCCAATCCTATTCACGTGTGTGCCATGGGGAACAGAACACACTGGTGCATGTGTGTGCGAAGGGCCCAGCCAATCCTATTCACGTATGTGCAAGGGGAACAGAACACACTGGTGCATGTGTGTGCAAAGGGCCTAGCCAGCCTATTCACATGTGTGCCAAGGGGAACAGAACACACTGGTGCATGTGTGTGCAAAGGGCCCAGCCAATCCTATTCACGTGTGCGGCAAGGGGAACAGAACACACTGGTGCATGTGTGTGCAAAGGGTGCAGCCAGCCTATTCACATGTGTGCCAAGGGGAACGGAACACACTGGTGCATGTGTGCGCGAAGGGCCCAGCCAGCCTATTCACGTGTGTGCCAAGGGGAACAGAACACACTGGTGCATGTGTGCAAAGGCCCCAGCCAATCCTATTCACGTGTGTGCCAAGGGGAACAGAACACACTGGTGCATGTGTGTGCAAAGGGCCCAGCCAGCCTATTCACGTGTGTGCCAAGGGGAACAGAACACACTGGTGCATGTGTGTGCGAAGGGCGCAGCCAGCCTATTCAAGTGTGTGCCAAGGGGATGTGTGTGCAAAGGGCCCAGCCAGTCCTATTCACGTGTGTGCCAAGGGGAACAGAACACACTGGTGCATGTGTGTGCAAAGGGCCCAGCCAATCCTATTCACGTGTGTGCCAAGGGGAACAGAGCACACTGGTGCATGTGTGTGCAAAGGGCCCAGCCAATCCTATTCACGTGTGTGCCATGGGGAACAGAACACACTGGTGCATGTGTGCGCAAAGGGCCCAGCCAGCCTATTCACGTGTGTGCCAAGGGGAACAGAACACACTGGTGCATGTGTGTGCAAAGGGCCCAGCCAATCCTATTCACGTGTGTGCCAAGGGGAACAGAACAAACTGGTGCATGTGTGTGCAAAGAGCCCAGCCAATCCTATTCACGTATGTGCCAAGGGGAACAGAACACACTGGTGCATGTGTGCGCAAAGGGCCCAGCCAGCCTATTCATGTGTGCGCCAAGGGGAACAGAACATACTGGTGCATGTGTGTGCAAAGGGCCCAGCCAGCCTATTCACGTGTGCCAAGGGGAACAGAACACACTGGTGCATGTGTGTGCAAAGGGCCCAGCCAATCCTATTCATGTGTGTGCCAAGGGGATGTGTGTGCAAAGGGCCTAGCCAGCCTTTTCACATGTGTGCCAAGGGGAACAGAACACACTGGTGCATGTGTGTGCAAAGGGCCCACCCAGCCTATTCACGTGTGCGCCAAGGGGAACAGAACACACTGGTGCATGTGTGTGCGAAGGGCCCAGCTAGTCCTATCCAGACATGCGCCAAGGGGCACAGGACATGCTCAGTGCTGTATGTGTGTGCACAGGACCCAGGGTGCACTCGACACATCCATGTACAAGGGGAGGGCTCGGGACACGCTCCTGTGAGTACATACAGCCAAGGGCACAGCCTGCCATCTGTGCAACCCACCCAGTGGTGCTGGCAACCTGGGAAGGATTCTTCGCTCCCTATTCTCCATGTCTGTTCATTGCACCAGCTCCACCCCCAGCCTGGGATCTCCCCCCTACCCTGCTCCCCCACCCTCGGCCTGTGCTGCCGTGAGAAAGTCCAGGTCCAAGGCCTGGCTATGAATAGCATTGCCCAGCTCCGAAATCCCAGAGCAGCTAGAAATAACCCTGGTGAAGGACTTTCCTACTATCTGTCCGGCGGGGGTGTGCAGAGCGGGACTGTTTATCTGCTGCTCCCCAGACCATGGACTGCATGGCATGGCACACAGCCCAGCAGTCATGCCCAGCTCCCCTTGCTAATTAAGATGGGGAGCCCCAGGCGGGCGCCTCTGCCAGACAGAGCTCCAGACATCCAGACCCATGGGGACAGGCAGCAAAGAGCAGAGGGAGGGGCTGGGGGCCAGGACTCTTGGGTTTTCTCCCTGGCTCTGGGAGGGGAGTGGGGCTGGTGGTTAGAGCAGGGGGGCTGGGGCCAGGACTCCTGGGTTCTCTCCCTGGCTCTGAGAGGGGAGTGGGCTCTGGTGGGTTGGTGTGGGGCCAGGGTTGGGGACCGGGACTCTCCCCTACTGTTCAGAGGGGCTATGTCCTGCACTGCAAAGACAACCAGGGAAAGATGAGAGCTGGGGAGAGGGAGCCAGGCGGGTAGGAGGGCAGGTGCTGAGCAGTGAAAGGTATCCCTTGTGCAATGGGACCATGCTGGCAGGCACCTGAAACCCTGTCTCCTACCCCTCCCCCCTCCGCCCCCAGGAACAGAGCAGGGCAGGGAGGATGCCCCTGGGGGGCCTACAGCTGCCCCTGGGCAGTGCAGTGGTGGGGGTGTGGAGGAGACCAGCCGGCTCCACTCAGACACACCTGGGTGATGTTATCAGAGCGCAGGCTGGAATGTGCATGGCTGGGGGCGGGAAGCGCCAGCTGGGGCAGAGAGTCACCTGCCCCTGCCTGAGAGCACTGAGTGGAACCAGTCTCACCCCCCACCCCTGGCCAGGCTGATCTCGGTGCAGACCCCCTGTGGAGCCCACTGTGACACTGAACCATGCAGTGTGCCCCCTTTCTGGGCCAATCTCCGGGTGCACAGGCCCCCTCACCCCACCATCTGCACCATGCAGCCACACTCCAATCCCTGCCCCAGCTCGGCCTGGCCAATCTCAGCATTCTTCCCCCCCGCCCGGCTGTGCCAAGGCACGAGCCCTGCCCGGCTGTGCCAAGACAGCCTTCTCTTTCCCCCACTCCCCACCCAGAGGCCAGGTTGGTCTCCCTAGGCCACATTAAGTGTGGTTCTTCAGGGAGAGTCTCCCATTTTCTCAGTCCTGGGGCTGGGCTGGGACTCAACTGTTCTGTGCTGAGGCCAGGCTGGGGGAGAGGGGACCCCGTTTGTGCTTTGCCAGGGTGGGTGGAGTGGGGCTGCCAGATGCAGAGCTCAGGAGGTGGGAAAAGCTATCGCAGGGGCCAGGAATGCAGGCAGCAGGAGCAGAGCAAACAACGGGCTGGGGCATGTTTGGGTAGAGATGGGCGGGGGAGGCAGCTCCCAAACCCATCCCCCTCCAGGCATCCCTGCCTCATTCCAGCTCCGCCTCCCAGCATCCCACCCATCCACCTCCCTGACAGCTGCCAACACTCATATCTGCCCACCCATGCCAGCCCCCAGTGCTGCCAGCATCCACAGAGCCCTGAGCCAGGGGGCGCGACCTCCAGCATTCCAGAAACCAGGGGGAGCTGGGCCAGGTGGGAGCCAGGATTGCTGGGTTCTACTCCCAGCTCTGGGAGGGGAGTGGGGTCTAGTGGTTAGAGGAGGCAGGGCTGGGAGCCAGGATTCCTGGGTTCTCTCCATGCTTTGGGAGGGGAGTGGGATCTAGTGGTTAGAGCAGAGGGGGCTGGGAGCCAGGACTGCTGGGTTTTCTCCCAGCTCTGGTACAGGAGTTCATGGCGCATGCAGAGGGGAGAGCAGTACTCCCCCTCTCACCCCCCCGCCACACACAAATAATTTCAGTGGCTTTTCTCATCTTGTCACTTGGCTGGTGAGTGACTAAACACAAAGTCACTGATCCCCAGAAATGTGCCAGGTTGTGTGGGGGGTGCTAGAGGGCAAATGTTAACAGGGCAGGTGGGGAGAGGAGTGGGGACAGGGTGAGGAAGGTTTGCAGTGGGAAAGGGGAAAGGCTGAAGGGGCACAAGGGATGGGTGGGAGAGGGGGAGATCACACTAAATTCCCTTTGACCTTCCCAGACCCCTTTAAATTCCCCACTGCTTTTAAACCATTAATTAAAGGGGGGGTCTCTCTAACAAGGGGCTCTTCCCCCTCATCCTGACCCAGCTACAAAGATAACGGGGGGGCTGAGCCATCAGCCCCCCAAACCCAGCCCCTCAACCTATACAGCTACCAAACACACAGTTCTCCCATACACCTCTCCCCACCCCCACCCCAGCCCCTACTCTACATAGCTACCCCTCCCCTGCCCTCCCCCCACACCTGTCTCCACCCAGACAGCTACCCCTCCCCCACACCACATCCCCCAACCTACACAGCTACCCCTCCCGCTGCCTTCTCCCCACACAGCTACCCCTCCCACTGCCTTCTCCCCACACCTGCCCCCCACCCTACAGCTAACCCTACCCTTGTCCTCCCCTCACACCGCAGCCCCCACCCTACACAGCTACCCCTCCCCCTGACCTCTCCCCACATCAGCCCCGCATTCTTCACAGCTACCCCTTCTCCCACACCAGCCCCCCACCCTACTCAGCTACCGCTCCCCCGCACCCCCACTCTACACAGCCTCGCCTCCCCCAGCCCCCCACTCTACACAGCCTCCCCTCCCAACCCCCTGTCCTCCCCATACTCTGAGCCCCCACCCTACACAGCTACCCCTCCCCCTGCCCTCCCCACAAAGCTACCCCCACCTTCTCCCCACACTTGCCTCCTACCCTACAGCTACCCCACCCTTGTCCTCCCCCCACACCGCAGCCCCCACCCTACACAGCTACCCTTCCCCTTGTTCTCCCCCACACCGCAGCCCCCACCCTACACAGCTACCCCTCCCCCTGAACTCCCCCCACACCAGCCCCCCACTCTACACAGCTACTCCTCCCCCCAACCCAGCTCCCCACCCTACACAGCCTCCCCTTCCCCCGCACCGCCCCCCACCAGCCCCCCACCCTACACAGCTTCCCAACCCCCGCTCCTCTGACCCAGCGTGGGGGAGAAGGGTCCTGCCAAGGGGGCTCAGCCTAGCAGGTGACTGTTCCAGGGATGGGGATTGTGCCCCCTGGCCCCGGCAGGGAGGGGCGGAGACGAGACCCGGGGAGCCCCTGCCAGGTGAGGCGGGAGCAGCCCAGGGCCGGGCGGGGGAGGCAGAGGGGCTCGCAGATGCCCCCCCCCGCAATCCGAGACTAAAGTTCACATTGCGGGGGGGGGGGCAGCGCCTGCCCTGGGGCACGGGCTGGGCGGCGGAGGGGCCTGAGGGTCCGGCGGCCGGGGCGCACGGGGAGGGGCGCACGGTGCCTACCTGGACCACCGATCAGAGCCAGAAGCAGGAGGCCTCGCAGCGGGCAGCCGGACTGGCCCATGGTGTCCGCGGCCGGGAGAAACTGCAAGTAACTCCCGGAGCCCGTCCCGGACTCCAGCCCCCCGAGCCCGGCTCGCCCCGCCCCCGGAGCCCGGCTTGCTCCGCCCCCGACCCCCAAACACCCACCTGCCCAGAGAGGGCGGGGACTGCGGGCTGGGCGAGCCGGGACCGAGACACCCCTGGAACCCCCACCCCAGCAGGGACCCCCGCCCCTAAAGCACATTGGCTCCCCTTCTCCCCAGCCAGCCCCATTCCTCGCCCCCGTCCGGCTCCCCATCTCACCCCGCAGCGCCTCCTGCTGAGTCCCGGAGCCAAGGGTCCCTCCCGCTGATAGCCAAGAGGCCGGGTCTGCCCCGGGGGAACGGACCGGCCGCTGGAGCCAGGACTTCTGGGCTCTTCCCAGGCCCCTTGGGATCCGTTTACCACTCAGACAGGCCCGAGTAGGTCTGGTATCCAGATCCTGACGGGCCTGCGTAGAACCCAGGAGTCCTGGGTCCCACTCCCTGAGCCAGGGACAGAACCTGGGAGTCCTGGATCCCAGCCCCCACCTCAACTCACCCCACCCCACCCCCTGAGCCAGGGACAGAACCCGGGAGTCCTGGATCCCAGCCCCCACCTCACCCCACAGCCAGGGTCAGAACTCAGGAATCCTGGCTCTCACCCCACCCCACAGCCAGGGACAGAACCCGGGAGTCCTGGATCCCAGCCCCCACCTCACCGCCAGGGACAGAACCCAGGAGTCCTGGCTCCCAGTCCCCACCTCACCTCACCCCACAGCCAGGGTCAGAACCCGGGAGTCCTGGCTCCCAGTCCCCACCTCACCTCACCCCACAGCCAGGGTCAGAACCCAGGAATCCTGGCTCCCACCCCATCCCACAGCCAGGGTCAGAACCCAGGAATCCTGGCTCCCACCCTCACCTCACCCCACCCCACAGCCAGGGTCAGAACTCGGGAGTCCTGGCTCCCACCCCACCCCACAGCCAGGGACAGAACCCGGGAGTCCTGGATCCCAGCCCCCACCTCACCACCAGGGACGGAACCCAGGAGTCCTGGCTCCCAGCCCCCACCTCACCCCACCCCACAGCCAGGGTCAGAACCCAGGAATCCTGGCTCTCACCCCACCCCACAGCCAGGGTCAGAACCCGGGAGTCCTGGCTCCCAGTCCCCACCTCACCTCACCCCACAGCCAGGGTCAGAACCCAGGAATCCTGGCTCCCACCCTCACCTCACCTCATCCCACAGCCAGGGTCAGAACCCAGGAATCCTGGCTCCCAACCCCCACCTCACCCCACCCCACAGCCAGGGTCAGAACCCGGGAGTCCTGGCTCCCACCCCATCCCACAGCCAGGGTCAGAACCCAGGAATCCTGGCTCCCACCCTCACCTCACCCCACCCCACAGCCAGGGTCAGAACCCGGGAGTCCTGGCTCCCACCCCACCCCACAGCCAGGGACAGAACCCGGGAGTCCTGGATCCCAGCCCCCACCTCACCGCCAGGGACAGAACCCAGGAGTCCTGGCTCCCAGCCCCCACCTCACCCCACCCCACAGCCAGGGTCAGAACCCAGGAATCCTGGCTCTCACCCCACCCCACAGCCAGGGTCAGAACCCGGGAGTCCTGGCTCCCACCCTCACCTCACCCCACCCCACAGCCAGGGTCAGAACCCAGGAATCCTGGCTCCCAACCCTCACCCCACCCCACCCCACAGCCAGGGACAGAACCAGGAGTCCTGGCTCCCCCCTCCCGTCCATCCAAGACCACTTCCAGCCCAGGGCCTGACCTCTCTTTGCTCTCAACTTGCTGCCACCTGCCCCTCACCTTCGCCTTCCAGAGGCTGCATATTCCACATTCCTGTCTCAGGGTCTGCGGGCATCCCCCAAACCTGGGTCAAAGGTCACCCCTGACTGGGGAAAAGGCCAGGATTGGTGACAGTGAGTGCAAAGGGAGGGGATGGAGAATGGGACATGGGGCCTTTCCCCTCTAGGAGGCGCAGGCATCGATCTGGCCCCAGGGTGCTGGGAGGATGGGGTCACTGGCTGGGCTGGGGAGCTGATCCTCTGTAGTGCTGCTTAGCTGGGCCTGGAAGTGTGTTTCCACCTCCCCTGCCTGCTCTCTGCAGCCCTGGGCCAGGGCCAGGGCCAGGGGGTGAGGGGGCTGGGCTGCCAGCCCGGAGCTGGGGATTAATGGCAGCCTTGCTGGCAGCAGCCCCACAGCACACTGCAAATCACGAGCCTGGTGCATCAGAGACATCCCACCGGGCCCCCCAACCTGGGGCACTGAGCATCATGGGAGCGGCCCTCTAGGGTACTCCAGCCCACCCTTCCCCCCCTTCCCTGGATCTGCCTCCTCTGGTCTGGGAGCCCTTTGTTTCAGGGAGGTTGTAATCTGAGCTGGCTGAAGCTGGCCGTCTGCGCTTTGGCTTGCCGGGTGTGTGCGTGTGTGTGACAGAGGGAGAGAGACACCAGGCAGGTAAGCATAAGGAATGGGTGAATGTGTGTGCATTCACAAATCCATGTGTGCAAGAAGCACACTCGCAAGTGTCCACAAAGAAGTGTGCATGAGTGTGTGAAGCTGTAGCGGGCTGTGTGACTGTGCACACAAGCTGGGGTAGTGTTCTGCACGGGGGTGTGCCCAGGAGGCTGGGTGTATTGTGTAGCTGTGTATCAGGAACTAAGCTGCAGTCCAGTGGTTAGGCCGGGCCTGTGGGATGGAACCAGAGTTGGTCGTCAGGAACCATGGCCAGGGCCAGGACACAGGAATCAGGAACAAAGCGAGGAAGCAGGAGCCAGGCACAGACAGGCCTCAGGCACTCAGCCAGCTGAAAGGGGAAAGGCTGACGCAGGGGCCAAGCAGCGCTGGTGTGCCCATTAACTAAAACACACACACACACACACACACACACACACACAAGCTGGGCTGAGTCAGACCCAAGGCACAGCCAGACACTAGCAGACACATCAATTAACACCTATGTGTTCAAACACATGCACACACACAAACACACACACATTGGCCTGGGTCAGACCCAGGGGCACAGCCAGACGCTAGCACACACATCAATGAACACCTACAGCACACACACACACACACACACACACACACACACACACACACACACACACACACAAATGTTGTACTCAAAGTACTATACAGGATCTTTTCAGGGGGATTAAGGCAAAATGCCACATTTATTAGTAATACAAGTATCAATTAATACTCTATGATATGCATATGAGATATATATCACAGTCATGCATTCACACACACACACAGACACAAACACACTCCGTCTTGCTGTTGTTACCAACTAGTTGCTCCCCTTAACTGCACTGGCCAGGTGAGTTAGATGGGGGAGGGGTGGAGCCGGGCTTCTGCTGATCCGGATCGATGCTCCGATGGTGACAAGACAAGACCCGGGGTCCTTCTGCAAGACACCTTGTATTTATAGCAGTTTCCCTCTTATGCAAATCTAGACCAGATTCAAAATCTGGGTCTGTGTCCGTTGGTCTGTGTCCATTGGTCTTTGTGCTGCTTTTCTTTGGGTGTTGTCCCAATGCTGCTCAAAGAGGGTGTTTTCTAAAGAAGGTACTTGCTTCTAATCCCTGAGGCCGTCAATATGTCTGCTTTTCTTTATTGGGCCCACTTGACAAGTTGTATTGTCCTTTGCTCTGGCTCCCATTCCCTCTTCAACTGTTGTAGCTGTCTGGAGGTGGGTGTCTTCCAAGCCTCACTCATTCACACCTCATTCAGTCAATAGGGCAATTGATTACAGAGTGGGGGGAAGATCTTATTCTACTTCTAGCAAAAAGGCACATGTTTCTTTTACTTTAACTATACTATCCTTAGGGGCTATAACATTTGATATAAAGTTTTCTACCAATTTTCTATATAGGGATCTAATACAAAGTTGTATGAAAATAAAGAGGCACAATGCCAAGTCATATGAAATACAAGGTAACATCATGCCAGATGCAATGTCATAAAGATACTTAATACAGAAATATACTTAATACAAAATAACACAATGCAATGTTATAAAGATTTATAGAGATAGTTAATACAGAAATTTCTCTACACACAGGGCTGGGTCAGACCCAGGGGCCCAGCCAGCACTAGTGCGCCCATTCTCTCTCTCTCTCTCTCTCTCTCTCTCTCACACACACACACACACACACACACACACACACACACACACACACACACACACGGCTGGGTCAGACCCAGGGGCACAGCCAGACACTAGCACACACATCAACGAACACCTATGGCACACACACACTGGGCTGTCCCATCCAGACACTGGTGTGCACATAGCACATCCACACGTGCACACACTGCACTGGCTCAGAGCCAAGGGCCCAACAGCACCCGCAGCTCTTGCAGGGCTGAGCTGGGATCCTGCCCCTCCGTTGGTTCATCACAGGCAGCAGCGTCACCGTGTGGCTAGTCCAAGAAATGCGCAGGGATGGAGCTGCTGGGAAAGTCCCCCTGTTCTCCTTTTCCCAAAGAGGCTGGCAGGGGCAGCAGGAGCCAACCAGGGCTGCCCGGGGGGGAGGGGGCAAGTGGGGCAATTTCCCCAGGCCTAGGGCCCCACAGGGGCCCCCACGAGAATATAGTATTTTATAGTATTGCAACTTTTTTTTTATGGAAGAGGTCCCCAAAATTGCTTTGCTCCAGGCCCCCTGAATCCTCTGGGCAGCCCTGGAGCCAAGCACCTCTGCAAGTTGTGCCCAGTATTGGGGTGAAGGCTCAGGACTGGGAGCCTCAAATCCTGAGTTCTATCCCTAGTACCATGTAGGGTGACCACATTGTACTTTGCCCAGGGTTTTTTTCGGTGGGGATAAGGCAAAGCTCCACTTTTATTGGTAATACATGTATTAATCCACACGGTGTCATATGCTTATGAGATATAACTTAGATCATGTTTTCACTCCTCTGAGGTCATAGAGCCGAGAAGCGATTACACTCAACTCACAGGTTCACTCCGTTTTGTTGTTACCAAGTAGTTGCTCCCCTTAACTTCACTGGCCTCACCTGGCCAGTTAGATGTGGCAGGGGTGGAGCTGGGCTTCTGCCGATCCGGATCAATGCTCTGATGTTGGTGAGACCTGGGATCCTCTGCAAGACACCCAACATTTAGAGCGGCTTCCCTCTCATTCAAATCTGTGCCAGATTCAAAATCTGTGTCTGTGTCCATTGGTCATCTGTGGTGCTTCCTTCTGGGTGTTGTCTTAATGCTGCCACATTTATTTTCAAAGAGGGTGTTTTCAAAACAAGGTGCTGGCTTCTAACCCTCAAGGCTGTCAGTATGTCTGCTCTTATTTAGTGAGCCCACTGGCAGGTTTTATTGTCCTTGGGTCTGGCTTCCATCCCCTCTCCAAGGGTTGCATCTGTCTGGAGATGCTGCCTTCCACATCTTGCTCAGCCACACCTAGTTCATTCCACAGGGCAATTGACTAAAACGGGAGGTGCTGAGGGGGAGATCTTATTCTACTCCCAGCAAAAAGACATTTTCCTTCTACCTTAACTATCCTTAGGGGCTATAATATTATACTAAGGCTCGATACAAAGTGTCTATATAAGGATTTGATACAAAGTTCCTATATCAAAGGACTTGATACAAAGTTGTTTGAAAATAGAGGTTACCTACGGAAAGACTTAATGCAAGGTTCTATGAAGAGGCGCAATACAAAGTCATATGATAATGATACACAGTTCTGTGAAGATGCTTAATGCAGAGATTTATCTACAACCAGACAGCAAATGTGAAAAAATTGGGATGGGTGGGGGGTAATAGGAGCCTATGTAAGAAAAAGACCCCAAAACAGGGGATGAGGGGTTCATGCTGTGGGGGGGGGCTCAGGGTTGGGGCAGAGGATTAGGGTGCAGGGGGATGAGGGCTCTGGCTGGGAATGAGGGGTTTGGGGCATTGGAAAGGCTTGGGGCTAGGGCCAAAGGGCAGGGTAAGGGGAGCCTGCCCTGCCATTAGCAAATAGCAGGCACTAGGACCCAGGGACAGCAGACAGCAGTTCTGCCGGGAGCTGTTCCACTCTGGGAGGGGAAGCGGGAGCAGGAGCAGGCAGGGAGGGCGGGGGACGGACACGCAGGGGGGGGGCGTGGCAGGCGGAGGCTGGGACCCGCTCCAGGCAGAGACGCGGCAGCACGGGGGGGGGGGGGGAGAGACCCGCAGGGGCCAGGGCCCGGGCCCAATCCAGGTAGGGCCGGGGGAGAGACCCAGCTCCAAATATTGCTGGAGCAGGGCACCTGGCCCTGAATATTCCTGGTGCTCAGGCACCCCAAATATATATAACCTGCCGCCTATGACCATGTCCCCCTCCACAATCCCTCCCACAGACCCTGTGTCCCTCCAGCCCACTCTTCTCCCACCCCTACCCCATATATAAAAAGTTAAATTTCAGTGTCAGAAGGACCCAGGTCCTCAGCTGGTGTAAACTGGTGACAGCCCCTTGGGCTGGATGGTCGTTTAGTGACTGACCCCCAGCTGGGCTCTGGGCCCACTGACTCCAATGGAGCTAAGGCCGATTTACACCAGCTGGGCTCTGGCCCAGGACAGGAGCTCCACCCGCAGCACTCTGGAAGCAGACACACGCTCTGTGGTATCTCAGCTCATCCAGTGACGGGCCCACCAGCAAACTCTATTAACCTGAGATAAAGCAGTTAAGACTCGAAGCAGGAAGTGGCTGTAATGGCATGGAAGAGGGGCACAGAGACGTGTATCCTGGAGCTGGAAGTTGGGGGCCTGGTGACTGCTGTGGTGGGAACAGATCCCAAGGACTCTAGCTGGAAGCAAACCCAACCTGAGTGAAAGGGGCAGGGGAGATTTTGCTGGTCAGTGAAAGGTCTCTCATAGCTGGTAGCTGTGAGCCCACAGCTGGATCAGGGTCTCTTTCCCTTTTGGGGTGTCTGCCCCAGAGGGGAACCCAGAGAGGAATTTCAGGTATCCTGCCTCCACCATGGGCAGTGTCCAAGGCTCTGGCAGTAAGTTCAAGAGGTGGGTGGGACGTTGCAGCCCATACGGTTCTATAAAAATATACTAATGAGTGAATATAGTGTAACTGGAGCATGCTTCATGCAAAAGGTCTCTTGTAAGTCATCATTACAAAGCTTATAATCCATTGAGTGTGATCATGCTGTTACCCTGCCCATTAAGGCAGGAATAGAGCTGAGGTGGGAACCTGGCATGTTTGTCTCTGACCCTGCCCATCCCTGGTGCTAGGCTCCCAAGGTGCCTGGCAGTGACCCCAACCCTAACTCTGCTCCTTTAACTGAGGTTAGGACATGGGGCAGGGGCTCAGGACTCCTGGGTTCAATTCCCAGCTCTGCCAAGGACTCCTGGTATGGGCCAGTCCCTGACTCTCCCCCAGCCTCAGGTCCCAACAGTAACATGGGGGAAAACATTCTTGCCTTTGAGCTCTGTGGGGCAGGGACCATCTCACCATCTCTGTGCAGTGCCCAATATGATGGGGGCCCTGAACTTGGTGGGGGTAGGCTGGGCGCTGCTCAGACCACAGATGAGATGGGGGGCCCATCATATTGGACTCTGCACAGACCCCCCACTGAGATTGGGGGACCCCTGTTGTGATAGGGGCTGCGCAGACACTTGCTAACAGGGTGGTCTGCCCCCTTTAAGGAGGCAGGATCCCTGGGGTCAGCCATCCCTTTAAGCAACAGGTGTTCAAGGGAGCAGCTACCCAGGTGAGGAATGGTGCCAGATATCATTAGGAGCCAGCCCAGGGCTGAGTGCAGGCAGATATCTGGGGAGGGTCCCTGTCTGCATCATGCCCAGCCCCATGGAGGAGGGCTGTGGACCCTGAACCATAGGATAGGGGTGTGAGTCCAGGCAGGAGGCCAGTAGGAAAATCTCTCCAGCGAGGTTGGGGGCTGGCTGAGCTCCCTGGTGCAGAGGGACCCGGGAGCTGGGAACCAGGGCAAAGCAGCAGCCCGAGAGGGTTGGCCTGGGACTGAGAGGCTGTGCTGGGCTGAACTAACAGAACAAATCAGCCCCCAGAAAGGCTGACGTTGTCCTAAGTGCTTCTGGCTGTGAGGAACCGACTGCAGGGACCCTGCAGGGTCCCCTTGTGCCACAAGGGGGCGTGCTCCGGCTCAGCGCTGCCACTCCCTGGCTGAGATGGGCATTTGTGTTGCGCTGATCCTTGCGGAGACCACCTGGAGTTTGGGTGCCCCTTTGTGCTGGGGGCTGCACAGAACCCGTGAGATGGGGGTCCCCATGGTGCTCGGTGCTGCACAGACCAGCCCCCCGGGCGCTGCAGAGACACCATGGGGTGGCCCCTGCCTTGACCAGCTCACAGTCTCAAAGCCAAAGGCAGGATCACGCTCCAGCTGGGAGCAGAAGCCTGGACAGCAGCAGGGACTGGCGTGAGAGCACCCAGGGAGTCACCAGCGGAGCTGGGAATTGAACCCAGGGGGCCAGCCTGGAGCCTGAACCATCAGGGCAGCCTGGCCCTGCCTTGTATCCAGCCCAGGTGGGGCTTTCCCCCCAGGCAGCACTGACTGATCTGGCCCTGGGGCAGGGCTGTGGGGAAGGGACATGGGTCTTTTCTCTATCACCCCCCTGTTCCCTAACTGCCTAGCAGGAATGGGGGATTGGGCAAGTCACCCTGAGGGGGCTGCTGGCTCAGCAGGCACCTGATCAAGGGGCAGATGGGGGTCTGGGATATTGGGGTGTAGGTCTTCCAAGGAAGGTAACCAACCTGCATTCAGTGAGTTGTGCAAGGAGAGGCCATGCTCCTCCAGTCTTAGCTAGGGTGGGCACCATTCCCGGGGTTCCAGGACTCCTGGGTTCTATCCCTGGCTCTGGGAGGGGAAAGGTATGTCCGGGAGCCCAGACTCCTGGGTTCTATCCCTGACTCTGGGAGGGGAGTGGGGTCTGGAGGGTTGAGGGGGGCATGCCCGGGAGCCAGGACTCCTGGGTTCTCTCCCTTAGCCTGACACAGCCCCTTCCTGCTCAGCTCAGCCCAACCCTTGGGGACCCAGCCCCCCCATCTGTAAACGCTAGTCCCGGCTGATACTTATCCTGGCCGGCAGGTGGCTCCTGGGCCTGCCTGACGCCAGCGGACTCGGGGGGGGGCCCGAGAGGGGTGCGGGCAGGGCCCGGCTGCACCTGAGGCGGCGGGGGAGGGGTGTTCTCTGCCCCTGTCGGGGGTCTGGAGTGCGGACCCCCCGCTGTGCCCTGGTCCGGCAGGCGCGTCTGGCACCGGCCCCTGAGCCGCGATTCCGCTGCGGGGGCCTTGGGTCCAGGTCTGACCGTGGAGGAGGGTTTAGGGGCAGGGGGGTGCCTGACCCCCGGGGTGTCCCCCGCCTGGGGATCCCCACGTGAAGGCTGGGGGAAGACAGGGGGAGGGTCCGTGCTGCTGGGTGCCAGGCTGGGGGGAGAGGGGACTGCGCCCCGGTTCCTAAGGCCTGGGGGCGCGGGCCAGACCGGAGCCCCCCGACTCCCCAGGCTGGGTGGGAACGGGGCGGGGCGGGGCGGAGCTAGCGCTGGGGCCGGGCCGGGCAGTGGCAGGAGGGCGCAGAGGAGAGCGACGCCGGATAGACACAGCGGCGGCGGCAGGACACCGAGCCGGGGTCGGGAGGGCCGAGCCGAGCCCCCCTGCATCCCATGGGCGCGCCCCGCAGCCTCGTCTTCTGGAGCCTGCTGAGCGGTAAGGGTTGGCGGGGGGGGCGTCCTCCTTGGTCCCTCCTGTGTCTCCCATCCCTCCTGCACCCCCAGATCCTCCGAGCTCTCCGGCGTCCCCAGATCCCTCCTGCGTCTCTCATCCCTCGGCCCCCCATGCCTCCTGCGCCCCCAGATCCTCCGAGCTCTCCGGCCTCCTCAGATCCCTCCTGTGTCTCACATCCCTCGGCCCCCCATGCCTCCTGCGCCCCCAGATCCCCCGAGCTCTCCGGCGTCCCCAGATCCCTCCTGCGTCTCTCATCCCTCGGCCCCCATGCCTCCTGCGCCCCCAGATCCTCCGAGCTCTCCGGCCTCCTCAGATCCCTCCTGTGTCTCACATCCCTCGGCCCCCCATGCCTCCTGCGCCCCCAGATCCCCCGAGCTCTCCGGCGTCCCCAGATCCCTCCTGCGTCTCTCATCCCTCGGCCCCCATGCCTCCTGCGCCCCCAGATCCTCCGAGCTCTCCGGCCTCCTCAGATCCCTCCTGTGTCTCCCATCCCTCGGCCCCCCATCCCTCCTGCACCCCCAGATCCCCCGAGCTCTCCGGCGTCCCCAGATCCCTCCTGCGTCTCTCATCCCTCGGCCCCCATGCCTCCTGCGCCCCCAGATCCTCCGAGCTCTCCGGCGTCGCCCTGATCTCCCCTGCACCCCCAGATCTCCCGGTCCCTCCTGCGTCCCCCCTCTACTCGCCCCGAGGCGCCACAGTCCCTTCCCTGCATGTTCATCTCCAAGCTTTATGCCCCCCCTCCGAGTTCTGCCGTCTCACCCCTGTCCCGTGGCCCCCTCGGTCCTGCCCCGAACTCCGGCCCTTGGCCTCTGCCCTCTCCAGCTCCCCCTGCCCCCCGATAAACTTTCTCAGTTCCCAAGATGGCGAGGTTCAGGGAACCTGTTTCTCTGGCTGGGTGCCGGGGGCGTAGCCTTCGGACTCTGATCAACTGAGTGTGTGTGGGGGGTGTCAGTGCCTATTATTCCCCTTCCGCCCTAAGGAATGTGGGGAATTTCAGCCCGAAACGGGGAAACCTCGTTCACCCCGGCAGCTCCCCCCCCGGAGCATGGGGGTGGGGTCCTGGTCCCCCCATTGTCCCGGGGTGCGTAGCTGATGGGGTGAGGGTGCTTGTGGCTGTTGGGTGGTTGCTGGGATATCGCGTCCCCCCGTGAAAAGCGCTTTGCTCACAGCCATAGGGGCAGCACTGCGGCTGCTGGCGCAGGGGCCGGCTCCACCTTGGCTCTGGGGGGGGGGTCCTGCGGGAACAGCTGTGAGAAATCACCGGGTCCCAGGCCAGCCCGGGGCGTTGGTGCAAGAGAAAAACGGTATCACAGAAACTGTGAATCTAGGGAAAAGTGAACTACTGGAAGGAAAGCCTCTGAAACCGAAACTGGCCAACAGGGAGTGACTCCGCTAAGCTCACTCTTCTTTCATCTCCGTGTAAACACTAGGTTAGCAGGGCCCCTAAACCTGACACCGATCCCTCCCCCATGCTCCAGCTGGGATACCTGGGGTCGGTTGTTCTGCCCCGTGACATAGGCCTTGTCCATACTAGTAGGTTTTGCCTCTGTGGCCAAACTGGTCTAGCTAACATGGTAACCAGGACTGGCAATTCCTTGGCCCCGTCCTTCACTGGGTGGGCCCCACATTCCGGGTAGAGCCCGGTCCCTGTTCTGCTGGGCAATGGGACCCTGCAGTCCAGCTGTCTAGGACCCCAGAACCGTTCCCCCCGGAGCCTGCAGCTGTGTAAACAGGACCTGGGAATTCTGTTATATGTGGTATCACCACTTCCTGTTCTGAGAAGCAGAATGAGCTGTGTGGGTGGCACCTTTATCCTGGTCTGTGTGCCTGCTAGGCCTTACCCTGGAGCAATTCACCAAGGAGTGTGCTGGATTTTTAAATCAAGGTGGCACTTTTAAAATCTAGATGGGTTTAAACAATGGCTGTCAAGTATCAGAGGGGTAGCCGTGTTAGTCTGGGTCTGTAAAAGCAGCAAAGAATCCTGTGGCACCTTATAGACTAACAGATGTTTTGGAGCATGAGCTTTCTTGGGTGAATACCCACTTCATCAGATGCATGTTGCATCTGACGAAGTGGGTATTCACCCAAGAAAGCTCATGCTCCAAAACGTTTGTTAGTCTATAAGGTGCCACAGGATTCTTTGCTGCTTAAACAATGGCTGTACTTCAATTGGAGTTATTGTGGGGCAGGTCTCTGGCCTATGTCGGCCAGGAGGTCAGACCAGATGATCCCAAGGGCCTTTCTGGCCTTGGGCTCTATTGTACCACTGGCTTCTAGTGGAGACTAGGTATGGGCCAGCCTAGCCCTGCCACTCAGGGATGTGAAGGGGTCACTGTCCTGGTCCAGCCCATGCTGCCGGTCGCTCAGTGAAAGCTCTGCCTGCGTGTGCTGCAGTCATGCCCAATTGCTGTGTAGACGCACCCCACGCCCACGTCTCGGTTCCCCATCTGTAATATGGGGATGTGTTCTTTTCCCCAGCTCATGGGGTGTGGGGGATAAACTTGACTAGGACAGCAAAGGAGGCCGTATAATGGCATAGTGCAGCCCTGTCCTTGTTTCCTATAGGACTGCTCTGCCATTTTAGCTAGAAACAAATCTTGCCTCTGAAGTCTTTTTTTTCTTAGTCTAAACAGCCCCCTGGCTTTCCAAGGGAAACGGGAACTCCTGGGGAAATTTCATTTTCTTTGTGGGTTTTTGACAAAATGGATTGAAAATTTGCATTTTTTGGGGATTTTTCTTGGTTGACCTGGAGGGAAAACAGCAAAACAACACCCCCCCCCCTCGCAAACCATAGACCCCAGGAAACTGGAATCTTAGCTTGATTGGAAAATGCTTTGGAACATAAGAACCACTGTATTGGGTCAGACCAAAAGTCCATCTAGTCCAGTGTCCTATCTTCTGACAGCAGCCAGTGCCAGGTGCTCCAGAGAGAATGAACAGAACAGGGAATCAGCAAGTGATCCATCCCCTGTTGCCCATTCCCAGCTTCCGGCAAACTGAGACTAGGGACACCATAGCTGCCCATCTTAGCTTTGTGGAATGAAAAATCCTGACTGTTTTCCAGCACCCCCAGTTCCAGCACCTCCACATTGGTCTGACCCTGCTTGGCCCCTCTGAGCACCCCAGCTATTCTTGTGGGAGACATGCAGCGCTGTGGGTCCTGGCGTCTGTGTGTCCCTCGCTGCTGCTGGAAATGTCAGTCGCTGAAAGGGAGGGAAGGGAAGCCAAATTTAACAGACTTGGAGGCTGAATTGTGTGATGTACCCATCGCACTGCCTGCCCCTGTGTATACAGGGGAAGGACCCTGGACACTCACGGCTCCTGTCTGCAGCGACTGCATGTGCTCACCTTCAGTCCAGTGTGACTGTTAGCCTGAGGCAGGTCTAGCAGAGAGAGGCCCCCGTCCCCCTGCTCAGTGAGAGCCGGGCACACCCTACCTGGACTGACCCTCTGCCAGCTGGCTGCCTGTCTCCCTGTTCTGGTGGCAGGCTGCTGGGTTGGGGGCCAGTACGGGTGCTGTCTAGGGACACTGGGAACTCCCCCTGCACAGGGCACTTCTGCAGGAGGGTAGGGGGCTTTTGCAGTACACCCAGGTGCTGTAGATGTCAAATATTCTGCTGAGAGGAAGGCAGGGTGCGTGCAGTGTGTGTAGGGAACACTCTTCGGGCACAGGTCCTGCCAGTGACTTGCAGTCACTGTGTGTACAGCTATGCTGTACGGATACAGGTTGTGGGGAGGAGGGTGTGTAGGAATGTAGGGTGTGTTCTGTTTGTATTGGGCACCGGGTGTGCCAGGGGTCACCCTGCGCTTAGGAAGTGCAGGTCTGCCTGCTCCAGGGGGGCCCAGTGCGCTCTAGTCCACAGGTTCCCACACTTCTTTTGCTGTGCTCTCTTTTGGAGTTTGGTGTCCCATGAAGGCCCCTGTTCCCCTGGGGAGGGAAACATAGTCCTTGTGTGGAGGGGACAGCTGGAAAAGGAGGACAGCCAGGTGGGGGCGGGGGGCAGAGAGCGAGTCCCCACACACCTGCTGCACTCACTAGGCAGCAGCTGCTCCAGTGGCCCACAGAGCTGGGCCCCACTGCTGGTCTGGGCTTTTGACCTGCTGGGCCTGGTTGCAGCACGGCAGGGGTTTGGCACCATGATGGGGGCAGCTGGGCCAAACCTGAGCCATGCTGAGCCCTGCGTGCTGGCTTGTCCTTTTTAACCCAGGGCTCTGTCCAGCCCCAGTCCGGTCCCTGGAAACCTCAGGTGCCTTGGTCATTGAAAACCCAGCAGCCCCACTCCCCTCCCCCTGAGCTCAGCACAGCCTGCCTGAGCCAGACAGACAGGCCTGGCATTAGCATGAGAAAGGCAGGCTCAGGGCCCAGCCTGGGAGCATTAACTCCTTCCTCTCCTGC
The DNA here is from genome assembly GCF_007399415.2 of Gopherus evgoodei. NCBI lineage: Eukaryota > Metazoa > Chordata > Testudines > Testudinidae > Gopherus > Gopherus evgoodei. The sequence goes on from NW_022060097.1 coordinate 282,809, forward strand.
CAGCCACACTGGGAAACCCCTGGATGCTCAGGCAGTTGGAGCTCATGAAAAGCCCCTGGACTGCCCCTCTGGGCTCCTGTGACAGCACTCAGAGGGCTTGTCTACATCAGAAAGTTGCAGCGCTGGTGAGGGAGTTACAGCGCTGCAACTTAGGAGGTGTACACATCTGCAGGGCATCACCAGCGCTGCAACTCCCTGTTTGCAGCGCTGGCCGTACTCCCGTTTTGTCTCGGGTGTAGAGGATCCAGCGCTGGTGATCCAGCGCTGGTAATCCAATGTAGACACTTACCAGCGCTTTTCTTGACCTCCGTGGAAGGAGGAAGCCTCTGGTAATCAAGCTGGTCTCCTTTCCCGGTTTGCTCTCTCGTTCCCGGAACCCCGAGCAAGCAGGTCTCCTTCCCTGCGGTTTGCTGGGTGGCTCCGGGAACGCGAGAGCAAACCGCGGTGAAGCTGGTCTCCTTTCCCGGTTTGCTCTCTCGTTCCCCAAACCCCGAGCAAGCAGGTCTCCTTCCCTGCGGTTTGCAGGGTGGTTCGGGGAACGCGAGAGCAAACCGCGGCGAAGCTGGTCTCCTTTCCCGGTTTGCTCTCTCGTTCCCGGAACCCCGAGCAAGCAGGTCTCCTTCCCTGCGGTTTACTGGGTGGCTCCGGGAACGCGAGAGCAAACCGCGGCGAAGCTGGTCTCCTTTCCCGGTTTGCTGTCTCGTTCCCGGAACCCCGAGCAAGCAGGTCTCCTTCCCTGCGGTTTGCTGGGTGGCTCTGGGAACGCGAGAGCAAACCGCGGCGAAGCTGGTCTCCTTTCCCGGTTTGCTCTCTCGTTCCCGGAACCCCGAGCAAGCAGGTCACCTTCCCTGCGGTTTGCTGGGTGGCTCCGGGAACGCGAGAGCAAACCGCGGCGAAGCTGGTCTCCTTTCCCGGTTTGCTCTCTCGTTCCCGGAACCCCGAGCAAGCAGGTCTCCTTCCCTGCGGTTTGCAGGGTGGTTCGGGGAACGCGAGAGCAAACCGCGGCGAAGCTGGTCTCCTTTCCCGGTTTGCTCTCGCGTTCCCGGAACCCCGAGCAAGCAGGTCTCCTTCCCTGCGGTTTGCTGGGTGGCTCTGGGAACGCGAGAGCAAACCGCGGCGAAGCTGGTGGTCTCCTTTCCCGGTTTGCTCTCTCGTTCCCGGAACCCCGAGCAAGCAGGTCTCCTTCCCTGCGGTTTGCTGGGTGGCTCCGGGAACGCGAGAGCAAACCGCGGCGAAGCTGGTCTCCTTTCCCGGTTTGCTCTCGCGTTCCCGGAACCCCCCTTGAAGCCGCCCAACAGCGCTGCAGTGTGGCCACATCTAACACCACTTGCAGCGCTGGTTGCTGTAAGTGTGGCCACTCTGCAGCGCTGGCCCTATACAGTTGTACTAATACAGCTGTAACAACCAGCGCTGCAAAATTTTAGATGTAGACATGGCCAGATTCATCCTGCTCCATGAATCACACCCCTCCGCCCCCTCTGTTGGGGGAGTGGGGGTGTCTGTGCATTGGTGCAAACATCAGAGCCTGTCCCAGAAGTAGCTGTTTTCCTTGGGAGATTAAAAAAAATAACCCCCCTCCAAATGTCTTATGAAAGTTTCCCCTGAAGAATGTTCGGGGTTTTGACAGAAAAATTAAATGTTTGGGAGGGATAGAGACTGGGATCTGGGGCAGGGCTATAGAGAATGGGGCTTCTTGAAAATATATATATATTTAATCTATTTTCACCAAAAGTGGAGAGGAATTGGTCAAACCCAGACATCGCACTAGGCAGCTCCTTATTTTCAGCAAAGCTGGGTTTGCAAAAATCATGTTTCAATGGGAGAAAACTGCAGCACTAGAGCCAGCTTCAAGGAATGGAGTGTCGACATCCCTGTCCCCAGTGCAGACTGGATCAGAATCCCCATCAAGCAGCTCTGCACGTCTGCCCCCTTCTGCCTGGGGTTACGGGACCAATGTCTGCGGGGTGCTCAGGCTGTGGTCTCCTTGCTGAAGCTGCAGCTGGGCCGTAGAAGGGTCCATGTTGTCGCTGCTGCACAGCAGACTCCCGCCATGTTGAGCTGGAGTGAATCCTGGAGGTCCTGTCCACTGAGTGGGATTTGACATAAGAATGGCCACACTGGGTCAGACCAAAGGTCCATCAGGCCCAGTATCATGTCCTCTGACAGTGGCCAACGGCAGGTGCCCCAGAGAGAATGAACAGAACAGGTAACCATCCAGTGATCCATGCCCTGTCGCCCATTCCCACCTTCTGGCAAACACAGGCTAGGGACACCATCCCTGCCCATCCTGGCTAATAGCCATTGATGGACCTATCCTGCGTGCATCTATCTAGCTTAATGTTGAACCCCGTTATAGTATTGGCCTTCACAACACCCTCTGGCAAGGAGTTCCAGAGGTTGACAGTGTGTTGTGTGAAAAAATAGTGTTTGTTTTAAACCTGCTACCTATTAATTTCATTTGGTGGCCCCTTGTTCTTGTATTATGAGAAGGAGTAAATAACACTTCCTTATTTACTTTCTCTATACAACTCATGATTTTATAGGCCTCTGTCATATCTCCCCTTAGTTGCCTCATTTCCAAGCCGGAAATTTGAGTCTGGAGCATCCAGGAGCTTGCAAAGATCTGTGGACTTGACTGGCCTCCCTGCACCCCTGTGAGGTTGGGAACTGCCCCTATCCACAGATAGGGAAACAGAGGGATGGGGAGATTCAGTGACTTGTACCAGACTAGAACCCATGCTTGGCACCTCGCCTATGGGCAGAGCCGGTGAGCCTGGCGTCATTTGTATTGTGACAGCACCTGTCCACCCCCATCGTGTCGGGTGCTGCAGGGGTCCCGGGGGTGGTCTCTACCCAAAGAGCTCAGTCTGAATAGCCAGAGGGGATCACCCTCCCCTCGCTACCCCTGGGATCGGAGGCCCAGGAAGAGGCAGCGGCTGGCTGGTGACAGAGCTGGTATGTCACGGCCCAGACTGTACAAATAGTTAGAAGCCAGCCACCAAAAAGACCACTGGTGCCAGGGACGGTGCAGGAGATTGCAGGGCCATGGTAGAGATGTTGCCTGCACTGGCCCCTTTGCGCTGGGGCCCTGCTGCATTGGGACAAGTAGCCAATGCAAAGCCCATTGACTTAGTTTGCACTGACGGAAGGGAGTGGGAGAGGCTGCAGGGAGCATCCCAGTACTGTCCGTCCCTGGATAGAGCCCACTCCATAGTTCCCCCTGCACTGCGCTGTGCAGTGCACGCTCCTGCCCCTGCCCCCCTCCCACCCTCTGCCTTTCAGCAGCCACTCCCCAGCCTCCTTGTTCCAGCCCTAATCCCAGCTCTGCCCTGCCTTTGTCTCCAATGCATCAACATTCCTCAGATACCCTGGCCGGGGGACAGCATGCCCACCGCCTGCATTAGTGGGGAGTGGGGGCTGGGAGCCTGGGCTCCTGGGTTCTATCCCAGCCCTGGGAGGGGAGTAGGGTCTGGTGGGTTAGAGCGGGGGGCTGGGAGCCAGGACTCCTGGGTTCTCTCAGTAGGTTGGTGTTTAGAGTGGGGGTTGTGTTGTAGCTCTGTTTGCTGTGTCTGGCAGTGGCAGACTATAGGCCCTGGTGTGGGGGATGGAGAAGGAGCAGGAGCAGGAGCGGGCTCCTCGGTAATGAACTGAAGAGATGAGCTGTGAAGCGCTGTCTCTGCTCGTTGAGATCTCCCTGAACTGCATGGTCCCCCTGGGCCCTGCGGGACAGGGAGCGTAATCCTGGCGGACGTGCAACCCCCACCCCGCGCCTCAGCTGCGATGCTGCCTTCCTGGAAGTGACTCTTGGACAGAGATGGAGGCTGGTTGCAGCGGCAAGGCAAGGGACATGGCATCCTAATGTGGGGAGAGACTGCTCTGTCCTCTGCAGCTACAGTCCTGAGCCAGGACTCCTGGATTCTAACCCCAGCTTGGGGGGCGTGTCTAGGGGTTAGAGCGGGGAGCTGAGAGCCAGGACTCGGGTTCTAACCCCAGCTTGGGGGGCGTGTCTAGGGGTTAGAGCGGGGAGCTGAGAGCCAGGACTCGGGTTCTAACCCCAGCTTGGGGGGCGTGTCTAGGGGTTAGAGCGGGGAGCTGAGAGCCAGGACTCCTGGATTCTAACCCCAGCTTGGGGGGCGTGTCTAGGGGTTAGAGCGGGGAGCTGAGAGCCAGGACTCCTGGATTCTAACCCCAGCTTGGGGGGCGTGTCTAGGGGTTAGAACGGGGAGCGGAGAGCCAGGACTCGGGTTCTAACCCCAGCTTGGGGGGCGTGTCTAGGGGTTAGAACGGGGAGCTGAGAGCCAGGACTCGGGTTCTAACCTCAGCTTGGGGGGGGATGTCCAGTGGTTAGAGCGGGGGGCTGAGAGCCAGGACTCCTGGGTTCTAACCCCAGCTCAGGGGTGGGGAAGTGTCTCATGGTTAGAGTGGGGGGGAGGGCTGAGCGCCAGGACTCCTGGGTTCTAACCCCAGCTTGGGGGGGATGTCTAGTGGTTAGAGCGGGGGGCTGAGAGCCAGGACTCCTGGATTCTAACCCCATCTTGGGGGGCGTGTCTAGGGGTTAGAGCGGGGAGCTGAGAGCCAGGACTCGGGTTCTAACCCCAGCTTGGGGGGCGTGTCTAGGGGTTAGAACGGGGAGCGGAGAGCCAGGACTCGGGTTCTAACCCCAGCTTGGGGGGCGTGTCTAGGGGTTAGAACGGGGAGCGGAGAGCCAGGACTCGGGTTCTAACCCCAGCTTGGGGGGGATGTCTAGGGGTTAGAGCAGGGAGCTGAGAGCCAGGACTCCTGGATTCTAACCCCAGCTCGGGGGTGGGGGAGTGTCTCATGGTTAGAGTGAGGGGGAGGGTTGAGCGCCAGGACTCCTGGGTTCTAACCCCAGCTTGGGGGGCGTGTCTAGGGGTTAGAGCGGGGAGCTGAGAGCCAGGACTCCTGGATTCTAAACCCAGCTTGGGGGGCGTGTCTAGGGGTTAGAGCGGGGAGCTGAGAGCCAGGACTCGGGTTCTAACCCCAGCTTGGGGGGCGTGTCTAGGGGTTAGAGCGGGGAGCTGAGAGCCAGGACACCTGGATTCTAACCCCAGCTCGGGGGTGGGGGAGTGTCTCATGGTTAGAGTGAGGGGGAGGGTTGAGCGCCAGGACTCCTGGGTTCTAACCCCAGCTTGGGGGGCGTGTCTAGGGGTTAGAGCAGGGAGCTGAGAGCCAGGACTCGGGTTCTAACCTCAGCTTGGGGGGGGATGTCCAGTGGTTAGAGCGGGGGGCTGAGAGCCAGGACTCCTGGGTTCTAACCCCAGCTCAGGGGTGGGGAAGTGTCTCATGGTTAGAGTGGGGGGGAGGGCTGAGCGCCAGGACTCCTGGGTTCTAACCCCAGCTTGGGGGGGATGTCTAGTGGTTAGAGCGGGGGGGCTGAGAGCCAGGACTCCTGGGTTCTAACCCCAGCTCGGGGGTGGGGGAATGTCTCGTGGTTAGAGCGGGGGGGAGGGCTGAGAGCCAGGACTCCTGGGTTCTATCTGTAAGGTTAGCCAAGTGTCCTTCCTGCTTGTCCCTTGGTTTCCTGTCTGTAAAACGGGGATACCCGCTCCCCCTTGCCATTGGGCACCTGCTTCTCTGAAGGGCAGAGTTGCGTCTCATTGATCCTTCAGTGCTGGCCTTGGAGTGGTAGGGCTGTGACTGGCTTCCCAGCGAAGGGACTCAGGGAGCAGGGACAGGTCTGCCAGGGTGGTGGGTGCAGTCCTGCGGAGATTGCAGGGACCCTCCCCCTTCTGTTACTCTCTCAAGGGCTCCTGTGTCCCCTTGCTGACCTGCGGGCAGCTCCACCTTCTCCCAGCCTATCACCTGCCCCACAACCTCTGGTCTGCCTTCCAGCAGGTTCGTTCTCTCCCCCACCCTGTCCGCAGCCTGGCACCAGGCAATTAGGTGAATGGATCAGCCCCGCTCCATTGAAACCGCTTTGTCTGCCTGCTGCAAGTACATCAAACAGCACTTCCCTCTGCTCTGGCTGCACTGCTCCACCCTCGCTCATGCAGGGCTGCTTCCTGGTGGGTGACCTACTTCTCCCCTCCCCCATCATTTGCATGTATTTAAAAAAACCAGGAAGAATCAAAATCTCCCCGTCCCAGGGGCCACTTGCTGCATCTTGTGGGTTATATTTTATTAGTCTGTATTGATTAGCCTTGGACACCTCCCTCCCCCGTTTCCCCCATCTGCTCCCCGGATTCCCCGGGGCTGCAGCCTCTTTTCCAGTCAATTGCACAGGACTGGATGGCCTTCATGGTTCAGATACTGGGTTCAGCAGGGTTCTCTCTGGGAGTGGAGTGGGGTCTAGTTAGGGTGACCAGATAGCAAGTGTGAAACATTGGGATGGGGTGGTAATAGATGCCTATGTAAGACAAAGCCCAGAATATCGGGACTGTCCCTATGAAATTGGGACATCTGATCGCCCTAGGTCTAGTGGTTAGGGGAGGGAGAGTCAGGAGCCAGGACTCCTGGTTTCTTTCCCAACTTTGGGCCATAGGGTGGCCATGGGCAAGTCACAATCCTCAGGTGTATAAATAGAGGAGCTGAGAGGAAGAGTAGGGAGGCGATTTTACCTCTGTCTTGGTGAGAGGGATCCTTGACTTCTGCGTCCTGTTCTGGGGACGCATGTGGAAAAGCTGAAGAGGGGACAGAGAAGAGCCCCAGAAGCTGGAGAAAAAGGTCTGATGGGGAGAGATGGACCAAGTCCTGAGCTTCTCAGATTAGAAGGTTGAGAGCTGACTTGGTTCTGGGCTCTGAGTGCCGTCCCGGGGAGAAATCCTGCGAGCTGAAGCCTCTGAGCTAGTGAAGAAAGGCAGAGGAGCTGGTGCTGGGAGCTGCAGGCAGACAAATCCCAGCTGAGACAGGAGGCACCAGTCTGACTTTGAGGGGGAGTCACTAGGGGAACAAACTCCCGAGGGCCATGGCTCCATCTCAGACCCAGAACGGGGCCCTTTCTGGAAGGGGCTTTCACCGAATGCGGTTACTGGGCTCAGCGCAGGGTCACTGGGTGAAACTCGCTGGCCTGCCATGTCCCCTCTGGAGACGGGGAATGGCCCCTCTGGCCTCAGAGTCTATAAAAACGACAGTTGCTTCCGTGCATGGTTTCCTCACCTGTTGGATGTAAAGAAGGCGGCTCAGGCTGGCAGCTTGTATCCTGGAAAGGTTTCGAGGGTCACCTGGACATGAGCTTCCGGCACGATGCTGTAGCTAATCATAGAATCGTAAGACTGGAAGGGACTTCGAGGTCCTCTAGTCCAGTCCCCTGCACTCAAGGCAGGATGTGTTGTTATCCAGACCATTCCTGACGGGTTTATCTAACCTGCTCTTTAAAATCTCCAGTAATGGAGATTCCACAACCTCCCTAGGCAATTTATTCCAGTGCTTAAGCACCCTGACAGGTAGGAAGTTTTTTCTAATGTCCAACCTAACCCGCCCTTGCTGCGAGTCCATTGCTTCTTGTCCTAGCCTGAGAGGTTATGGACAATATCTTTTCTCTCTCCTCCTTGTAACAGCCCTTTATGTACTCAAAAACTGTTATCCTGTCCCCTCTCAGGCTTCTCTTCTCCAGACTAAACAAAACCATGTTTTCTAGACCTTTCATCATTTTTGTTGCTCTTCTCTGGGCTTTCTCCAGTTTGTCCAGATCTTTCCTGAAATGTGGGGCCCAGAACTGGACACGATACTCCAGTTGAGGCCTAATCAGTGCGGAGTAGAGTGGAAGAATTACTGCTTGAGTCTTGCTTACAACACTCCTGCTAAGACATCCCAGAATGATGTTTGCTTTTTATGCAACTGTTACATGGTTTACTCATATTTAGCTTGTGGTCCACTCTGACCCCCAGGTCCCTTTTCGCAGGACTCCTTCCTGGGCAGTCATTTCCCATTTATTGAGTATGCAACTGATTGTTCCTTCCTAAGTGGAGGACTTTGCATTTGTCCTTGTTGAATTTCATCCTATTTACTTCAGACCATTTCTCTGGTTTGTCCAGATCATTTTGAATTTTAATCCTGTCCTCCAAAGCACTTGGAACCCCTCCCAGCTTGGTATCGTCCACATACTTTCTAAGTGTACTCTCTGTGCCATTATCTAAATGATTGAGGAAGAATATTGAACAGAATCCGACCCAGGAGCGATCCCTGTGGATAGCTGGCAGTAAACCTGTATTCATTAAGGATTAGCGTGTCCTTTGTATTGTCGTGGCTGCGAAGGGCATGCCCAGTGCCCATTGTGCTGGGAAATGCACAGACCAGTCTAAAGGCCATCTGAGCACAGTCGAGGCAGGGGAATGCGCTCAGGTCCCCAGAGCCCTTCGGGGTGACTCCATGCCCCCATCCCGGATCGGAGATCACCCCGTTGAGGGAGTTGGTGGCCAGGGAACTGCCTCCTACCAGCCCACCGGACGCTGCAAGTCTCGTGTTTGGTTCCCTGCATCCTGACAGAGCTGGGAATGTGAAGGGCTTCTGTGTCGGGCCTGTGTGGGCTGCTCACTCTCTGCAATAGTGCCGAGAGGCTGCATTTCGGGGGAGAGACACATGATGAGACAGTCCCTGCCCCACAGACCTGAGGGCCTCAGTGCGCGTTAGTGTCATCCCTGTGTTAACGCTCGGCTGCAGAGGATGAGTCGCTGTGTGTCGTTCCCTGGCCTGGGTTATTCATAGATCGTCCAAGCCAGAAGGGACTGTTGTGAATATCTTGTCTGACCTGCTGTGTGAGGCCGTCTAGGAGGGCAAAGTAGTTAACAGTGGGCCCCTATCCATTCTTGTAGCTAGAGTTATTGGACCCCTGTGTCACGGAGTCCATGGGCGATGCTCTGGAACTGCTCCCCACAAAGCCAGGCAGGACTCTGGGGAGCCTCCTCTCCCTTGGAGCAGACTTGTTCAGGGCAAGAAGCTCACTTGTCTTCACCTCCTGGGTCTCTCCTTGGAGCATTCAGCATCCTCTGCCCCTCCGTGTGCTTCCCACAGCGAGCCCACCCAGGTGGGGTCCTGGGGAAGCCACAGGGTCCTGCACCCCCACTTTGCAGTCAGACGTGACTCAGCCAGTCAGTAACACAGAGGTTTATTAGATGACAGGAACAGGGTCTAAAACAGAGCTTGTAGATACAGCGAACCGGACCCCTCAGCCGGGTCCATTCTGGGGGGGCAGTGAGCCAGACCCCCACATCTGCCCTCAGCCAGCTCCAGACTAACAACCCCTCCCAGCCCCTCCTCTCTCCTCAGCCCCTTTCCCTGGCCGGGAGGTCACCTGATCTCTTTGTCTCCAACACCTTCAGTTGGCACCTTTGCAGGGGAGGGGCCCAGTTGCTAGGAGACAGAGTGTCAGGCATTTAGGTGCACTGGCCCTTTGCTCTGCCAGATACTTAAGAACTGCCATGGGGACACTGAGGCACCAACACAGTATTCAGAGCAAACATTAAGAACATTCCCAGTTCGTCACATCTGTCCCCCCTTCGAGACCGAACTGAGCGAGGTCACTTCAGCCAGTTACCTGGGGAAGTTCGAACCCACCAACGTTCCCATGGATGCCCCAGCATCTCTCCCATTCCTCGGTGTGAGTTACACCAGGACAGTCCAGTCTCACGCCCTCCCTTAGGTCGGGTGTGCTTGATGGCTGTGGGAAGGTTTATGCAGCTTGAACCCTTTTGCTACCCCAATACCCCTGGGGTTCAAACTGGGACGGGGTCTTCTCCCAGCACTCTGGGCTGCAGTTCGGGCTGTCTAGGTTAAGAGCCCCCATCTTGGCCTTGGCCAGCTCTGGGCTTGGGCAGCCTCTTCCCACTTTGTGGCCCAGACACAACACCTCTGCCGTCCCGCCTTACACTTGCCAGCTTTTACCGTCAGTCCCACCTCCTTGAGGCAGCCCAGCCCCCTCTGCACCTAGGACATCTGCTCCTCCCAGGTCTGGCTAAAGATGCACGTTATCAGTGTCTGCCAGGGCCAAGTTCTCCATCCCCCTCAGCTCGTCTAGAATCTCCCCTGGCCTAGGCATGGGGTCGGCATTGGACACTGTGATGGCTTTAAGCTTCTGATAGCCCCCACAAAACCAGATCATCCTGTCTTGCTTGGGGATCAGCCCCACGGATGGGGCCCATGGGCTGTAAAACGGCTGGATCTCATCTAAAGCCAGCATGTCCTTGACCTCTCTCTCCAGGTTCTGGGCTGCTTTCCCAGTGACTCTGAACAGGGAACACCTGATGGGGAGATTGGCTCCCACCTCAGGGAAGAGATCCCCCCAGGGGGTCTTCCCCCTTCTTCATCCAATCCTCCCCCTTCAGGTCCAGGGGTCCCCTCACTCTCCTCCCATCCAGCAGCTCAAATGGGAAGAACCCTGTGGATTCCTGGGGCACCACCAGCTGCCTCCCGATTCCCCCCAGTTCTACTTCCTCTTGGGGAGCCCATTCCCGGTACAGGAATCCCTTCTCTGGCAGGACTCTGTCCCTGCAGCCCTCCCCAAGGGGGTTTGCAGTGCTGTGGCCAGCAAGTTCCCTCAGCTTCTCCAAGGAGGGATCTCTGCAGCTCGGTCTGGGATTCAGCTGCTGGGGCAGGGAGTGGGACCTGCTCCCTCTCGCTGGCTGGGCCTCGGGTCACAGCCCCCCCTCCGAGCCCTGTCCCCGGTAGCTCCCTCCCTGCTGTGTAATCACTTCTCAGCAGCAGGTCTGGACCAGGCAAACAAACGTGGTTGGCAGCTGATCTGCCCTCCCTGGGTGTCCCCCCACTCAGCTGGGGTCTCAGCTCCCCCCATGCTCAGCACTGCCCTTGCTGTCCCAGTGGGGGCAGGCAGCGAGTTCTTTGCTCTGGTCACAGCATCAGAGCCAGCGTGAGCCCCCTCTCCGGTGTGCAGGGGGGCGGGGAGCATCTCTCCCTCCAACTCAGCCCCAGGGGGCTGGTTACAGGTAGGCAGGTATCCTGAGCCCAGCAGCCCCTCCCCCCTGCCAGCCAGGTCATTTGCGTTTTCACTGACCATTTCCATCCTCAAATTCAAACCCTCAGCCGTTACAGGAGCAGGGTCTGGATCCTCTCCCAAGGAGACACAGTCACCCCCCAACAGGACCTCACAGCTGATATCCTGGAGAACCCCAACTACCAGCCAGCCCGACCCCATCTGGGTCTGTACAGGGATCCGGGACATAGGCAGGGCGAGGGGCTTCACCCAAGGGACCTTCACCCAGGTCCCACAGCCCCTCAGCATCTGCGACTGCACCACCACAGTTCCCCCTGTCCCAGGGTCTCGCCCCCGCAGGCGTGTTTCCCCACTGACTCGTGGGCAGCCCCCTATGTCTCTCTGCTCCACCATGGCCAGTCCATGCTGCTGCTGCTTCTCCTGCAGCTTTTCCTCAGGCTCTTGCTCTCTCTCACGGTCCTCTCACTCTCTCGAACTCTGCTCCCATCCCATCCGTCTCCGATCCCCTGATGGGGAACCCGATCGTGAAGACTCTCGTCTGGTTGGGGACCAGACTCTCGGGAATGCCTGGCTGCTGCTCCAGCTGCTCCCAGATCCTCTTGTAGCCCCATCTGGGTCAGGAATCTGCTCCTCAGAGCAGTCCTCCTCCTCCAGCTGCACGATTAACTGTGCCTTGGTGAACGTCCCCATGCATAACCCTCTCTTTGTGCACAGGATCAAAATGTCCTTCTTAAGGAGATGGTGATAGGCCATCACTTCAGCGTTCCCAAGTGGCTCTGGACTCACAGGCCTGTGTGCTCTTGGCTCCCCCATGGTTTCCAGGAAGAACCCCTCGTGTGCCAGCCCTTCTCGTGGTCACCACCTCTTTGCCAGGGTTGAGCTGCAGACTCCTCCGCCCCTGGGACTGCTCCTGCAATCCCCAGGAGAACCCTGCTACTGCAAAAATCCTTCTCTCTCCCAGGGTAGAAGAGCAAGCTCCTCCGCCCGAGACTGCTCGCTGCAGTCCTCAGGGGGACCCCGTTACTCCAACAGTCCTTCTCGCTGGTCACACACTCCCAGAGGTTAACTGCCCCCTGAAACCGTCCCTCTCTGAGCCTTCAGCATGCCTGGTCCTCATTATCCCTCCTTTGTTTTACTGCTCCCAGTCACTTACTGCAAGCAGCGCCATTCACGGGGTGCAGTATGTCCCGCCACTGCCACCAGTTGTCACGGAGTCCCCGGGCGATGCTCTGGAACTGCTCCCCACAAAGCCAGGCAGGACCTTGGGGAGCCTCCTCTCCCTTGGAGCAGACTTGTTCAGGGCAAGAAGCTCCCACGGCTTCACCTCCTGGGTCTCTCCTTGGAGCATTCAGCATCCTCTGCCCCTCCGGGAAGCGAGTCCACCCAGGCGGGGTCCTGGGGGAGCCACAGGGTCCTGCACCCCCACTTTGCAGTCAGACGTGACTCTCAGCCAGCCAGTAAAACAAAGGTTTATTAGATGACAGGAACAGGGTCTAAAACAGAGCTTGTAGATACAGCGAACCGGACCCCTCAGCCGGGTCCATTCTGGGGGGCAGTGAGCCAGACCCCCACGTCTGTCCCCAGCCAGCTCCAGACTAACAACCCCACCCCCCCCAGCCTCTCCTCTGCTCAGCTCCTTTCCCGGGCCAGGAGGTCACCTGATCTCTTTGTCTTCAACACCTTCAGCTGGCACCTTTGCAGGGGAGGGGCCCAGGCCATCAGTTGCTGGGAGACAAAGTGTCAGGCATTTAGGTGCACTGGTCCTTGCTCTGCCAGATACTTAAGAACTGCCATGGGGACACTGAGGCACCAACACAGTATTCAGAGCAAACATTAAGAACATTCTCAGGCCATGTCTACATCTAAAATTTTGCAGCGCTGGTTGTTGCAGCTGTATTAGTACAGCTGTATAGGGCCAGCGCTGCAGAGTGGCCACACTTACAGCAACCAGCGCTGCAAGTGGTGTTGGATGTGGCCACACTGCAGCGCTGCTGGGCGGCTTCAAGGGGGGGTTCGGGGAACGCGAGAGCAAACCGGGAAAGGAGACCAGCTTCGCCGCGGTTTGCTCTCGCGTTCCCCGAACCCCTCTGCAAACCGCAGGGAAGGAGACCAGCTTGCTCGGGGTTCGGGGAACGAGAGAGCAAACTGGGAAAGGAGACCAGCTTCGCCGCGGTTTGCTCTCGCGTTCCCCGAACCCCTCTGCAAACCGCAGGGAAGGAGACCTGCTTGCTCGGGGTTCGGGGAACGAGAGAGCAAACCAGGGAAGGAGACCAGCTTCGCCGCGGTTTGCTCTCGCGTTCCCGAACCCCCTGCAAACCGCAGGGAAGGAGACCTGCTTGCTCGGGGAACGGGAGAGCAAACCGCGGCAAAGCTGGTCTCCTTTCCCGGTTTGCTCTCGCGTTCCCGAACCCCCCTGCAAACCGCAGGGAAGGAGACCTGCTTGTTCGGGGTTCCGGGAACGAGAGAGCAAACCGGGAAAGGAGACCAGCTTCGCCGCGGTTTGCTCTTGCGTTCCCGAACCCCCTGCAAACCGCAGGGAAGGAGACCTGCTTGCTCGGGGAACGGGAGAGCAAACCGCGGCGAAGCTGGTCTCCTTTCCCGGTTTGCTCTCGCGTTCCCGAACCCCCCTGCAAACCGCAGGGAAGGAGACCTGCTTGCTCGGGGTTCCGGGAACGCGAGAGCAAGCTGGGGAAGGAGACCAGCTTGATTACCAGAGGCTTCCTCCTTCCACGGAGGTCAAGAAAAGCGCTGGTAAGTGTTTACATTGGATTACCAGCGCTGGATCACCAGCGCTGGATCCTCTACACCCGAGACAAAACGGGAGTACGGCCAGCGCTGCAAACAGGGAGTTGCAGCGCTGGTGATGCCCTGCAGATGTGTACACCTTCAAAGTTGCAGCGCTGTAACTCCCTCACCAGCGCTGCAACTTTCTGATGTAGACAAGCCCTGAGTTCATCACACCCTGCTCCTCCCAGAGGCAGGGAGAGAACCCAGGAGTCCTAGCTCCCATCCCCCCAGCTCCAACCACTAGACCCCACTCCCCTCCCAGAGGTGGGGGTAGAAGCCAGGAGTCCTGGCTCCCAACCCTCCCTGTTCTAAACCACTAAACCCCCCTCCCAGAGGTGGGGGTAGAAGCCAGGAGTCCTGGTTCCCAACGCTCCCTGTTCTAAACCACTAAACCCCCCTCCCAGAGGTGGGGGTAGAACCCAGGAGTCTTGGCTCTCAGCCCCTTACAATGGCTGGAGTGCTGCCTCCCCCATCTATGCATGGGTATCTCTTGTCATCCTCTCTTCCCAATGCCTGTTTCCATCTGGCTGCTGTCCCAGCTCACGCCCCTGTCTCACACTCGAGCACCCAGAACTTCAGAGCTTTGTCAGTCCCCCTCCCCCCGCTGCCTGAACTGCCCAGTGGGAAGGGGCCTCTTATATGTAACCTGCCCCTTCCTGCTGCCAGAGCCGGTAGTGAGCCGTCCCCTGTCCCCGTGCTGCGGTGTGGAGCCAGCATTGTCCACAGAGCTCTGCAGCAGCATGGGCGGCGGCAGGGGTGCTGCTAGCCCCCTCCCTGGCTCGCCCACTGCAGTGGGAATCTTATTGGGTGCATGCAGCTGCTGGGGGAATCATGGTGGCTTCAGCCGCCCAGCTGAGTCAACAGGATCAGATAGCATCAGCTGGAGGCCCCGTTCCTGCAGGGAGGGGGAAAATCAGAGACAGTCATGGTCCCCCTTCTCTGTTCACTTCCCCTTCCCTACACCCTCCCCAAATGTTCCTAATGAGGAACAGGTGTCTCTTGCCACCACAGTTTGGGGGCGTGGGCCTAGCTGGCAATACCAGCTGCTTGCCTTTACCTTGTACCTGCTGTGCTGAGATGCGGCTGCTTCTGGGGTGGGGCATGGGGGCTATTTATTCAGGGCCGTCTTGCCTGGCTCTGAGATGCACCTGGGGGTGGGGGCATTTAACAGCAACACAACAGTGCTATTTAGCAACCTAGATTTGAGAAGGAAAGAGAGGGAGGTTGGGGTTAGGGACTGTAATTATAAAGCCAGGAAAAAGGGGTTAACCAAGCCCCTACTAAGTCCAGGTTGATCTCAGCTCAGTCGGGGTCTCTGGGAGCTTCCCTGAGCAGTGCAGGATATAATGCAGCTCTGCAATTACCCTCTGCTGCCTCCTTTTCGGTTTCAGGTTTTTGTTTTTCCCCTCATGTAAAACTGAATTTTTAATGCTCCCGCCTCACGCTTGATCTGGTTTTTTATTAAATTAGGGGCCGCTTCATTCACGCTCTTAGAATTAGACTGACTGTGGCGCACAGCTCGAGATGGCTCTGTCGCTTCCCATTACGGGCAAGGGGTCTGCGTGCCTGGCTCACTGGGATAATCGTCCTACAGAGGGGCGAATCCTAAGAGAGGGCTCTGAAAGCCGGGGCGGAGCGGAGAGGGGCTTGGGGGTGGGGGTGTTTGCCAGGCTAGTACCTCAGCAGCTATGGCTATTTTTAAACTATCTGTGTGTCTGTCCCATTGGCCGTGTGTCCTTTGTGTGCCTCTTTCTCTCTTGCAAAGACCCCTTAGCAGACTGGGAACAAAAAAAAGCTTTCTCTTCTGCAGCAAAATCATCAGGCAAAAAATCTGCCTGGAGCCTTTTTCCTCTCTCATTTCTCTAACTGATCTAAGTGGAGCACAGAGATGGTGCAATTAGGGTTTGTTTTTCCACAGGGCTAAGGGGCCTCACTCTCCCTGCCGCGCTGGGTGCTGCACAGACCTCGCCCTCCCAGTTGAAATGCAATGGAGGGACTGGGCATGATTCTGGTGTGTGTGTGGGGGGTGCCAGCTATGTTGGGTGCTGTCCTGGCTCCCACCAGCCGAGATCAAAATGGGTCCCCCCCCATTGTGCTGGATGCTGCTCAGCCCCCCAAGCAGAGATCAGGGACCTCTATTTTGCTGGGTTTTGGCCCTCCTGGCTGAGGTTGAGGGCCCCCCATTGTGCCTGGTGCTGCCCCCCTTGGCAGAGATCGGTAAGGCCCCCTAGTGAGGCTTGGTGCTGGGCAGACACATAGCTAGGCGCAATCCTTGTCCCAAAATGCTCGCAGTCTAAGTGGCCCAAGGCAGAATCATCTCCCCATGTTACAGCTGGGAAGTGAGGTTCTGGGAGCTGCAGGGACTGGCCCTGGTCACACGGGGAGCCAGCAGCAGGGCTGGGGAAGTGAACCCAGGTGTCCTGAGCCCCAGCCCACAATGCAGGTTTTCTTTGAAGGGGCTGAAGAGGGGAAATTGCAGCCAAAAAGGTTATGGTTTGGCAGAGCTAGTGGAGGGAGGGAGCTGTGAGTGGATCCCACAGCCAGCCTGAGAGAGGGATGCTGGGAGGGGGGTGGGTCTAGTGGTTAGAGCGGGGGGGAGGGGGCTGGGACTCAGGACTCCTGGGTTCTATCCAGGCTGTAGTGTGCTGAGTCAGGCCAGCCACAGTGATTAAAGTATGACTAATTCTTTTCCCATCCCTGTTCAGGGAGTGGGAGCTTCCCCAGCAATGATCTCTCTGTCCTTTACTCCCTGCTGACCCAGGCACGTTGCTTTCCCTTTTCTGCATTGGGTGTGTGTATCTGTGTGTGTGTGCGGAAACAAAGTGTCCCATGTCCTCCCAGCCAGACAGGAAGGCTGCTGTGGCAGGGACAATAGGTTACTGTCTGTGAAGCAGAGGAGCTGACATCTTACCCAGCAGCCTGGAAATGCTGGGAGAACTGGGCTGCAGGGGAGATGCGGTCTCTGTGTGTGTGTATGTGTGTGTGGGATTTGCATCCATGTCCCCCAAATCCCTGCCCAGATACCATGCTGTGAGTGCCCCCAGCCTGGATGCACACAGGCTCCCTGCTCTACTGGAGGAGGAGAATGGGCCAGTCATTAAGGGGGCTGGACTGGGAATCGGGACTCTTGGGATCTGTCCCCAGTTCTGGGAGTGGAGTGGTGTCTAGTGGTTAGTGCAGGGGGGCTGGGAGCCAGGACTCCTGGGTTCTCTGTCCAGCTCTGGGAGAGGAGTGGTGTCTAGTGGTTAGAACGGGGCTGGGAGCTAGAACTCCTGAGTTCCATTCATAGCTTTGCTGCCAACTCACTATGTGATGGTGGTGAGTCATTTACCAGCTGTGTCTGGTGAGTAACAGGTTTTCTGAGGTATGAAGCATTTATTAGCAGTTTGTTTCCTTCCCCCGGGGCCAGCAGGGAGCTGTTGCCACTGACAGCGCCAGGCCTGGGACTGGCACAGGGCTGTAGTACAAGGTGTTGGTTAGTTCCCGTGAGGCTGTGGGC